>NC_056515.1:13688598-13689829 GCF_014905685.2 Nematolebias whitei
ATTGTTGTTAGCTTGGTTTCATCTTATTTTTGCCAGTAGTGTCAGTCCTCTGTCATTCACCTGCTGATCCACAACCTCTAAGTGCACCGTTTCAGACTGCAGCTGACAACAGTGAACCTCTGTGTGCTTGGCATAGCAGCATGAATTAGTTCTCCACCTGCTGAGAGCAGAGTGATTACTACTGTCAGCTGCTGCAGTCTAAGACAGTAGAGTTAAAGTCTGCTTGCAGCACCAGAGACTCACCTAAATGAAATCAACTCAGCTGCAACACAGCTTCCCTGCAGTTATGGAAACATATCGCAGACCACAGCTCAGTGTTGGGTGGTAATATGGTAATACCGTATCCTGCGGTATCGAAAAAAGCTATGGTTTTTGTTTGAAGTTAATGCCTGCTCTTTTGACCTTGCAAATAGCAAGGCAAGGAATCTATGATTTTTGTTTATGACTTCATCTAGTGCCGTTCCTGTTGTGATGCATTAATAATTTCTTCAGAGCATCATCTTCTAAGAGGGAGACTACAGAGAGTCCCTCTCCTCTGTAGGGGGCGTTGTGGGATTATAGGATGTCAGCCTTGCTTTTAAAGGCTATTGGGTACAATGTTTGGCATTGTGGGTTGGATTCCACCATGGTTGTGATGGCTATTCCTTGTCTCCTTCTTTTTTTTTTCTATTTTTATCCTGTTTGTGGTGTTGATAGACAGAATCATAAGACAGAGTAATGTACTGAAACGTGTCTGTTTTGTGTCCGTGTAAATTCAGGCAGTTTTTTTTTTTTTGTTGGAAACAAAAAAATGAAAAAAAAAAAACACTTGTTTTTTCATTTTTGTTTATTAAACCAACATGAAAAATCAGATAGTGAAGCATCATCCGAGTTCCAATTTTGTGCACAAAATGAAAATGGAAAAAACGGATAACGAGCGCTCACTTTCGATTATCATGATTTCATTTTGACAAGTGGTCTGACCCGGAAGTTCTCTCTACCCCTCACCATGTGGATTGCCGCTTGTATACAAACATCAAAAATGGAGGTGAATTAATTAGAATCAGATTAAACTTTTACCCATCGGAAACCTTATATCATGACTTTTTTTTTTTTTTTTTTTTGTATGTTGATTAAAAACACATAAGAACAGAGAAAAGCTCGAGACACGGTAGTTTGCCCAATCCAGAAGTAAGCCGAATTTGAACCATCTGATCTCCATGGTAACTGATGCTGGTCCCATCACCTATTC
>NC_056515.1:13689929-13700584 GCF_014905685.2 Nematolebias whitei
ATATATATATATATATATATATACATACATATATATATATATGAGAATAAGCAGCAAGCTACACGTTGCAGGGCAGAGAGAACGTCTGTGTCACGCCCCTTGTCAAAAATAAGATCATAATAACAGAAAGTGAGCGCTCGTTATCTGTTTTTTCCATTTTCGTTGTTTGCACAAAATTGGAAATCAGATAATGTTTTGTTATCCAATTTTTCATTTTGGTTTAATAAACAAAAAAGTGAGGTTTTGTTTTTTTTTTTGTTTTTTTTTTTTTGTTTTTTTGTTTCAAACAAAAATACAAACTGCCTGAATGTACACGGGCCGGTTTGGGATGTCAGGGTCTCATCCCTAGTTTTTGTAGATTATGTGTTTCCTTTGGAGACTTCAAGCTCCGACCTCCAGCATGGACTGGGGCAGTTCACAACCGAGTATGAAGCAGTTGGAATGAGAGTCAGCTCATCTAAGTCTGAGTCCATTTGTCTCAACAAAAGAAGTTATGATGGTTCCTCTGGGTCAATGAAGTCCTTATGATGACAACAGCCATTGTCAGTACTGTGGGCTAAGAACCCCAAAAGCTCAGCTTCTAGATTCGCCCCTGGTTACTTGTTTCTTGACATCAATTAATTTAATAAACAAGCCTCAAAGTTCTACCAAGCTACTGATTGTCTCTGTATTTACAGAAACTGTTTTATTAAAGACATGGATAATGATGGAAATACCTCAGCCCCAGATGTGCTTCGCTGGCAGATCTGCGCCTCCTGGTTCACTTCATTTAATGACAACAGCAACTTCACACACACACACACACACACAGAATAAGATCTCTTTGCTCATGTGTGTCAAATAAATGTTTATGCCCCACTACCTATAAATCTGCATCTCTGACACACATTCCATTAAATTGTTTGTTTCTCTGCATTTAGACATAACTTTTGATTGTGCAATGAGTAGCATCATACATGCAGGACATATCTGCATATTTAAATGGAGGCATGTCTGGAGAGGTAGTCCTTAATCTCAGTTCCACATTTGTTGGGATGTATGAAGGAAAGGTGTGCAGAAAGACGCACGTGCACGATTTCTTAAGTCTGAGTATTTCAGAGAGCACGCATTTCCCCCATTTGATCCGTATGCAAACTTTTAGTATAAAAACTGTGCACTCTTTCATACATGAGGCCTCTGGGGGTCGAACCTGCAGTCTCAGGATTACAAGATTTCCAAGCTGCAGCAGCCTTGAAAGCTAGTGCACAATTGTGTTTTAGATTGGAGCTTAACAAAACCAAGAGTTGAAGCTTGTTTAAAGTGATATAATATTTATTATGTTTTATATTTGTAAAATATAAAAAATATGTAAAATTGTATCCTATAAACCTCCATGATGCACGGTGTTTAATTAGGTGACTATAAGGTTATAAAACGCAGCTCAAACTTGAAAAGAAAAGAACTTGGAAAAAAGCATGAAGTATATCAATCGATTTTATTTATAAAGCACCCTCCATAAAAGCAGCTCAAAGTGCTGTACAGAATTATAAACAATAAATCCACATGACAAAAGCAAAAAATATAGTGTGAATGTCAACAAACAAGCTGTGTAAGTTAAATGTTTTCCGGAGAGTGAATAAAACTGATATGTAGTAGGCGAAGTAACAATATTTTACAATCATTAACATTTTAACTACAGTTAATTTATCAGGCATCCCATTTGAACTCATCTGAAGTACTTAAACTGTAATTATTCTGTGATAAACAAATAATTTCTAGAGACTGTGCTGAGCTAAATCAGATGCATGACAAGGGTTCAGACACCCTCATTTCCAGAAATATGATGCATGATTTGGAGAGCTTGTCTCATCGAAGTTGTTCCTTTTGGTGAATAAAAGTCATACATGACTAAAGTTGCAGAAGAGAGGAGGGAGCTGAAGGATGTGAATGGAGGAGAGCTCTTATTAATGAAACTCATCATTAATTAAATCAAAAGGAACAAAACTTTGCAACTGTCTTCATGTTGCTTTCACTTACCATTTAAATAATTGCAAATGTGGGCCATCACATCTGTGTGATTTTCATTCTATCATAATGTCCCACTATTCTGTTTTATTGTGTTTTTATTATTTTTAGACTTTCTTTTTATTCTCCATCACTTTTTACCTTGTTGATCTGGTCAAACATTTTTATTCAGATTAGTTAAGTTTGTTAGGGTCGACTGCATATCAATCAACCTTTATTTATACAGGTAAATCCCATTGAGCCTCGGGGACTCATTTACAAGAGCGATCTGATTTAAAAAAAGAAAGATGACAACAATGGACAACAGCAAGAACAATAAACAGTTATAAAAAGTCATACTGCAGGTTTTTTGTTTTTTTTTAACAAATAGGATGGCTAAAAGGGAAAGGTAACAAAACAAACAAAAAAAAAAAACCAGCTAGATTTCAAGACAAATGTAGAAAACTAAAAACAGGAACATGTCTGCATTGGTCCCTGCCAGGTGTCCAACAGATTCTTAAAGACACTTAGAGAGGTCAAGGTCGAGAGCTTCAAATCTTTTTGTAAGATATTCCAGGAAACAGGAGCGGAATAGGAGAAGGCCCTTTTGCCTAGTTCAGTCCTCATTGAGGGAACACTGCAGGTAATAATGTCCTAAGAGCGCACTCCGTAGCTGCACTCACGCAGAGACATGTAGGAGGAGATGTATGAAGGCAACAGACCAAGAAGTGATTTAAAGATGAAAATATACCAGTGAGAGAGTCTGCGTGAAGTTAATGATGTCCAGTTAACCAGTGAATACAGTGTGCAGTGGTGGGTACGATAATCACAGCCTGTTATGAATCTTAGTGCACCATGATAGACAGCATCCAACATCTGCAGGGTTCTTGTAGGAGCGTTCATGTAAATAATATCACCATAATCAATTGAGGGAAGGAAAGTCACAGATACACGGTGTTTTCTAGCATTCAGGGTTAGTCAGGATCTGTTTCTGAAAAAGAAACCCAGTTTAACTTTCAGTTTCTTTATCAAGTTTTCCACATGGAGCTTAAAAGAGAGGTGTGAGTCGACCAAGATACCCAAATATTTATAGGAATCAACAAACTCAATGGGGACACCATTTGAGGATAAAATTGGAGGAAGAACTGCTGGGACCAAATTCCAATTTGAAAAAAAGCATCCCTTTGGTTTTGTCGGCATTTAGGACAAGTTTGAGGCAAAAAAAAATCAGTCTGGATGATGTTGAATGCAGATTTCAAAAGCTGGAAAGCCTTAGCAACAGTTTTAGCTCGACAATAAACAACTGTGTCATCAGCATAGAAATGTATGGATGCATTAGGGATGTTTTTACCTACATTGTGTATGTAGATTGTAAAGAGGGTGGGTCCTAAGACTGAGCCTTGTGGTACACCATTGTTGACTGTTAAATAACTGGAGGAAGTACCATTATGTTGAACACATTGCCTCCGGTCTGAAAGATAGTTAGAGAACCAACCAATGGTGTGATCTGAGAAACCGATTTCTGAGAGTTTATGACTTAAGATGTTCTGATCCACAGTGTCAAAAGCTTTAGACAGGTCTAAGAAAAGTGCAGCACAATAATCCTTAGCATCCAGTGCTTCAACAACATCATTAAGAACCTTCAGTGAAGCAGTGGTTGTGCTGTGTTGTTTCCTGAAACCAGATTGATGTGGAGGTAAGATGTTAAATGAGTCCAGGTAATTTTTGATTTGAGAGAGAGTTTATCAGTTTTTCTAGAACCTTGGCTAAAATGCAGAGTTTAGAGATTGGTCGATAGTTGTTCAGTGAGGTGGGGTCTCCTCCCTTCAGCAAAGGAAGAACAAAGGCTGTTTTCCAAGTGTCTGGGATGGAGTTTTGTCTTATGGAGAGATTGAAGATGTGGGTCACAGGGACTGTGATGATATGAGCGGCCAGCCTTAAGTAATAAGGTGGAAGTTCATCTGGACCTGCAGATTTTTTAGGGTCAAGATCTTTTAACAGTTTATTGACCTCACTGACTGAGAATGGAGAAAAAGAGAAGGTGTGATTAACTGAGGATTGACTTGTAGGAGGGATTTGATTTGTAGAAATTTGGTTATTAGGGGAAGTGGCTGATCTTCCATTAGTAACTGTGTCAAATAAAGAACTAGAAGCAACAAAATGTTTGTTGAAACAGTTCAGGATCTCGTGCTTATTTGACACAGGAACAGAGTTAATGAGAAGTTGTGATGGGAGGTCAGATGATTGGGTGGTGCCTGAGAGAGATTTGATAGTTTTCCAGAATCTGCTAGGGTCATTTAGATTTTTGGAGGTCTGAGATAAGAAATAGTTGTTCAATAATAATAGTTCAAGGTGATGTTTACAGATAAAGCTTCAAACTGGTTTGGAATTGTTTTAGAAGACACAAGACTAGAAACCAGAGAATCTCTAATGTAAATAATGACTCCACCCCCCCCCCCTTTTTTGACGATCACAGCGGTAGATGTTAAATCCATTGATTTGCACGTCATTATTGAGTACAGATTTGTTGAGCCAGGATTCAGAAATAAAGATAACATCTGCCCCAGAAGAACTGACCAGAATTTTCAAAGCATCCAATTTTCTCAGAAGGCTACGAGCATTTACAGCTGAAAGAAGGAGAAGGGGTTAAGTTTGTTACTGAAAACTAATGGTGGCTTTTCAGAATAATTTCAGTCTGATGGAAGGAGGGTTTGTGCAAAGCTCCATGCATGCCTGTGTTCTCATTTTAACATCTTGGAACAACTTGAAGCTGTCAGAAAAATAAAATTCTTCTGGAAACCCTGCTGACCATGTGATGTTGTAAACTCAATTTGATTTGCTGCCTCTCCTCTGGCAGAAAATGAAAAGAGAAAATATATATACTCGTGAAACTTTGTGAGTGACAGAGGAGATCATGTTCCAGCTCGATTTGTCTGCAGTTTATTGGCCAACATGTTGACCTTGACTGCAGACCAGCAGTGTACCCGTAAGGCCCCTTCTTCAGGGCAAGGTACGGTGTTTGATGCTCACTGCTGCTATCTAAGTGGAACAAATTTGCCAATTAAGCAAATCTGTTTCCGCTCCCCCCGAGGCATGGGCTTATCAGGCTCATTTGAGTCTGTCCTGTCCCTGCCTTCTCATCAGCATGTGCATCTCTCTATCACTTTCCCCCGAAGGGGAAACTCCAGGTTCGACACAGCATGAATATCACACCCAGGGATTAGACACATCCCGCAGCAAATGCTAAGACAGAGTAAGGGAAGGAACGGCATGAGATAAATCAAAGCAAAAACATGAGACAGAACCAACACAGGTGACTTTAGTGTAAGATTTTTTAAATCTTTTAATTTAAAAAATTGAAACTACAATGCATTTAATGATCACAGAAAGACAAGAGGGGCAATTATTTTATCAGTTAATTGAAAAGAGGTAAAAATTACAATAATACTTTAATTAAGCTACGTCCTCCTTGTCTTTTTTCTATACAAATAAAGAATAGTAATTAAACATGCTCATAATCTTGTAAAGCAGATTGTTCATAGCTACTAATGTCTTAGACCTGTAGTGTTCTACGTTATATCTCTACAGACAAAGCTTATTTATTTACTCTGTCCATATTTTCCAATCTCTGTGCTTAAAATGTTTTATCCCTTAAGATTAAAAATGTAGAACTTAAATGTTTTTATGAATGCCACCACGAAAGTAATGTTTTTTTTAGAAATACAGAAACGGTTGTAGTAATTGAACGATATTTATGTTCTCTAAATACAAGAAGAAAAACACATTGTCTTCACACACAGCACCTAAACACGTCAGCTGTTTTGTAAAAAGGCGAGTGAATAATCCTTAGTGAAGGGCAGATCAATGCTGCAGAGATCAATGCTTTACTCAGACACAGCTCACAGGTTATCAATGCCTACGAGATGGATTGATTAGAAAGCTGTCTTTTTAAATGTGGAAGCAAGGTTGTGGCAGACCTAAAAGAACACTGAAATGATTTGGAGTTTTGCCTGGGGATCAGAAAAACACACATCATCCCCCCATTATCATCCAGCTGTCACAGTTTGTAAGCATCACATTCATGCACACACACACACACACACACACACACACATATGCAACCTGGGCTCAAACCCACAACCTAAGGATTGCGAGATCGCAGCACTGACCACCAAACTACCGCAGCTCCCACACACACACACACACATACACACAATTTGTTTTGTTCTAAAAACACTTGGAGACAGCAGAATATCCTCCCCCTTAAGCTGAGCATCCACTTTCTGCTGTTTGAGGTCCAGACTGATATTTTTGCGTTTTGCTATAATGATATCAGTTCTTACCAAGATTTTAGAGCAACTCTAAAGTCCCTTTTGATCAAGTGATCAGATAAATCTAACCCTGCTTTTTGGAGTCACTACTAAGAGTGCTCAATGATTGCTCATGTGTAGTTTCAAACCTAACTGGAGTGTTTTGAGAATATAAAATCACATGTGGTCCAATAATTTTGACATCTCTGTTTTCACAATATTTTTATGGACATCTTGAATATTTATTTTACTTTCTTTTTTCTTTTTTATTCTTTCGGCTGCTCCCTTATTCAGGAGTCGCCACAGCGAAGTAACTCACATGAAGACTTGGCATTTGTTTTTGCGCCAGATGCTCTTTCTGACGTAACCACAGACCATGAGCTACCACAGCCCTCTGTGTGGAACAGAGAGCTATCTAGGGCACCTGGGGGAGCAGATGGTGGGGGCCTTGCTCAATGGCGCAGAGTGGGCAAATGAGGGAGGAGACAAGTGTGGGTGTTTCACCATTCCCACACACATTTTGATGTTGTTGGTCCAGGAAATCGAACCGACAACCTTCCCATCACAGGCCCACCTTCTTTAACCTCTGTGCCAGCACTCCCCCATATTTATTTTACTTTTGATATGTGACTTGTGTTAAAGTTTTGGATCTAGGCGCCACGTTAAAAATCAGCAAACCAAAACACGCACCTCACCCGTGGTTAAATGAGACCACCCGAGCAGCCAGACGTCAGATCAGGAAAGATGAGGAAGAAGGACAAACTACAGGTTTCTATTATTATGTTAAATCTGTGTTGGAAAGCCTATCAGACCATCATTAAATCAGAAAAAATAATCTCCCAAATCATTGCTTCAAATAGTCATAATCCCATGTTCTTTTTAACACCATAAACTCCATTTTAAACGTGCCTCAGTCTACCATTGAGGCCTCTGTAGACACTTGTAATAATTTTGTCAAACATTTGGTTGAAAAGGTTAAGTCGATTAGGTCATTGATTCCACACTCCACAGTAGTGGTACAAACCTGTCAGTGTTTGGCCATTCAATTTGATTCAGATTTTTTTGTTTCATGATTCGATTCAGAAACGATTTTCAATTCAGAAACGATTTTTCTTTTGAAATGGTCATAAATTTTGTTTAAATTATGTAATTGACAAAATATAAAGAGTAAACAACAATGTAAACAAATACAACACTTATTTAAAACAATAATGTTAGGTTCCTTACTGTATCAAATCTTTTTGCATCATTTTATATTTACACCAAAAATAGGAAAAACTATAGGAGTTCATCGATTGATTTTTTTTTTTTTTTGAATGTCCAAATGACCAGATTGAACTTTTTTGGATTTTTCTACCTGGATTATTGAGCATGCATCAGGATATGTGTGAAACAAATAAACATTTTCAGTCTTCAGTTATTGTGTTTGTTGGTTTCAAGAAACAAACATGCATTTCATTTTTGGGGCATTCCCAAGACACTGTCACAAGCTGTCAGCAATCGTGATGATGACCATTCATCCATTTTAAGTTTTTGCTGTACTATGATTCTTAAATGGATCAATAAAGTCAATCAACATCTTTCTTTGAGTCATCTTGGTGTTTCCTGGCCCCAGGACCTTAGGCACTACACCCTCATCAACAGTTCCATCATCATTCTTCCACCAACGCACCCAACTCAGCCTGCATTCTTTTGGCTTGTCCACCCTCATGGCTCAATCCTACAAAAAGAAACACTGACCTGATTTCTGGAAATCCTTCTCCTGACCCAACAGGAAATTCTGGCCATTCTCCTCCTGGACGTACAAGAAAACATTATCAACAGTGAAATTAACAAACCTTTCTCAAACTTTCAAATCTTTAGAAACTTACTTCAAATACATATTTATCTTCTGATTCTCCCCTACAGTTCACTCTCCACTTGACTTCCCCTCACCTTCTTCACAATGAAGCACTTTTATATCCTTGCCTACTCTCCTGTGAAATACCTTCATCCTCAGTTTTACTAATCCTGGTCACAGATTGGGACAAGCTCTGCAGTGATGTGAAAGCTGTGTTGATTTGTCTTAGTGAATCAAGCAACAATAACGTTATGTACCAATCCTTCCCCATAGTTTTCAACAATGGGGAATGACTGAACGACTAGACTTGAAATACAAGCGGCTGAAATGAGCTTCCTCCAAAGGGTGGCTGGACTCATCTGTAGGAGGCCTTTAGATAAATGGAAGCTCAGAGAAGATTTACTATTCCAAAGCATCAAAGGGAGCTAGCTGGTTTGGGCATCTTGAAAAGCCAGTATCTTGCTGGACTGCAACTTAAAATCCTGGTGATGAATGGCTCTCCATAGGGAGTCTCCAAAATGCTTTGAAACTTTCAGGTTTTTTTACTTCCTTGTGAGTTGTCACTTGAATTTTGAACATGGAGGTTTGTCACAGGCTTTTTGAACCTGTCTCAAACCCTTAGGTTTGTTTCTCTAAATCTAGAGCACTAGAGATGTATTTTGACTCCTGCCTTGAAGGTCTTCTCTATGAGGAAACTTTCTAATGCTGCAGCCCAGAATGTCCCCATCTACAAACCACAAAACAAAATCATATGCACAGGCTGGAATACAGTTTTTCCAGATGTGCACATGAAAATAAACCACAATTTTCAATTATGAGGTGTCTTGCTGATTGCTTGGTTGCAACACTCTGAATTCAATGAGCCTACTACAGAAAATTAGCAACTACTCTACAACTGTCACAGCCTATACGTATTTCAGCTTTAGGAGGCTTTCTGAATGCCTCCTAATGAAGATTTGTCCCACTGGGAGAAGATCTAGGGTACGATCCTGAACTCAGGGGAGAGTTTGTACATTACAGCTGGGTTTGGGACCACATTGATGTCACTCTGGATGAGCTGGCAGAGAGTCAGTGGAGAGGGAAATCTAGGGATCTCTGTTTAAGCTATTACTGCCATGACCATAGAGGGGCAGCTGTGGCTGAGTGGTTAGAGCAGTTGTCCTCCAAAGAGTTGGGGTTTCGAGTCCACCAGCAGTCACATGTCAAAGTGGCCCTGGGAAAGACACTGAACCCCTCATTGCCTGCAATGTGTGGTGTCCCATCGGTGTATGAATGTGATAAAACACTGATTAGTCTCTTTATAATGATTTGTTCAATTAGCTTTGTAGAGATCTAGTAGAGTGCTGTATGAATGGGTAAATGAGGACACAGGTTGTAGTGTAAAGCACTTTGGGTGTCTTGATAAGATAGAAAGGTGCTATATAAGTACAGTCCATTTACTATTTACCATGTATCAAAGAAGTGTTACAAGATGGATGGATGGATGGATGGATGGATGGATGGATGGATGGATGGATGGATGGATGGATGGATGGATGGATGGATGGATGGATGGATGGATGGATAATTAATGTGATAAAAACGAAAATATGTAAATGAGTTTGACAAAAACCCTCAGGGGATAGTTTTGAATAATTATATAATAATTTTGTAAAACTTATTGGGAATTATTTTTAACTGCATTCATGACTGACTGATCAGCTGTGTAAAATACTTAATTAAAATATGTGGGGAAAAAACATAGCAAAGATACTGACTGTCAGACAGAACTATTGAACCCACACGTGCTGTTTGGTATGTGTTGAAAGCTGTGAAACCAACTGATGAAAACGTCTAAATTAAAGCCACATGATGAAAGACTTCCTGAGCTATCAAGAGAAGCAAAAAAAATAAAAACAAATTAAAAATGTGACAACATGATTCTTGATTTATTGATTTCTTAAGGTTTTCAAAAACAAAGCAATTGTTGAGTTTCTTGGCTGTTCAATTTCTTGGCAAATGGACGTTCTCCACAAATACACTGAAGCGCAGACTCTCCACAAACACACAGAGCTCCCAGCAGGGCGGAGTATTAATCCTCAAATACATGGCCATACATCACACAGCCACCACCCCAGCTCATCCCGCTCAATGAACAGCTCATACTAGTGGCACATTAATAGCAATTTACAGAAGCAGTCATGCGAGGAGAGGAGCATCAACAGAGCGTCCTTTATTTTGTAATTCCATATTACTTTCACTCACTGCACGGCCAATGAATTGGCAATGGTACTGGATGTGACTTACCTACTGTGTCTCTCCGTCTGAGCTCTGAGGCTTTTGATAATTTTACTACAAACTATTTATACTGTAATTAGAACAGATTCCTCACATCTTGATAAGTGTCACTTCAAACCATGTTGCTGTCATTTTATCTTTTTGGTTTATATAGACAAAACTTGAATTAGGAAATATATAAAGATATTTATAAATATATGAGGAATCTGTTCTAATTACAGTATAAATAGTTTGTAGTAAAATTA
>NC_056515.1:13700984-13736344 GCF_014905685.2 Nematolebias whitei
TCATAAACTATTCTACTGAATCAGTACATTTGGGAAATCAAAAAGATATAGAATCTGCACATCTGCATTTGTTTGAAATAAAATCTAAAATAGAATTAAAGCTCTGTGTTCTTTGAATAAATGCATATTGCTTGTCCTTTTTGATGCCACTAAGATCATTTTATGTTGAGAAGGAGTTAGATGACATGGCCAAACATGTTAAATGATGTTTGCAAGATCTTGTGCAATTTGCAAACTGTTGCATACCTGTTAGTGCTTTAAGTATGTGTTGTGAATGACCATTAATCTATTACCACATGAGTTTTAACTCAGTATCTATAAAACTGGCTAAGAGCCATTTTTGTGTTGTGTTGTTGATTAGCTCTGGCAGCCATCTTGAAATAGGGTCATTTTAAATATTAATTAGTAATAGATGTAGATCCAGTGAGTATTTTCTGAAACTTTCATTAAGCCCTGTCTTGTGGTTCATGAGAAATTTTGCTAACACAATCTTCTGTCTTGTACAATTTAAGTTTTTACAATATTATGGACTGTACATCCACAAACTGTGATAGAGCAAGTCCACAATAATCGAACCGCAAAGTACTGAGGGACTAACGTACCGTATTATTTTACATTATTAGTGTTTAGTGTACTTTGTATGTCTTAGATCTTTAGTGTATCGTTCAGTGTATATCTTAGATCCTGTTTAGATTAGGATCCTGCTTAGATACTGTTTCTTTTATATTTTTGCTATTTTTGTGTATAACTGGGACCTTGAGTACACAATTTCGTTCCACCTCATGTACCACATGTGATGCAAATGACAATAAAGAACCTTAAACCTTAAAATGTAGCCATTTATATGTTTTTACATAGTTTGCATGAAAATAATTGACTCCAAAGGTTAATCAGATGCAGATGTAGGTCCAGTGAATTGTTTCTGTGAGTTTCATTTACAGCATTTGCTAGTTCAAGAGATATTTTGCTGATAGACAAATACATAGTAAGACACAGTCTTACTTTATTACTTTCCTTTTATGACAGCAGGTGATGTAAATCTTGACAAAGGTATTGTTTATTGCAAAAATAGTATGCTGCTCTGATTTACACAAGTTGTACCTGTAAGCCGGTTTATTTTGTAACTTGTGTAAATCCACAAAAAAATTAAATAAATAAATAAATAAACATGAAAAAAGGCAACTATAATTCTATTCTATATTTGAATATGTTTTTTTCATGTCCAGGAAGACGAATATTAACCATAAAGGGTTAGAAATGTTTAAAATCAGTGCAGTATATTTTAACATCCCGAGCACAATTAGATCACATGAAGTAAAAACAAGTAAACTTGACAGTAGTATAAACATCAACTTTATATGGGTTGTTAAGGTTGAAAAGGAGATAAAAACAGAACGGTATTGCTTTACTCGTTTTGACTTCAACTCAATATTTATATAAAAAACACAAACAAGGACAATTAAAGTAAAAGATCCTGTTGTAGCAATAATTGTCAACAAGCACCCCATGTGTCTTTCAGGGTTAAAGATGATGAGAGGTCCACTGTGCTGTGAAAGACTGTAATAGTTTAAAAGTTTTTATAATAATGTTTCAAACTGCAAACTCACTCCCTTTATTATTGTATCATCTAGATGGCTAAAAATCAACAGTGAGTGTTGTGATCAGGCACAACTGCATTAAAACATTTTGTGTTGGAAATCATCAGATGAAGTCACAGCACTGCTGTAAATATTATATCCGTAAGCACAATCTACTACAGTACATAAAAACAATAAAATTTAATATCTGACATGCAAAAATAATCACATCTAAAAATATGTTTTGTGGTTTTAGGCCATTTAAGAGGAACGTGTGTGCACCTCAGGTCTGACCAATCTAAACTGGAAATTTCTTAGAAATCTCTAATTATCCGGATCATCTTTCAACACACTGACTGAAAAAAATAAATAATAAACATGACTAGTTGCATCAATGCTCATGACATTTCACACATCCACCACTGATGCTGAATGATTGATATACAGAGCTTGGAGCACCAATTGTTGCAATTCAAACTGTATCTTTTCTGAAAAGGTCTTGAAAATTTAACCAGACATTGACAAAGCACACTCATTACAACTGCTATGGCTTAGCAATAGATAAGCTTATGTGCTAAGGTTCCCTGCTTGCAGTCAGGTATGTATTTCACTGGAAACATGTGGTGCATCATCAAACAAAATAGATGACAAATGAGTTTCTCAGTGAGGAGCTTTAATCTCATACAAGCATTAGTGGAAAAACATGCTGCATTCAGAAAAGCAGAGGCTGCTCTCCTGTTTTCTAAACCTTACAAACACAAAGTAGTAAGCTAAGTGCTAAGGTTCCAGCTGTTTCTGAAAGGCTTTCTTGGCATCAAATTTATATGAAGATGATTTTTTTAACAACAAACTTACTCACTGTTTGATAAAAATCATTCTGTGATTGGAATATTTTGTTTGTTTTTAAATGTTTTTTTTCAGACATCAAAACATTTCTGGATGACAGATTTTAGAAAAATGCAATGTGAATGTTGACCGAAGAATTACTTTTCTCATTTTTGTTGTGGTAGCTGAAACTGAGGAGTTGAAGTAAAAACAAGAACAGAGGGTAAAAGGAAACAGACGCCAAAGAGGAAAAGAACAAAACACAAAAAGAGGAAAGCAAAAGCTCAAAACGAAAATGAGCACAAGGTTAAGTAAAAGTAGTAAAACTTTGCAAAAAAGGGTAAAATTAGCAAAATTGGGCTAAACGTATCAAAGTATCAAAGAGCTAGCTAAATGCTAGGAATAGCCAAAGGTGAGATAAAAGTAGTAAAATACTAGCTAAATGTTTAAAGTAGCATAAGAAGACAAAACTGGAGAGTGTGTTCCAAATATCGTGGAATCACATTCTCCCCCTCCCTGGGAAAGTTTACTCAGGGTGTAGCAAGGGAGGCTCCGACTGATTGTCAAACCTCAGATTCAGGTGGAACAGAGTGACTTTCATCACCATGGAACAGTGGACCAGATCTTCACACTTGTGGAGTTGCTAATGGGGTCAGAGGAGTTTGACTCTCCAGTCTACATGTGTTTTGTTGACTCATATGAATGAAATAATGTATGAGAAGGCTTATGATTATGTTCCTCGTGGTATTCTGAGGGAATGCTGTGCCTAGGTGGCTTTAAGGGCTATCCAGTCCCTGTATAACCAAAGCAGGAGCTGTGTCTGTATTCTTGGGACAAAGTTGAACTCATTCTCGCTGTGGGTTTGACTCCCCCGGGACGGTATCTTGTTCCAAATCTTGTTCGTGGTGTTGAAGAGATCTCAATGTAAAAAACTATCAATTAAAAAAATTACAAAGTCATAGCACACTATTGCAAATTTCAAACAACGTATGCAAGAAACTATAAACAGGAAAACAAGAGTGTGAATGCTGACTCACTCACACAAATATGGGTTACAATAATATACAAAAACTTTTAATCATAATTTGTAAGTTAACAATAGCTTTACAAGACGCCGTTACCTATGTTCTTTGTTTCCAACCCTTCTTTTGGTGTTCATGGATGGATCTCAAAGTCCAGTTTTGAAAAGGCAGGGATCTTACTTGGGAACCTCAGGGTCTTATCTCTGCTGCCGGCAGATTATGTGATTCTGTTGGCATCTTAGGGCTTTGACATTTAGTTTGTACTGGGGTAGTTCACAATGTAAAGTAGCTGGGATGAGAGTCGACTCAACCAAAGACGGTTTTAAATATACTTGCTTTTCATGCTTAGTAATGTTGTCGTTTAACTTTGACAATGAACTGTTGTTAATATCATTTGTGATTTCCTTGTTTGTTATTGACTTCTATATTTTATAGTTTTGCCTACTGTATTGTTTCCCTTCCCATGACCCTACAAGTGCCTGTTGGTGCTGCCCGGCCAGCACTGTGAATAAGAATTTGTTCTTAGTGTTATTATTCCTGGTTAAATAAAGGTGAACTGAAATGAAAACGGCTTCACACTGCAATGACTGCTGTAGACATAATGTTTTGTAAGGAAAAAAATGGTAAGAAATTTTTGGATTTGAGCTTGAGTTGGTGGTATGTCATTGTTCAGTGTGACAGGCTAACAGACAGCCCATTTAACTCTCACAACCAAAGACAACCTTCAATATGAAGCAGTGTCAAAAAATGTCTGGGAAAGTTGTGCACTGTGACTGTCTTTGACTGAATCTTATTTCCTAGTCATGAGCTCATCCACTGTTGTTTTATTTTTCTCCTTCACCACCATTTCTTTTTCAAGTCTAAATGTAACAATTAGCACATCAACATGAGTGAGCACTTCATGTGTTTTCATTGAGCTAAATCAATTAGATTTTTGTGGTGTACATAAGTTGATTATTCTATAGGAAGAAGTCCCACAGTCTGTCATCTTTTAAATATTACATCATACAGTGTGACATGGGTTATCAAGATTTTAAGATCTCATCTTGCACAGTGTGACATGTACTGTACTGGTTCTTTACAACAACTAAAAATATCACTGTGTCAGCCAAGATTAAGTCCAAGTCATGTACATTTTCAACCAGATGAAGAAGGAATGTTCTCTCCAGGTCCGGGGTGAGTTGAGCATAGGAGTTCAAATATGTGAGTTTTGTCCATGAGTGATTGTAGGGGAGAGTGGAAAATGGACCAATGGGCAAGGGCTTCATCCACAGTAATGAGGGTGTTAGTGCAGTGTGTCATAAAGAATAAGCTTAGCTGAAAGATAATGTTCTCATTTTACTAGTTTGTCTGTGCACCAGTCCACACATGTTGTCATGAGGTGTGAATCATGACTGAACAAATGGAAAACTGGATGCAAGCAGCTAAAATGAGCTTCCTGTGTATAGTGGCTGGACTCATCCACTGTCTTGTAGGGGGATTAGAACTGCTGATCCTCTTCATCAATATAGTCAGCTGAGGTGGTTCATGTGATTGAGATGCTGTCCTCTGAGGGATTTCTGGGCACATCTCATCGAAAAAAGACATTGAAGACCCAGAAGACACCAGAGGCATTATGTCCTCACTGGCCTGGGAACGACTTGTGATCCCCTCAAGGAGTTTGAGAGAAACACTGGGGAGATGTCTGGGCTTCACTTCTGGAACTGTCACTTCTTGCAACCCAATCTTGAATAAGCAAGCAAGATGCATAAATGGATGAGTGAAGTTTTGGATATAACTAATGTTGAAGTAACGCAAATCAGTTCTTATGATGAAATTTCCTAAAAAATAATGATAAATGTTCAGAGTTGGCAAAAACTGCCTATTTTATACGTCCCATGGTTAAGACACTGCTGATAAGAATATATTGTTTGGCGCAGATGAAGATCTATTTAAGCTCTTAAATGTCAAACAGGTACATCAAGCTGACTGATAAACCAAATATGATCCTAAATTTTCAAAAAATGTTCAATCTGGTCCTCTGGACATTCAAAAAAACAACACAAAGCAAAAAAATGTAGAAACGTTTCGTCTCTCATCCGAGAGACTTCCTCAGTCTGAGGTGCTGTATTCAGTTCAGTCTCTTAAATAGCACCTTCTCAGAGTGGATCAACCAGATTGCTGTTGACAACCAAAACCAGCTGCTCACATGGTCAAGAAGGACCATCAGCCTAACAATGGATCATTAGCACACTGATGGCTGTTTACTATTCACAGGGGGTTGAGTGATACTAGCAATAACAGCATTGTAAGAGGGGGGCAGTTGAACCCGGAGGCCTCCACCCCTGTTTAATGATGGACGATTTCTTTGCACAAAGATAGCCTTCTTTACTCCTCTCTCAAACCATTGTTCCTCTCTGTCCAGGATGTGAACATCTTCATCCCTGAAAGAGTGACCGCTGGCCTGGAGATGAGTGTAGACCGCAGAATCCTGACCTGATGATGTTGATCTTCTGTGCTGGACCCTCCTTTTGGCCAGTGGCCATTTAGTTTCCCCGATGTAAGACTGATCACAGCCCTCCTGACACTGAACAACATACACAATATTACTCTGTTTGTGCCGGGGGACTGGATCTTTGGGATGAACCAGTCTTTGCCGTATTGTATTTTGGGGTTTAAAAGCCACTGGGACGTTATGTTTAGAAAATAAACGTCTCAGGTTCTCTGATACTCCCTCAACATATGGAATGACCACTGGTCTGGGTTTCTCCTTTTCACCTGATGGCTGACTGGAGTCCTGTTTGGGTTTCTTCTCTGCTTTCAGGAAGGCCCAGTTAAGATATCCACATTGCTCTAGAGCCTGTCTTGTGTAGGATTTCTCCTTCTGCCTGGCTCAAGAGTTAGTGGGGATGCTGTCCACCACTTATGAACCTCTGAAAAGAGATCCAGGAAGTGGTTACAAGAAGAAGTTAATAGATTGCCTGAAAAATTTGGAGCAGGACAAGACTATTGACCGTATTCTGTACCGCAGACTGTACACAGGGGAGGCCACACCAAGTCAGTATGGTTTACCTAAAATCCACAAACAAGGTGTACCTTTAAGACCTATTGTTAGCATGATAACCTCTGTCACTTACAATGTTTCCAAATATCTGGCATCTGTACTCATCCCTTTAGTTGGCAGCTCAGAACACCACATACAGAACACCATGGACTTAGTGGATAAGGTGAGGGATGTCATCATGGAGACTGATGAAACAATGGTCTCTTTTGATGTCACATCACTCTTTACGTGCATTCCTGTTGATGATGCAGTAGAGGTGGTCAGTTTAAGATTAAAATCAGACACCACTCTGAGCAGCAGGACCACGCTTTCCACAGAACAACTGTGTCAACTCTTGAAACTGTGCCTACAGTCAACCTACTTCACATACGGGGAGCAATATTATTGGCAGAAACATGGGTGTGCTATGGGGTCTCCAGTTTCTCCTATTGTTGCCAACCTGTACATGGAGGAGGTAGAAAAGAGAGCCTTGACGTCCTTTTCAGGGACACCACCAAGTCATTGGTTCAGGCATGTTGACGACACCTGGGTTAAAATTAAATCTCAGTAAGTCCAACATTTTACTGACCACATCAACTCTGTGGATAAATAAATCAAGTTCACACAAGAAGATGTAAAAAATGGCAGGTTGGCTTTCTTGGACTGTGAGGTCTCAGTCTCTGATAGAGGACATTTGCAAACCGAGGTGTACCGCAAACCCACCCACACAGACCAGTATTTGCAGTTTGACTCCCATCACCCTTTGGAGCACAAGTTAGGAGTCATCAGGACTCTGTATCACAGAGCAGACAGCATCCCCACTAACTCAGGAGCCAGGCAAAAGGAGAAATCCTACACAAGACAGGCTATAGAGCAATGTGGATATCCTAACTGGGCCTTTCTGAAAGCAGAGAAGAAACCCAAACAGGACTCCAGTCAGCCATCAGGTGAAAAGGAGGAACCCAGACCAGTGGTCATTCCATATGTTGAGGGAGTATCAGAGAACCTGAGACGTTTATTTTCTAAACATAACGTCCCAGTGGCTTTTAAACCCCAAAATACAATACGGCAAAGACTGGTTCATCCCAAAGATCCAGTCCCCCGGCACAAACAGAGTAATATTGTGTATGCTGTTCAGTGTCAGGAGGGCTGTGATCAGTCTTACATCGGGGAAACAAAACAGCCACTGGCCAAAAGGATGGTCCAGCACAGAAGATCAACATCATCAGGCCAGGACTCTGCAGTCTACACTCATCTCCAGGCCAGCGGTCACTCTTTCAGGGATGAAGATGTTCACATCCTAGACAGAGAGGAACGATGGTTTGAGAGAGGAGTAAAGGAGGCCATCTTTGTGAAAAGAAATCGTCCATCATTAAACAGGGGTGGAGGCCTCCATGTTTAACTGTCCCCCTCTTACACTGCTGTTATTGCTAGTATCACTCAATCCCCTGTGAATAGTAAACAGCCATCAGTGTGCTAATGATCCATTGTTGGGCTGATGGTCTTTCTTGACCATGTGAGCAGCTGGTTTTGGTTGTCAGCAGCAAACTGGTTGATCCACTATGAGAAGGTGTTATTTAAGAGACTGAGCTGAATATAGCACCTCAGAATGAGGAAGTCTCTCGGATGAGAGACGAAACGTTTCTCTATTTTTTTGCTTTGTTTTGTTTTTTGTTTTTTGAATGTTCAGAGGACCACATTGAACATTTTGGGATTTTTCTACCTGGATTATTGAGCATGCATCAGGATATGATCCTAAATAGCTGTGCCTATTATAATTAAACTCGTACCGAACAATAAATCCCATTCAGCACGTTATGTATGCTACAACATGACAGGAATGATTCATAAATATATTTCTTGCACTACTATAGTCTTTTTGAACTTGTTAAACTTATAAAACAAAATGTGCATATCTTCTTATTTTAGCTGAACCCTCCTGAGGTGTGTCGTATTAGGAGGTCCCTGTGCACAAGTGTTTCCACAGCTCGTGAAAAAGTAGTTAATTTGGAACTGTTTTAGCACGAGTGACAGATAGTGAGCCCACACACATTTCAACATGTATACCTTGAAGAATTTGACATGTTCTGATGTTTTCAGGTGGAATGGCTGAGAAATGAGGATTCTCTACATTTTGGTGATGGTGGTTTGATCAACATGAGAGGTGGCCATGATCTCATCGTCTCTGAAGCTCGACTCTCTGACTCTGGGAATTACACGTGCATTGCCAGCAACATTGTGGCCAAGAGACGCAGTGCCACAGCCTCAGTTGTGGTTTATGGTAAGATTTAAGATATTTACTTGCTTTTTATGTCCCACAACAATAGCGAAGCAACTTTTGCTAACACACAATTGGCTATAACAGATGTTTTTACAGATAGGCTGAAAGTGAAGCTTAACACATACTTTAGTGCTAACTGATTGTGCAGCATTTGTTTTTACAATTTTGTAATAGACTATTACAGTCTGCATGTCTGTTAGTTAAATATATCATGAGCTACTAGATGGATTTTAATTTAAAAAAATTAAAAGTAGTCACCGTGTGGTTAATGTTAATCATATCTGTTAGTAAAATATGCCCTTTTTGCACTGCCCCTATTCAGCTTGGCTCAACTCAGCCTGGATTTGCACCTGCACTTTAGGACCGATTCTGGAGGCGTGTCCAGAATCCAAGTCCTGCTAATGAGAGTTCTGCGATGAGTTACTCAAAGCTGTCTGCTCCTCAGATAAATAATATTAAATTATTATTTTTATATATATGAATGTTTTTGTTAACATATATATGAATATTTCTGTTCAGCGCCCTGAGACAACTTCTGTTGTGACTTGGCGCTGTATAAATAAACTGAACTGAATTAAATCTGATGAAACAGATTCTACAAAAACATTTATAATTAAATCTAAAAAAGTTAAGTCTGGTCCTCTGGACATTCAAAAAACAAAACAAACAAACAAAAAAATGTAGAAACGTTACGTCTTTCATCCAAAAGACTTATTCAGACTGAGGTGCTGTATTCAGCTCACAGCTATTTATATAAGACTGAGCTGAATACAGCACCTCAGACTGAAGAAGTCTTTCGGATGAAAGACGTAACGTTTCTACTTTTTTTGTTTGTTTTGTTTTTTGAATGTCCAGAAGACCAGATTTAATTTATGTGTATACAGATTATTTTTTCTTGTATACAGATTATTTTTTTCTTTTATACAGATTATTTTTTCTTGTATGCAGATTATTTTTAGCTTTGAATTAAAGTTTAGCTTTGATTTAAAGCTTTAATTTAAAGTGTAATGTTTGTTTTGTGATTTGTACATCTGTGGCTTAGAATAATGTTGAACCAAAGGCTGTGTCTCTTCTTTAAACATGTTTGAGGGAAATATTCATGAGAGATCCAATAATTTTGTGTCTTTTTATGATTTTTCAGTTGAATTAACTTTAATTAACAGATTATTTAATAAAGTCAAAGGGCAAACAGGATTTCACAATAAAGCCGGCACCGTTTATTTATTTTTAATCTTCACTGTGTTGAAAGGTACGAATACCTTTCTCTGGGTTGTTTGGATCGGGCAGGTACATCAGGAGACTTCACCTTAGTTTAAGAGAGTTTTAATACACACCACAGTTAAAGTATTACAAAAACAAAGTAGTGAAATGCATTTCAGGAGACAATGGAGGCGTACTTCACCTGAGAAGTTGCTCTGCTCAAGATTGTCTGACGCTACTTCCTGTTTTAGGATAATATAAGCTCTTCATGAACCCGCCTCCCTCCTGGAGGGGGATCTTCTCCTATTGGCTTACTACCTAGTCAATCTAAGGTTACCTTGGCAACCACGCAGTCATATTTCTTATCTTTCAAGGAAAAACTAGTTTGAACTGGATTTTGGTACCACTCTCAAAAGTTACTTTTCTTTGTTTCTGTCTACAGAAAAACGATCCGGCCCCTCCTTCCTGCTCAGTGCTGTACGAAAACAAGTTGTTCACCTCTATGTGATAAAATATGTGTGAACAGTGTATAACACACACAAAAATAGATATGATGTGAATAGAGTATAACATATAAAACTATGGAAAAAGTGAACATACAGAGTATAAAATGTCCAGTGAACACACCCAGCCTGTCTATTCACCATTCCCACTCTTGGTCTCTTCAAAAGAGACCAATTTTCTAAACTCATCCATTTCTGCTGTAAGTCCACCTTTTCAGCTGCCTCAGTTCAAACAGGGTTCTGCAGCAGGGGCATCATGGTTCCTGGATCACTTCTATCAAAGTAAGGTTAATACCTGTGGTTTATACCACGCCTCTATTAAAAGAGTAATAATTAAGGTTTAAAAGGCACATCTATCATAGAAAGATTAGTACTCGTTTAAACCCTAGGATGTTGTGTGAATGCTGCTGAAAACGGAGCGAACGGTTTTATCATTATTTAGGAGGAAAAGACAGCATCACCTCACGCCCCATGACGGTGACCTTAACAGTCCACTCAGCATCCTTCACAGACTAACTCAAATGTAAATTAAATCCTGTCTAAACCCCTTAACAAAACACATCCTACATGAACACAGACAATTCTGCACATCCCCACTTACCAAAAAGTCCAGTCAGCCAACCATCTAGGGGTTGTCTTTACCTGGGTGTTGGTGCATTGTTTTAGACAAACCATTCAGGCCTTCAACCACCTGAGTAACGGACAGCATTATTCCAAACCTAGCACACATGCCCCCTTTTGTGATCATAAGGGAAGTGGGTGCAAATTGTTCAGCCAATTCTTCTACAGTAACTCGAGTCAAATTAATCAGTCGCAACACATTATAATGGATGTAGTGAATTCTAAATTCTTATTAGGGATGATGGGAAGCGCTCAAATCCGGCAGCCACCCAATCAGCTTGATTATATTAATCTGGAACTCTCCTGGGGACTTCAATCACCTCAATATAAGTAGGACTGTTTGCAGGCAGGTTAAATTTCAAATTTATGTTAAGGCGCGCTAAAATGTGTCCACATCTCTCATTTGGATGTACAGTTCAGTCCATGTGACAGATTGTGTGCTCTGAAAGTCTTTTACAAGTACGGGGTGCTACAGAGCTGGTGAGTGGCTGAGTGGAGTTTGTATTGTCCTGAAACTCACCAAACTGTTCATACCAAAAAACAACACCACACATTATCCTCGCTAAAATCCCCAAAACCAGGGTCACTCTTCAGGGGTATGTAACAAACTCGTGTTATTTGAAAATGGTAGACTATTTCATCTATAAGTTCTGGGCCTTTTAATAAAACTATCGTACTCTGTTCTCCTGGAATGACCAAATAAAAGACAGCAACAAACATCAATTTTCAACCCTTTCCCTCTGCGTTTCGGCGCTTTGATGAGTTGGGAGGCCCTCCCAGGTGAGGGGTCCTTTGTTCCTCAGCGGTGATGAAATTTCTAAGACCATGGAGATTTTTTCATGTGTGAGAGTCTCTATGTCAATATGTTTTCAACTTTTCTAGGGACGTGTGTGCACTCAAGATGCCTTAGTCAGTGGGTCCATCTTCTTGCTTTTCTTAGGGGGAATAAGTTCAGTTCAGTTTTTTTTTTTTTTTTTTTTTTAATGAGTGTGTGTCAGGGCTTGGAGACTCTGTTCTCCTTTCCTAGCCTCTGACTGTTTTGTGTCAGGCCAATTGCCCTGACAAAGTGGGGTAGAAGGGGGTGTAATGGGGCTTTCTGGGGGTGGGGGCTTCTGGGCTTATCGTCACTGGTCTCGATACAGTGGGGGCAGTCAGGTCACTCGTCCTGACAAATTGGGGGCTTTCTTCAACCAGATCGATCCCAACTTGGTCCAGTGATCGGTTCGGCTCTTCCGCTGGTTTGCGAT
Organism: Nematolebias whitei; assembly: GCF_014905685.2. Lineage (NCBI taxonomy): Eukaryota > Metazoa > Chordata > Actinopteri > Cyprinodontiformes > Rivulidae > Nematolebias > Nematolebias whitei. The sequence continues at coordinate 13,713,283 of NC_056515.1, forward strand.
GTTCTCTCAACCACCTGATGAGGTCCGGTCCACTTCGGTTCAGCCTTGTAGGTGCCTGTCCACCTCGGCTCCTTCCTCTTCCTTATGATGGCATTCAGCAGGACCCACTCTGCTGTGTGGGACCTCCCAGGTTCTTCTCTCTCCTTCTGTTTTGTCACCTGTGAATGAAAGCCTGACACAAAAGTTCTCAATTCTTCAAAATATGATTTCTACCTGTATTCCTCCATGTCTTCTCCCAGGGTCAGAGCAGTTGCTGGACCTGGAGACTGCTTTCCTTTTACTCGCCACCTGTAATACAGAATCTGCAAACATCTTCTGTATCGTTGTCTAGGGGTCTGTCTTCAGATCTTCTCTAATTTTCCTGTCCCCTTCTATCCTAGTTGGGCAACAGTGTGGTTCTCCATAGGTCATGTGATGTTCCCTGTGTTAAGTTCCTGTTTGGTGCTTGTAATGTTTTTTATCAGCCTTTTCTGTAAACCTCATAACAATAAACTATCCTAAGCAAATAACCACATTCCAAACTCAGTCCAATTTCAGCCGTCTAAGGCATGTGACTGTCTTTTCTATCTCTACCACTAAAGGGGTTTGTCAATATAAAATATTTCATTATTACTTCTACACTGTAATGGCTTTATAGAACAGCATAAATCACATTCCATTCATACTTTCAAACAGCGTATAAAATGTCCAGTGAACACACTCAGCCTGTCTATTCATCAACTGATAAAAAAAAACTTATTTTTTATACATAAAATGTTTTTAAAAACGTTTCCACCCTCCGTCCCTCCATCCCAGTCCTTCTGCCTGCCAGGGCTTGAATCTGACCTTTGTGAGCAGGCGAGGCCGGGGCTCGGGGTCCGGCCTTGCAGGCTTCAACGGCTCAGCAGCTCGTATGATCCTCCGCGGTGACACCGTTCATTTGAATTTTATAGTCGGTCATCAAACACAAAAAAACGCCTGGACTTCAGCATTAAACACAGCGTTGTCATTATTGTTTTTAAAATCTTAAAAATAGATCCAGCCGCTGCTCCACATCCAGAGAAATTGCAAATGGTGAATCAGTGAAAAGTTTCTGAGATCCAGTGACTCCTCCCCCTGACCAATCAGAGTCCTGCATTCACGTTTCGGTCCGGACTCAGCTCAACTGAGCTCGTTCGGTCCCACCAGAGAAGCAGGGACGAAAAGTGGTCTTGAATGAGCCTCAAATCAGCTAAAAATACTAGCTAAAGTGCTGGTGCAAAAGGGTTCTTTCTGTGGTGGGCTGCCCAGAATTGGGGCTTATTAGGAGCAGTGCAAAAGGGGCAATAGTTCATAAACTATTACACAAACTTTAATGAAACTTTCAAATCAGATGCATTAGATGTACGTCTGCAACTGGTTCACTTTTAGAGTCACCACAATTTAACCAATACTAAACGAGGTTAACTAACATAAAATAACTCTGACTGTTATTTTACAGATGTTGAACTAAAACTTAACGTGGTAGTAGTTGAGAGTGAATCATAATATATGTCAAACCAGTGCTTAATTTGAGCCAGATCCTGCTGGAACAATATCCAGGAACTCTCTTATTTTGACCGGGTGCATTCCGGCAACTGTTTGCTCGGATCCAGAAGCTCAAATCTCCACCAATAAAAGTCCAAAGTCATCGTGCATTTGATTATTTATTAAAATACAACAAGAGGAGATGTTGCCCAGTCTGTGGAGTGGACTTTACAGCTGCAGCATGTGGACCAGCTCGTGCACACGCTCCTGCCCAGCAGAGACGTGGACAGCATGTCCCGCGGGGATGACGTGTCTTCATTAATATGGCAAGCCAAGTGGCCCATTAATAGCCAGGCATGTGGTAAAAGTGGGTATTAATGGGCCAGTTGGCTTGCCATACCTTACACACAGCAGCATCTCCAGACAGCTCTGAGCACGCACAAATGCTGATGTGAACTCACGCATACGTTTCAGACATAATAAATAAAGAAGCTTAGCTACATTAAAAAGTAATAATAATTGTAAAAAAAAAAAAACGAGAGAAATGTTTGATGTGTATTATTCACATTAATCACGTATCAAAATAACAGCATCAAAATAACAGCGATCAAAATGTCAAAAAGACAATTTACTTTTATAAAATAAATGGATGGATGGTTCTTAGTTGGACACCTGAGAAGGCAGTCGTAATTGATGTTGGAGCAGCAGGAGCAACAACAAAGGAATGAATTCAGTGGAGAAGAGTGTGATTCAGAAACGTGAAGTGTGTGTGTGTGTGTGTGTGGGGGGGGGGGGGGGGGGGTTAGGATGGTTGACAGAATTGGAGCTGCTCTATTCGCACACAACCTGTTGTTGCTCTCTAAAATAGTAATTTAATCAAATGTTTTCAAATGTAGGTAAATGTGTAGCCCGTTAAAAAAGGGTGCACCAAAATGCAGGAAATATCTACTTTATAAAAAAAATTAAGATGGAGGAGGACTCACAAGCTCCCTCCACTTCCCCTGCACACACACCCCCCCACCCCCCGCCAACTATTTGCATTCCGGCATCAATCAGTTTACAAATTAAGCCCTGCTTCAAACACTAACTCATTTGCAAACTCTTGCAAATATTGCCTGTGATTTTGCATCTTTTACACGGTGGGACTAAAACGACTGTAACTCAATTATTTCTCAAAAAAATATGATCACAGCTTTGGCGTGAAAGCTGGTGGTCATTATGCCTCAAGGATGGCTAAATCTTTATTATGGCACATGAGTGCAGGTAGAAGAACAACTAAATGTTAATACTTTGTCAACATTTTCCATGAAGGCTTGATGTCAATTTGCTGCCAAAAGAAAAATCCTTGAAAAACTTTATCTAGAAAGCATCTGAGAGTGGAAATTGTTCACATCTGAGTTTAATGGAGTATCCAAAAAGTTGTTTTTATTTATTTACAGGCCTAATATTTACAAGAACTGTCCAGATGCATGCTCAATATTCCAGGTAGATCAATCTAACAAGGTTGAGTCAGGTCCTCAGAACGAGTTCTTCTTTGTTGAAACGTTTCATCTTTTATCCAGAAGACTTCCAAAAGATTTACAAGAACTCTATTAAAAATGAGAGAAAAGCTGCAAAGTGGTTAATGCCACTCTCCAGCTTTCATCTGACAACACTGAACACCTCTTCAAAATTCTTTGTCGCTGCAGGCCAGCAAACACAGTTTTTAAGTGCTTTATGGCCTTGTAGAGAGTGGAAATATAATGTCAGGCTGCAACACATTTCTTTTACCAAAGCAAACCCTTGATTGAAGTGTTTCTGTGCTTCTGACCTCCCACCATGTTTTTCTTTTTTTTTTCTTTTTTTTTTAAGAAAAGGCAACAATTTACATCTGATTGCTGTTTTACTTTTCTATAAGTTCATGCCCCCGTCTTGTGACAGAGTCGTCCTGTTGGGGTTTTCTTAAAACAGAGATGGTTTAATTTATTCTCACACTGTGTAATTCCATGTTCATGTAGTGATGTTGCACCTTTTTTCCTCCCTCTCAGTGAATGGAGGCTGGTCATCGTGGACAGACTGGTCCCCGTGTAGCGTACGATGTGGTCGGGGTGTGCAGAAACGTTCTCGAACTTGCACAAATCCAGCTCCCCTCAACGGAGGAGCCTTCTGTGAGGGAATGTCTGTGCAGAAGAGTCCATGCAACACTGTATGTCCAGGTAGGAGCTATTGAACACTGAAACAAGAGTCACAGCCCAAAATATGAATCTAAACGAGACAACAACAAAAAAAGTCAACCCAATTCACATTTAAATTTTATGCTTATGTAAACTTTAATACAAACTCCAGGCACCAAATCATTGATGAGATATTTGTGTTAAATTTTGGCATTAGCTGTTAAAGTTAACCTTGTGTGTCTCTTCTCTTGTAAAAAAAAAATCTTATGAACCACTCTGATTTTCATGAAACTGTCAAAAAAAATTGTCAAATGTGCATCTACAATGGATTACTTGTGAAATTGGCCCAATTCAAGATGGATAGTAATTACAGCAAACTAAAACCAACTTTACAACAAAAAAGGTTAAATCATGTCATCTGGATCAGTTCCTTTAAGTAAGAAAACTTTTGTCTGCCATCCAGAGGACTTCCTCAGTATGTGGCCTGCCAGCCAAATCTGTCCCATAGGTAACCTTCACCACTGTGTTTTAAGACAACCTCCTGTTGGAATCTCAGAAGTAGACTTTTAACACGTGCAAACAGAGCACACCCATCCATAACAATCAATCATCATCAACAACAATCAAATGTTTTAGACCAGATGGCCCACTTGCTACTCACAGAAACAACCTGAGAACAACCAATGCCAAAGTGGTTCAGATAAAGGGTTGTAAGCTCAATCATCCAGGTAGAAAATAATGTTGTTATCTACCTGGATGATTGAGTTTACAAACCTTTAACCAGCTATTAAGATCTAATCTGATGTGGTCATATTCTTTGAATGCTCATGCATCTCGAGATATCTTGAGATCTTTTATGAATACTTTTCAGACTGAACAAAAATAGCTATAAAACTGTCATTTCTTATCCATCCATCGATCCATACATTATCTTTAGCCTGATTGGTCAAAAGGGCCACTAATCAACCCTGCTGAGGATTATGATTTACACGTTTTACCACAGAAAACTAAATGGAGAAAACAAAACGTTCATAACAACAGCACCATATATTTTTTAGCTAGTGCTGAAGCATTCAAGGATTCAAGTTTCTTTATTTGTCATTCCACCACATGTGGTACATTTGGTGGAATGAAATTGTGTACACAGGGTCCCAGTTACATTCAACAAAAGTATAAAATGTAAAAGAAAAACAGTAATAAGATCTAAGCAATGAACTAAGAAAAACATCAACTAAAATCACACAAAGCACTGATTGTACAAAAACAATACACTGAACAGAAGTACGAACATGAGTCTGTGAGCAGATGAGCATGAATGAACACAGCAACATGAAACAGATCAGCAGCAACATGAAACAGATCAGCAGCAACATGAAACAGATCAGCAACAACATTGAAACAGATCAGCAGCAACATGATGTGATTTTTCACAGTGATTATTCTGATTAGAGATTCATGAGTCTAACAGCTTCAGGGTAGAAGCTGTTCCTCAGTCTAGTAGTTCTACACTTAATGCTCCTCAACCTCCTTCCTGAGGGGAGCGGGGCAAAAGTGTGCGCTGGGTGAGTGGGGTCCTTCATGATGCAGGTGGCCCTCTTCCTGCATCTAGAGGTATAGATGTCTGTGATGGTGGAGAGGCTGACTCCAACAGACTTCTGTGCAGCCTTAAGGGGTGGTTCACAATTTCAAACATTTTCACGAATACAAAACATGCTATTTCTGTAGACTTTTTTTTATTTTCAAAAGCATACACCAGTCCTTGAACCCCCCAAATCGTGCATGGGCTGTAATTTTTCTTCATGTACCACATGTGATGTGAATGACTATAAAGACACCTTGACCTTGACCTTGAATTTCTTGGAGTATGTGTTTCAGATGACTCTCATCTAACAAAATGCAGCTCAATTTCTTATAACTCTCGATGACTTACAGTTATTTCTGTGTTTGCTAAGTTTGATTTGCTACTGCAGCCATCTTAAATCTATTTGACTTTAAAGTTAATCAGTTTTTGATGTGCATCCAGTTATTATTTTATAATAGTTTTGTTAAAATCCATCCAGTGGTTCTTGGGATATTTAGCTTTATAGACTGACATTTGAACACACACAAAAAAACATGTTGCCAAACAAGAAAACATTAACTCGTCAGAGACCCGGAGAACAAGCAGCAGTCAATCCTGTCATTGTGTTATCTGCTTTAACAAAGTGCTTTTATCCAAACATGCATTTATGATTTCATTGACTGCAAAATATAAAACACATTTATCACTTTGAAGAAAATAAGTGATCAGCAATGGCAGCGAGCTTACTCACTGCTCACGAGTTCCAACATAATCAGGAAGCGTTAGATCAGCAGGAAGGAGAGGGGCTTGAACACAGTTAGGAGGAACGTAGATGTGATTGAGCGTGGCGTAATCAGGCTCTCTGTGCTTTAAGTCTGGAAATATTTAGACACGCTGAGTAAGATATTGGAGTAATGCTGCTGTAACTTTGAAAGTGTTTTTTTTTTTTAGAAAGTTCCAAGCAACTTTTAAATAAATCAACGTGAATTAGATGAACTACAAATGTTCCTTTATTACTGCCCGCTTGCCGAAAGGTGGTGAACAATAATGTATTTGCTCACGACATTTTGACTCAACCTGATTTCAAGATAGCCACTACAGCTTATTGACAAAAAAAAACACAAGAATTAATGTAAGTCATTTAGTAGATATTGACCTATATTTTTGAGTGTTTGTAGCTGAGAAAGATCTCCAACACGTATTCTGAGTGCGAACAGATTGTGCAAAGTCTTTGTTTAAAATTTTGCCAATAACTATGAGTCAACTCTGTCTATCTGTTCGAAAAGTAAATCACGAAACCCTACATGGATTATAATAAAACTTGAACAAATATCTACAACTGAATAACTTGAACACATCCAAATGAAGATGAGCACCACAAACAGCTGATTCTAGAAAACACAAGCATGGCTGTAATTCAGTCACTTGTACTCTAGTTGCTGCTCACTGTGTGAGACATTTAAGTTTCAGGATCTACGGAGTGACATTTGGAGTCAATTCGTTTTAGGATAGCTGCCACGGGTATTCAAAATTAGCTGATGCAACATAACTATAACTGTCAAAGTTAAGTCTGGTCGTCTGGACAGTTTCTTCTTTTGTTTTTATTTTTTTAGATGTTTTGTCCTCGGGCTCGTTCCCTTTGAGGTTGCCCTTTGTCACCGATTCTGTTCATAACTTTTATGGACAGAATTTCTAGGCGCAGCCAAGGTGTGGAGGGGATCTGTTTTGGTGACCTTAGGATCGCTTCTCTGCTTTTTGCAGATGATGTGGTCCTATTGGCTTCATCAGATCGTGATCTACAGCTTTCGCTGGAGCAGTTTGCAGCCGAATGTGACGCGGCCAGGATGAGGATCATTCCCTCCAAATCCGAGGCCATGGTCTTGAGCTGGAAAAGGGTAGAGTGCCCTCTCCGGATCAGGGAGGAGGTCCTGCCCCAAGTGGAGGAGTTCAAGTATCTTGGGGTCTTGTTCACGAATGACGGAAAAATGGAGTGTGAGATCGATAAGCGGATAGGTGCAGCATCTGCAGTGAAGCGGGCGCTGTACTGGTCTGTCGTGGTGAAGAGAGAGCTGAGTCAAAAGGCGAAGCTCTCAATTTACTGGTCGATCTACATTCCTACCCTCATCTATGGTCATGAGCTTTGGGTTGTGACCGAAAGAACAAGATCATGGATACAGGCGGCTGAAATGAGTTTTCTCCGCAGGGTGTCTGGGCTCTCCCTTAGAGATAGGGTGAGAAGCTCGATCATCCAGGAGAAACTCAGAGTAGAGCCGCTGCTTCTCCACATCGAGAGGAGCCAGTTGAGGTGGCTCGGGCATCTGGTTAGGATGCCTCCTGGACGCCTCCCTGGTGAGGTGTTCCAGGCACGTCCCACCGGGAGGAGACCCAGAGGGAGAACCAGGACACGCTGGAGGGACACTGTTTCTCAGCTGGCCTGGGAACGCCATGGGATTCCCCTTGAGGAGATGGCCCAAGTGGCTGGGGAGAGGGAAGTCTGGGCCTCCCTACTTTGGCTGCTACCCCCGCGACCCGACCCCAGATAAGCAGGAGAGAATGGATGGATGGATGGATGTTTTGTCCTTTATCCAAAAATGTTTTTTTCCCGCCTACAGTGTACATCTGCAGTACGGGTATGACTGTGACACACTTGTAGAGTTTTCTGTGTCAATGTCTTGCCATCGTGGTTCAGTCTTTCCAGCCTCAGGTTCAGGACTGTCATGGTGGCCGTCTCCATGATCCTCCATCTGCCTGCACGGACCGAACTCTACGGACCCGTTCGGTTCTGCAGGAAAACCTTGGATGTTCTCTGTCTGCCGGACCCGGTTCTGGAGAGCATTCTGGGAGGCAGCTGTTGCCGTCGTTATTATCATCATGCTGCTGATGGGACCTGCTAACAAGACCTGTTAACGCTGCTAACAAGATCCTCCATCTGTCTGCACAGACCAAACTCTACAGACCCACTTGATTCCGTGGGGGAACCTTGGATGTTCTCTGTCTGCCGGACCCAGTTTTGGAGGGCAATCTGGAAGGCAGCTACAGTGGCCTTATTATCATCATGCTGCTGAATGGACCTGCTAACAAGACCACACAGCTAACCAAACCACACCGCTAACCAAACCACACTGCTAACAGTATCATGCTGCTAACTGGACCCTGTTGCTAAGATAATCTCACTGCCATCAGAACCACTCTGCTAATAAGACCATGCTGCTGTAGATTTATTTATTTTTCACTTTTGGTGCCTTGTTTCTGTATTTTTGTTGCATGATTTGAATAAATCCTAATTTATGTTAGTTTAGTTTGTGTTAGTGCTCTCATTAAGTATGCAAATTATATCCAACATTTTTCACAAAACTGACAGTTATGTTGTGTTGTGTGTTTCCTTGACTGATGAAGCTTTCCGGATCGAAGGCGAAACGTTTCAGCAGAAAAAAAAAAGAAACTGTCCAGCTGACCTGACTGAAAATTGTTGGATTGTATACCTGGATTATTGAGCATGGACTTTGTTGTGCAAATTATAGCCGAACAGAACCTGAGAGAATCATGCTGCTGCTGTTCAGTGTATTGTTTTTCACTATCTTAGATCTTTTAGTGTACTGTTTGGTGTTTGTTTATGCATATATCTTTGTTTATATCTTAGATCCTTCTTTACTGTTTTTTATATATACTTTATATTTTTGCTTTTGTTGGGTGTAACTGGGACCATGTGTACACAATTTCGTTCCGCCTCATGTACCACATGCAACGTGAATGACAATAAAGAACCTTTAATCCTTGAATCCTTGAAAGTTTGGGCTAAAATTGAATATGATAGTAGCTGAGAGTGATATATAATCTGAGGGTGACATCTAGTGATGTTTCACAAGATTTTGTACATCTTTTTATTTGAAGTTTGAGCAAAATGGCTGCAACATAAGATGATTTTATTTTTAAACTCCAACATGAAAGGTCATGTCGTTATGCATTTCTTTAAGGAAAGCTAAGTTATTAGACTGTGCTGAATTTGTACGAGTTGTTTTAGTATTTGCATGTACTAACATTTCTTTATGCACATAAAATACTGCTGTTTGTTTCTCTAGTTGATGGTGGTTGGGGACAGTGGACTGAGTGGTCTGTGTGTAGCTTGGACTGTGAGAGGCAGCGCAGCAGAGAATGTACAGCTCCTGAGCCCAAACATGGAGGAAGGCTGTGCGACGGGGTGGCGCTGGCTGCAGACAACTGCACGGGTGGCATGTGCACGCAGAGTGAGTAACAGTCGCTCTCCCATCATAGGCTACAAAAGTTAAAATAGGTAGAGAATTCGACATCATCAGTTGCACCACGCTCATAGACTGTGTCATTACAAATTTAATGTTTATCATTTTATGCAGAGCAGTCAAGATCATGATCGTCATTATAATCACGCTCATTAAAAACAACCTCATCCATCTTCATTATTCATCCACTCGACTCCACATGCATCAAGCACAGGGTGCTCAGGCATGGCTGCATGCACAAGTAATGACAGAATCAAATGCTTTGAGTGTTTCAAATCTTACTGAGGAACTCTCAAATCATTCTGTTTCTCTGTCTGCAGACCGTAAGTTACTCCACGATGCAAAGCCTCAAGGTGAGTTTGTTTCTGACTCGGCGCTAATCTAAAACTTTAATGCATCAATGTCCCTGACATGACCCAGCGGTTCTTCTCCTTCTGCAGTTGCTTTTTATTCACTCCTAAAATATATGAATCATGAGTTTAACACACACAGGCGACCTCGCCTAAAATACCCTCTGGTATTTTAAGATTTCAAGAAAAAATTAATAAATAAAAGGAAATGCTTTCTTTCAGAACCTAAATTATCCATGTTGGTTTCCATGGTTTTCAAGGTTCTACTTAGTAGTTTTGTCTGCCCAATGAGTACTCTCAGAGCATTAAAGTTGTATTTTAATTAATACAATTTTATTACAAATTTTTCTTCTTTTTTCTTTTTAATTTTTTGCTGGCACTTTTTAAAATAAAACCCTTTTTTTTTTTCAAAACACAACACAAATACAATCACACACCCAATTAGCAGAACAACAGAAATATTTTGTAACAAAAATAAACATTGTAATAAAAACTATGTTTTGTCTCCATATCAAACACAAACTGTTCATATCAGTGGTGATTTTAGTCTCTTTTTTGAGGGGGGGGGGGGGTAACTCAGCACTCCAGAAAATTTAAGAAACCATTATTATGATTTTGTAATGAAACTCATTTCTCAAACCTTAGATTCACCAAAATATTGAATCAATTTGGAATAAATATGGAATAAATGATGACAGTCTTAAATGGGCCAATAAAATCTGATTTTATTTAATTTATTTTTTTGCATGAGTTGGATCTTCAATGCCACCTGTCAACTAATTTTTCCCTAAGTGAACACCCCTTACCTGCAGGAGCTGCACCCCCTTTTTCTCCAACAACATTGTTGAGGTTTTGCTTTGCGGATGTTTTGGGGTCAGAGGGATTTCATGAAAAATCTTAAGAAAATTATTAAACGTTGTCAGTGGGGATTATATAATTCAGACACATGTTACCCCGAGCATTTAGAGTGTGTGTAATACAGTTTATTCCATTTCACAAACTAAACAAAGTTTGGAAAAATGTAAAAGATGGATGAAGGCCAATGGGCAAACTCATGAGCAGCTTAATTAGCTCAAGGTTAGGATGCCTGAGAGAAGCAGAGCGTGCTCTAGTCACACAAGGAGAGCTGTTGGTCAGGCTACTTCTTGTGTCATGCTCTCTACAATAGTTATTGAATCAAGTGTTTCCATACGTAGATAAACGTAGATGTTTAACAACCTGTTATAATACACCACAATGCAGGAAATGGCATCTACTTTATTCAAAAGTTTCTGGGGAGGAACCCCCCCCCCCCCACACACACACACACACACAACAACCACCACCACCAGTGTGTCCCCTCACATTACAAATGCTTCTGACACTGATGGCCACCATGTTGTTCAAGACAATAGCCATTGTCAGTACTGGGGGCTGAGCATCCCTAAACGTCAAATTCTAGAATCGCTCCTGGTTCACGTCATCCTATATTTTGTCATCATGATATATTTCTAAAACAGATGTTTTATTTGGTGTTTTGCAAACTTGTGTCATGTTTTACAAAAAGTGGACACCTAACATGGTATTTCTTAGTGTGCAAATCTAGGCTGGTGTTTTTTTTTTACTTCAGTGCAAAGTTTATTTTAGTGTAAAAATAATAATGCTGAAAAAGAAAAAAATTGTGAAGGTGTGTCAGTCTGTGCTTTAGAACCACCGTCACTGACAAATATTTAGGATTTTTTTTTTAATATTATTATTATATACAACCTTGTTGTGCAGTCAGAATATTTTTTATTACATTCTTACACTGCCACTTTTGTTTGTAGTCCAGGGCAGGGGGGTCAAGTTTGGATTATGTGTTTTCATAGTGCAACACGTCTACATTTTAAAACGTTATCTCCTGTACATGAAACTCACAAGTGAAAAATAATCCATCACCCTTCATGTGCTCTGACTCCATTTTCATCTGACCATGTTGTAAAATGGCATATGACAAATGTTCAGCATTTAAAACTAGATTTTTTTTACAAAATTTTCCCTTTCAGGTCAGTACAAGAAACATCTTTATAAAATCCCTGCCATCAATAAATTTAAAAAAGTTACCAGTAGTGTATGAAAGATTGCTTGGATACAGAACCAGAAGCCTTTGACATCCACTTCCATTAAGGTCATTTATTGTTTTATCCTAAATTAGCTTTGACAGTTTTGGCCAAAGATTTCAGAAAAAGTTTCCATTATGCACAAAAAGTCTTTGAGTCATTCCAGACAGAGTAGGTTGTGAAAAAAGAAATGGTTTGTTCTACAATTTTTCAATCTGGAAAAAGAACAGTTTAAACAATTGTTGAATTCATAGTCCCGTCGAAGACCAGACCTCAGTCCAACTAAAATCTTTGGTTTGATTTAATGACTGTAGAACACCAGCACAAGCAAATGTCACCTCACTGGCAGGTAAGGAGTCAGAGCTTGTGTGTGAGGTTGATGCCAGCTCGATATAGCTGGGCTCACACTGTACGCACAGCTTGTGCTCTGGAACCCAACTCCTGGAGAGGGGATGGACTCTCTTGAGTTGCCCTGGGAGAGGCCTTAGGCATGTGTGGGGATACAAGCCCCAGGCTGAATGCCTTGGTGTTGGAGTTTTCCCAGGTGAATGAGAGCATTGCCTTTCTGTGGCTTCAGACTGCAGGAGGAAAGGTTCAGACTCTTGTTTGTGCTTATGTACCAAACAGCAGTTCAGATTACCTGGCCTTCCTGGAGTCTTTGGATGGTGTTTTGGAAGGGGTGCCTCCTGGGATTCCTTTGTTCTACTGGGTGACGTCAATGCCCATGTGGGCAATGATGAAACAGCCTCCCTGATCTGAACTGGAATGCTGTTTTGTTATTGGACTACTGTGCTAGGCATAAGCTGTCCGTAACAAACACTATATTGGAGCATGCAGTCGTCCAAAAGTGTAATTAGCACCAGACCACCTTAGGCAAAGGTCAATGATCAGTTTGGTAATCATGTCATCAGGCCAGCTTCCCTATGTCTTGGGCACAGGAGGGCTGAGCTGACAACCAGCTCACCAGTTGGTGGTGACTTGGGTCTGGTGGTAAGGAAGGCTGCCAAACAGACCTGGTACAACCAAACACATAATGAGGGTGAACTGGGAACGTCTGGTGGAGCCCCCTGTTCATACGATCTTCAACTCACACCTCCGGAAAAGTTTTTCATGTGTGCCAGGGGAGGAGAGGGACATGAAATCTGAATAGGTCATGTTCAGGGTCAGATGCGGCTTTCAGGAGCTGTGGCCTAAAGGTCATTGGGGTCTGTTGTGGCAGCAACCAAAAAGATTCATGTTTTAGACTTTAGATGTAGTGTTTCACTTGTCCTCTTAACTTTTTTTAAAAAGGAAAATATGATAGTAAGAAAAAATAGACAAAAAATGTTTCACCTGTTTCAAAGAGTTTCCATACATAGCTAATGCTGCACACTTCTATTAATTCCCTTATCTATGACTTCATCAGGTGTAGCCGTTCAGGTCGACCCTATCAAAGGGGAACCAGTTTGCTTCATGTTTAATGGTTGTTTAATTAGGTTTTTGTTCCGGTGTCAGTATGATGCCTAACATGTTCTCCTTACATGTCCTTTGACACAGATCTGTATTTTTATTTCTCAGTAAGGGTAAGAAAATGCATTCAGACTGCCAAAACTTCCCGAGCCCTCAATTAACCTGCTCCTATAGCTAATACCGCTTTGCATATTTTGTCAATTTTTTCTCATTTGAGCTTCAGGCTACTTTGAGGATTTCTCAGCATGTCCTGCTTTGGCGCAGATCTCATTATCTTTCAAGAACAAGCTAGCGGCTTCTGTTTCCCACTCATTCTTTTTCTTTGTGGAGTTAGATGCTGCAATACTGGTGGGAGCAGATAGAGCATAATCGCTGCCGATGAGCTAATTTAATGAATTGGTTTTGTCACATTATCCCAGTGGAACGCAGAGAGCCTCCAACACCAGAGCCAAGCGGTTTTTAAAATGACAGTCAGGTGCTGGGTTGATTATAATCGCCTTCCTTGTGAGGTTCCTCATTAGTAGCTTTAACTCTGCAGAGTGAAACAATCAAGTTGTGTACCAGGAGGCTGACGAGGGATGGAAAACAAAACAGACACTAATGTAGTTTGAAACAAAAAGCTTCCACAACTTTACCTTAGTTAAAATTTTCTTTGCCAAACATGTTTTTGTTTGTTTGTTTGTTTTGTTGTTGTGATTATTGTAGTTTTTTTTTTTTTTTTTATCATCCCATTGCAGCCTGAATAAACAAATCAGCTGAAAACATTAAGCTCCTACTTTTGCGTTTTCAGGTGTGGAGAGGACCAGTGATGTGGCCTTGTACTCGGGCTTGGCAGTGGGGGTGGTGACAGTGGTACTACTGATAATCGCCGTCACTCTTTATCGGCGAAGCCAAAGCGAGTATGGTGTTGATGTCATTGACTCGTCTGCCCTCACCGGGGGGTTCCAGTCGTTCAGCTTCAAGACGTCCCGACAAGGTGAGATGCCAGTGATGGAGTCTCACTCAGTGACAGATGTGATCCAGTTTAAATCTCTGGCAGGTTTCTACATGATTCAAAATTATGTTAAAACATTTTTAGTGACACAATGCAAAAATAGCTTGTTTCACACATGCCCACTATCACTTTATGCCCTAGAAACTGGTTTTTACCTTATTTTTGTTTTTGTTCTTGTTCTTCTTTTTCTTCTTGTTTTTGTTCTTGTTCTTCTTCACTTCATCCTGGTTTGTTCCATTAAACTTTGATTGAGTGATGAAATCAAGAGAGGAAACTGCACCAAAGCAACAAGTATTTTGATTTAAAAAAAATTCTAACTTTTTTTCCTGTATTTTAAGATGTATGTGATCACACCTAGTGGTAAGAAAAACATTATTTGTTTAAAAATGTGAAATAGCAGAAAGGGCCTAAGTCTCAATATTCAATAAAATGTAGGTTACAACGTAAAATACTTTTAATAAATAATCTTTTCGTGGCTTCCAATGGGCTTACCACCTGTGGGAGGGGCCAAAAGGGTCAGGTGCAATGTGGGATGGGTGGTGGCTGAGGGCGGGGACCCTGGCGGTCTGATCCTCGGCTACAGAAGCTGGCTATTGGGACGTGGAATGTCAACTCACTGGTGGGGAAGAAACCTGAGCTGGTGTGTGAGATTGAGAAGTTCCGGCTAGAAATAGATGGACTCACCTCTACGCATGGCTCTGGAACCAGTTTCATTGAGAGGGGTTGGACACTCTTTCACTCTGGGGTTGCCCCTGGTGAGAGGCGCCGAGCAGGAGTGGGCATACTTATTGCCTCCCATCTTGGTTCCTGTGTGTTGGGGTTCATCCCAGTGAATGAGAGGGTGGCCTCCCTCCGCCTACATGTGTGTGTGTGGGGGGGACGGGTTCTGACTGTCATTTGTGCTTATGCACCAAACGGCAGTTCAGATTATCCACTCTTTTTGGAGTCCTTGGAGGGGGTACTGGAAAGTGCACCCCCTAGGGACTCCCTTGTTCACCTGGGGGACTTGAATGCTCACATGGGCAATGACAGTGAGACCTGGAGGGGTGTGGTTGGGTGGAATGGCCCCCCTGATCTGAACCCGAGGGGTGTTCTGTTGTTGAACTTATGTGCTCATCATGGATTGTCTATAACGAACACCATGTTCAAACATAAAAGTGTCCATATGTGCTCCTGGCACCAGGACACCCTAGGCTGCAGTTCGATGATCAACTTTGTCGTCGTCTCATCTGATCTGCGGCCACATGTCTTGGACACTCGGGTGAAGAGAGGGGCGGAGCTGTCCACTGATCACTACCTGGTGGTGAGTTGGCTCCGATGGTGGGGGAGGATGCCGGTCAGAAATGGCCGGCCCAAACGTATTGTGAGGGTTTGCTGGGAACGTCTGGCAGAGTCTCCTGTGAGACAGAGCTTTAACTACTACCTCCAGGAGAACTTTGAACATGTTCCGGGGGAGGTGGGGGACATTGAGTCCGAGTGGGCCATGTTCCGTGCCTCTATTGTTGAGGCGACTTACCGGAGCTGCGGCCGCAAGGTTGTCATGCCTGTTGTGGCGGCAACCCTCGAACCCGGTGGTGGACATCTGTGGTGAGGGATGCTGTCAGGCTGAAAAAGGGTCCCATCGAGCCTTTTTGGCCTGTGGGACACTAGAAGCAGCTGATGGGTACTGGCAGTCCAAGTGACATGTGGCTCGGGTGGTCGCTGAGGCAAAAACTCAGGCATGGGAGGAGTTTGGAGAGGCCATGGAGAATGACTTACGCACGACTTCGAGACGATTTTGGTCCACCATCCGGCGTCTCAGGGGGGGAAAGCGGTACACCACCAACACTGTTTATAGTGGGGGTGGTGTGCTGCTGACCTCAACTCAGGATGTCATGGGTCAGTGGGCAGAATACTTTGAAGACCTCCTCAATCCCACCGGCACGTCTTCCACTGAGGAAGCAGAGCCTGAGGACTCTGGGTCGGGCCCTCCAATCTCTGGTGCTGAGGTCACCGAAGTGGTTAAAAAGCTCCTTGGTGGCAGGGCCCCGGGTGTGGATGAGATTCGCCCAGAGTTCCTTAAGGCTCTGGATGTTGTAGGGTTGTGTTGGCTTACGTGGCTCTGCAATATTGCATGGACATTGGGGGAAGTTCCCCTGGATTGGCAGACCGGGGTGGTGGTCCCCCTATTCAAAAAGGGGGACCGAAGAATGTGTTCCTACTATAGGGGGATCACGCTCTTAAGCCTCCCTGGTAAGGTCTATTCGGGGGTTCTGGAGAGGATGGTCTGTCGGATAGTCGAACCTCAAATTCAGGAGGAGCAGTGCAGTTTCCGTCCTGGTCGTGGAACACTGGACCAGCTCTACACTCTCAGCAGGGTCCTGGAGGGTGCGTGGGAGTTTGCCCAACCGGTCTACATGTGCTTTGTGGACTTGGAGAAGGCGTTCGACCGCGTCCCTTCGGGAACCCTGTGGGGGGTACTCTGGGAGTATGGGGTACCAGGCCCTTTGATACAGGCTGTTAGGTCCCTGTATGACCAGTGTCGGAGCCTGGTCTGCATTGCCTGCAGTAAGTCGGGCTTGTTCCCGATGAGAGTTGGACTCCACCAAGGTTGTGCTTTGTCACCGATTCTGTTCATAACTTTTATGGACAGAATTTCTAGGTGCAGCCAGGGTGTTGAGGGGATCTGTTTTGGTGGCCTTAGGATGGCGTCTCTGCTTTTTGCAGATGATGTGGTCCTATTGTCTTCATCAGATCGTGATCTACAGCTTTCGCTGGAGCGGTTCGCAGCCGAGTGCAACATGGCCGGGATGAAGATAATTTCCTCCAAATCCGAGGCCATGGTGTTGAGCTGGAAAAGGGTAGAGTGCCCTCTCCGGATCAGGGAGGAGGTCCTGCCCCAAGTGGAGGAGTTCAAGTATCTTGGGGTCTTGTTCACGAATGACGGAAAAATGGAGTGTGAGATCGATAAGCGGATAGGTGCAGCATCTGCAGTGATGCGGGCGCAGGTCTGTCGTGGTGAAGAGAGAGCTGAGTCAAAAGGCAAAGCTCTCAATTTACCGATAGATTTACATTCCTACCCTCATCTATGGTCATGAGCTTTGGGTTGTGACCGAAAGAACAAGATCTCGGATACCAGCAGCCGAAATGAGTTTTCTCCACAGGGTGTCTGGGCTTTCCCGTAGAGATAGCGTGAGAAGCTTGATCATCCGGGAGGGACTCAGAGTAGAGCCGCTGCTTCTCCACGTCGAGAGGAACCAGTTGAGGTGGCTAGGGCATCTGGTTAGGATGCCTCCTGGATGCCTCCCTGGTGAGGTGTTCCAGACACGTCCCACTGGGAGGAGACCCAGAGGAAGACCTTGATGAAGAGCATCTCAGTGTGACCTCAGCAGAAGTAAGGAGTACCTTCAGAAGGATTAACCCGCACAAGGCAACTAGCCCAGACAACATCCTTGGGAAGGTACTGAAAGAATGTGCCGATCAGCTCTGCGAGGGGCTGGCCGATATCTTTAACTTCTCACTTACAATGGTAAAAGTTCCAACCTGCCTGAAGACCGCCACCATCATCCCAGCCCCAAAGAGCTCTACAGTTACTGGTCTGAATGACAACCGGCCAGTGGTCCTCACCCCGATAGGTGTTTCGAAGCTAAATGCTTCGAAACACTGGTCATGACCCACATCAAACCAAACATCAACATCAGTGAGGACATACTGAGAGAATCGATCAATAGAGGATGCCATCTCTTCTGTGGTACACATTGCTCTCACCCGTCTGGAGCAGAAGGAATCCTGTCTGTATGCTCTTTGTGGACTTCATATCTGCCTTCGATCCCCCAAAGACAAACTACTCACACTAGGACTAAGCACCTTCATTTGCAACTAGGTCCTAGACTTCTTAACAAACAGACCGTAGTCAGTGAGGATCCACAACTTCTCCTCCACCATAACCCTCAACACTGGCTCCCCCAGGGATGTGTGCTGAGCCCTCTCCTATTCACTCTGCTCATGTATGACTGTGCACCGCCACCTACCCATCCAGGCTGTCACACTGTAAAATTTGCAGATGATACAGCGATGGTGGGATGCATCACAAACAATTATGAGTCCAGCTACAGGCATGAGGTGGAACACCTGGAGAGCTGGTGCAAAGAGAATATGACAAGGTGCTGTTTGGATCTGCACAACATCAGACTCAGGAATGGTTTTAAAATATTTATTTTTAAAGCAGCTTCTGGTGGAGGTCTGGGTTCCGGTGGAGGTCCAGTCTGGAGAGAGAGAGACAGGTTAGTGACTATGAAGCAGGTGAGGAGTTTTGAGACTCGCTGTGAATTAGTCACTAACCTTCTCAGTCTGTGGCGTGGCAAGAACAGGAGAAGTGCTGAACTTGGTGACGTCACTGTAGCAGTGAGAGCTTCAGCAGGCCAACAGAACAAGAAGCAGCGTGTGGTCCATGGAGGGCGAGTCCAGAAGCAGGGTCCAGAAAACTTAGCAGGGGTCATTAACAGGCGATCAGAGAGCTGGTACCGTAGCAAAGACAAGAGCCGAAGACGTCGTCAAAGGAGGAGAAGAAAAGGGTCAATACCATGGTCAGATGAGGCAGACAAATACAGAGAGGGACAAGGCAAGGCGAGGAGTCAAGGAAACAAGGCTGAGGTCATGGTCAGGAGTCAGAAAAAGGAATCGCTGGATATCTACTGGCAAAAAGCTTTCAATAATCTGGCACTGAGTGAGAGTGGAGCTGGGCTTATAAAGAGAGCAGAGCAGGTGGATTTGATTAGAGTTGATTGCTGTGGCTGAGTAGAGGAGGTGTGGTACAGGGAAACTTGAGGTGAGGAAGGGTGACAGGCATTCCTAGATGGAAACATGAAAACTAAAACAAAAAACAGTGGAAGGAAAGGGGAAAAATGTGACATAATAACCTTCACATCAATGTGAAGAAGACGAAGGAGATGATTGTGGACAAACACAAACAGGAACAAACACACCTACACCCCCACCCCCCAAACATAGGAGGATCTGCGGTGGAAGTGGTCTCCAGCTACATGTACTTGGGTGTGCACCTGAATGACAACCTCAGCTGGGACAACAACACTTCCAGCCTGATAAAGAAAGCTCATCAGAGACTCCACTTCCTCAGACGGCTGAGATGAGCTGGTCTGGAAGCTCAGTCCTCACCTCCTTCTACAGGTGTGCAGTGGAGAGCATCCTGTGCTCCAGCATCAACGTGTGGCATGGAGGCTGCACAGCTGCAGAAAGAAAAGCTTTGCAGAGAGTGGTGAAGGCTGCACAGAAGATGTTGAAGTCAGCCTCCCCACCATCACAGACATCTACACCTCCGGATGCAGGAAGAGGGCCACCTGCATCATGAAGGACCCCACCCACCCAGCACACACATTTTTTGCCCCACTCCCCTCAGACAGGAGGTTAAATAGCATTAAGTGTAGAACCACTAGACTGAGGAACAGCTTCTACCCTGAGGCTGTTAGATTCATGAATCTCTAACCAGAATAATCACTGTGAAAAAACACATAATGTTGCTGCTGATCTGTTTCATGTTGCTGCTGATTTGTTTCATGTTGCTGTGTTAAGTCGTACTCATCTGCTCACACATATTTGGCGTATTGTTTTTATGCTATTAGTGCTTAGTGTATATTTAGTTGATGTTTTTCTTAGTTCATATCTTAGATCTTATTACTGTTTTTCTTTTACATTTTATTGTTGGATGTAACTGGGACCCTGTGTACACAATATCGTTCCACCACATGTACCACGTGTGGTGCGTATGACAATAAAGAAACTCTGACTTTATTTATTTATTGTATTTTTAATATTGTTGATTGGTATATTAATTTTAAATTTGACAACATTTTAAACTTCTGTGTTATGTCTGTTTTTGTGTATTGAATTCTTCTGTTAAGCAAATTTGTGTTTTGTGTGTTTGAAAAGGTGCAACATATAAAGTTCAGTTGAGTTGTGTTTTGTTCTCAGAAGGGATTTTTAATGAAAGCTTTTTGCTACCAATTGCTGTTAAATCAAAATCAAAATGCATTTTTCTTTATTGTTTAGTAATCAGCAAGTTGAAACCTTAGTGGTGTATTTTGTCACTTTATAAGTTCAAAAATGTCAAGCCTGATCTTTAGTGGAGCAAGTTCATAATCAAATAAAACAAGATGGACCTTGACTGATCTACTGCAGAGAAAATGCACATTGACAGAAAAATGAAATTCAATTATTTAATATTTTTAGAATAAAAACTTTTTATTGCTTCAAGTTTAATTATTTACATGTATTATAAACCCAGATGTTCATTATGTTTATAAATGAACAGACTGTCCTCTAAAATGATGAGTTGAGTAGTTTGACATAAATGTGGTATAAACCTAAAAATGTTTTGAAGACCGCACTAGAAATCTAACTGAGACTAAAAACGACTGAAAGATGTTTCTTTTCATTCTAAGAGAACTCAGAAATGTTCTTGACTTTCGGTGAGAGGCTGTTTAAGAGCTAAAGAAGTGCACTTCAAAATCTAATTTTCATCAAACTTTTTCTCCAGCATTATCTGAACAAATGGATTCAGCTTGATTATAATATTAGTGTTATTTTGCACAAGTAGTTAAGAAAAAAGCAAAACAAATGTTATTTTTGTCAGCTTGACTTTTAATATTTATTTGACCTTTCATTTTATTGCTTCTTCTTCTATTTGAGTCATCTTGTAAAAACTGTTAAAACATACTCTAATACTGACATAAGTGTATTTAAATAACGTTTGGTCATCTCATAGTGTATCTATTTATACTTTTTAAAATAAATTATACAATATTTCTTTGTATCGTGAAATAATTAACGTGCATGAATTACTTAAACACTTTAGAAGCCAGTCTGAGAGTGACTGCGTTTGATTTTTTTAGTTTGTTTAATGAAGCTTTTAATGAGGTTCTTCATGTTTGAACTGTTTTCTAATATTAGTTATCTCATTGTATGAAGCATGCCGGGTATTTGTTTCTCACGGGACACATCAATACAATCCAAGTATTAAAACTTTATTGAAAGCAGACTGTAAAATACACACAGTGTGTTTGTAACTTCCATGTTCTCTTCTCTTATACCTGACTTTTAGTTACACGTTCAACAAAATGTTGTAAGACTTATCTTTAGAGTGCAGGTTGTTTTAAATTACATTTAACAATTCCCTGATCTATTTCATTATAGCAAAATTTAAAAATACAGTTTATTAGTGTTTCACTCTTTTCATGTAGTTTTTGTGTTGTCTCTGTGTGCAGAAACATCGTAGTGTTGTGGCAGTGTGTCTCTTGTTATTGTCTTTTTTTTACTGACAGGCATTATGGATGGCCACAGCAGGGACCGTCAGCGAGGCATAATAAAGTTCATTTTGATAACACGGCAGGTGGCAGGGAGAGCTTTAATCTTGCTCTCTGTTTGCTGTGTTAGCAGGGCTAAAATAGGCAAACCTCCATAACATCTTGCATGCCCCTCCCCTTCCCACATATGTATATGATGCTGCTGCAGACAGAGAGCAGTTATCACCTTTTTCACTGAGAGATACTGCAGCAGTTTATTCAAGACAATACATTTCAGGGCATTTTTACTTTATTAAAAATTTAATATTTAAAGAAGGTTCTTTTTCTTTTGTTCCAGCTGTTGAGAGCACTTCTTTGGTTATTTACAAGTTAGACACTATGCATTCTCTTAGACTGTCTCCATTTTTATTTATGTTCAAAAGAGGTTTCTCTTAAAATGCTAAAACATAAAGCAATTTATAACTATATTCAGTTCTTTACTGGCTCGTCTGACAAATAGGGTTCATAAAATTCCCCTACAACTGAAGGCAAAACTGCAATTATATTCCCGTCTGTGCGTGCACATGTGTGTTTGTATAATTAATTAAACTTTCAGGAAATAATCACTGGCTGTACGTCTGCAACTGATTAACTTTTGGAGTCAACCTGATTCAAGATGGTTGCCACAGCTAAACAACATCAGCATAAAAAAAAAATGGCTATTACTTAACTTTAACTGTAACGTTACATTTTTTAAACTGTGACCTTCAGCATGTGCTGGGGGGGGGGGGGGGGGTGCAGCAGAGTGTGAAGCAGCTGGGATGAAAACCAGCTCTAAATCTGAGGCCCTTTTTCTTAACCAGAGAAAGGTGGAATGATTCTTCTACAATGGAGATGAGCTGAGGAGTCTGTCAGGGAGTCTTGTTCATGACTAATGGTTTTGCTTCTGATTCCCTGTCAAATGAACAACTTTAAAACCTGATTTGTGTGTTGTGAATTGGTGTTGTCTATTAACTAAACTGAATACTACTAATGGGATAGAGTAGGTGAAAGACCAATGGATCAGGGATTCATCTACAGTAATCAGACCGTTGCTGCAGTCTATTTTGGTGAAGGAGCTAAACAGGCAAAGATCTGGGTTAACTTGGTCATGACTGAAATAACAAGATCCTGGATACAACAAAGGGTGTTTACATTTTAAGAACCTCTGTAAATGTTAGTTTCTTCAATGCTTATTGTGGCAAATTAATTTAAAAAATAACATGACTCCACTGAAATTCCCATGCCAGGCAGGGTTGCCAGACAGGAAATTAAGAACTATTGTACAGTGCTTTAAAATTACAGTAGTCCCTCATTTATTGCACGGGGTTCTCAGCCCCCATGCAAAAAGTGAAAAACCGCAAAGTAGGTATAGTAGTACAAGTAGTAAGAAGTAGTTTATTTTAGTATATATACATAT
>NC_056515.1:13736744-13765891 GCF_014905685.2 Nematolebias whitei
TCATGACACGCTGCAGGAGGAAGCTTCTCCCTGCACATGTGGGCTGCACACAGGTGCAGCAGGTGCTAAATCCGTCCATTATCTTTACCCGCTTATTCCATTTTGGGTCACGGGGGTCGCCGGTGCCCATGTCCAGCAATCACTGTGCAAGGGGCGGGGTACACCCTGGACAGGTCGCAAGTCCATCACAGGGCCACATAGAGACAAACGAGACAAACAACCATTCACTCTCCCACTCACACCTAGGGACATTTTAGAGTTACCAATCAGCCTAACATGCATGTTTTTGGTCTGTGGGAGGAAACCGGAGTACCCGGAGAAAACCCACACATGCACGGAGAGAACATGCAAACTCCACCCAGAAGGCCCCTGGACCGGGGTTTGAACCAAGGACCTGCTCGCTGAGAGGCAGCAGCTCTACCAGTTGCACCACCGTGCTGCCCAGGTGCTAAATCATTTAAGATAATGTATTTATTCCATGTCGATCGTGTGTCTCATCCATAAATCAGCATATTGCGCCGCTCAAGGTGGCTGCATGTTGGAGCAGCTCTGTTACTTTCATTCTGAGATTTTGCTTTTGGAAACTTTAATTCCTGTTTTTCTGGATGTAAATCACATTTTTTGGATGATTGTTTCCTCTGGTATCAGACGCTGTGCAGCTGGAAGGATTTTTACTGAAACTTTTTTTGGTTTTGGACATTTGTTATGATGCATAACCATGGCAACAAGGCTGTTTTCTACAACCAACAGCAGCTGATTAACATCTCAAAAGCTCAAATAATATCTCAACTATGGCCCCAACTCTCAAATGAGTTGAAAAGGATGTTCTGTGGACGCATTCTCATCTACCTGCCAGCTGTGCTCGAGTGCCTGATCTCTGAGATCCTGGAACTAGCAGGAAACACGGCTCACAACAGCGGATAGACAGGATCGTCCCTCAGCACCTACAGTTGACTGTCCACAGCTATGAGGAGCTCGGCAGACTGCTGGGAGGAGTGGCCATCGCTCTGGGAGGAGTTCTGCCCAGCATTCAAGCGGTCCTACAGTCCAGGGGATCCGAGAGGCCAGCCGAGTCTGGGTGGACGGATCGGACGGCATCTGCAGCCAGTTTCTTAGGATCCACTGTGGGATGGACCTTTACAAGAGATCCTTTCCTGACTACAACCATCAGTATCTATAACATCTCTTAATGAAATGAGGATAACGAGTAACAACAACAAAATAATTTCCCTTTGGGATTAATAAAGTATTATTGAATTGAATTGAATTGAAATCAGCCCATTGTGTGTCATGTCCACTCTTACTTTGAAAAACAGCGAAAGCTCAAGTTTGTGAAAGTCGAACAGCGAAGTAGCGAGGTACTACTGTACTGTATTTCGACCCAAACTATTATACTGAGTCAGTTTCACTTTTTCAGAAGGGAAAGTTTGTAAGATGAGGTGTGTATATTACACGTGCACAAAAAAGAAGGAGGTCTAACATAGGTAATTTTCATATACAGTCTCTGGCAACACTGACTCAGGGCTTCAGCAAGATGCACGTGCATTTCCAGCATGAGAAACAAAGCAGTTACCTCCAAAATGGTGAACATAGGAACCTGCATTTGGACAGAGGATGTCGGGCTGCTCCTACATGTTGAAAACACAAACAGAACTTTGATGATACTGTTGTAAACATGGCATTAGAGATAAGATGAGGGGCATGAGCATACAGGAAGTGCTCAGAGCAGAGCCATTGCTCCTGTGCATTATAAGGAATCAGCTGAGGTGATTTGGTTATCGGATTAGAATGCCTCATAAACACCTCTCTGAATGTTTTCCGGACATGTTCCACTGAAAGAACACCGTGGGTCAGACCCAGAACTCTCTGGAGGGATTAAGTTTTTTTTGTTTGTTTGTTTGTTTGTTTGTTTGTTTCTGATGAGAAGTTGCTGGAGAATGGGATGTCTTGGGTTTCCCTCCTGGAACTGTTGCAGATGGACAGATGGACAGAGAGACAAATGGTCAAACAAAATGATTGGTTGGTTGATTTTTGAACAATGTTCTCTTTATGTTTTGCATTAAAACTCAATTTAAAAATAATTATGGGAATATATGTGTTCTTTTTACCTTTATGTGTTCATTTCAATTCAGTTTATTTATATAGCGCCAAATCACAACAAAGTTGTCTCAGGCACTTTACAGGAACATTCACATATATAAAAGCCAATTAGTAAAGTTCTCTATCTAAGGAAGCAGCAGATAAGTTGAATCTTGGCTTCGTTGTAGTCTCCCATCCTGAGCAAGCACAGTGGCAACAGTGGAAAGAAAAAACTCACTTTGAACAGGAAGAAACCTCCAGCAGAACCAGGGTCAGGACAAGAGGCCATCTGCTTTGACCGGCTGGTTGAGAGGACAGGAAGGAGAGACAGACGAACACAGAATGTTAGGTCCAGGTGTACCTGAAAGACAAAAACAAACCAAACAAAAAAACACATGTTAAGGATAAAAAAAAAATTACAAATGTTGAGCAGAGTAAGTAAAGACAGTAGCAGAGTGAAAAGTGTGGTCAGTTTGTCCTCCAGCAGTCTAAGCCTATATCAGCATAACTAAGGGACAGCTCAGGAAACCCAAGCTGACCCTAACTGTGTTGTGACATCAGTAAACAGAATCACTGAAATAGTAACAAATACGTATCATCTCACAAGAATTGCGCCGCTCAAGGTGGCTGCATGTTGGAGCAGCTCTGTTACTTTCATTCTGAGATTTTGATTTTGGAAACTTTAATTCCTGTTTTTCTGGATGTAAATCACATTTTTTGGATGATTGTTTCCTCTGGTATTGGATGTTGTGCAGATGGAAGGATTTTTACTGAAACTTTTTAAGTTTTGGACATTTGTTATGATGCGTAACCATGGCAACAAGGCAGTTTTCTACAACCAGCAGCAGCTGATTAACATCTCAAAAGCTCAAATAATATCTCAACTACAGCCCAAAACCTCAAATGAGTTGAAAGGGTGTTCTGTGGATGCATTCTCATCTACCTGCCAGCTGTGCTCGAGTGCCTGACCACTGAGATTCTGGAACTAGCAGGAAACACAGCTCATGACAGCGGAAGGACAGGATCGTCCATCAGCACCTACAGTTGGCTGTCCACAGCGATGAGGAGCTCAGCAGGCTGCTGGGAGGAGTGGCCATCGCTCTGGGAGGAGTTCTGCCCGGCATTCGGGTGGTCCTAAAGTCCGAGAGGCCAGCCGAGTCTGGGTGGATGGATTGGACAGCATCTTCAGCCAGTTTCTTAGGATCCACTATGGGATGGACCTTTACAAGAGATCCTTCCTGCTTACAGCCATCAGTGTCTATAACATCTCTTAATGAAATGAGAATAACGAGTTACAGCAACAAATAATTTCCCTTTGGGATTAATAAAGTATTTTTGAATTGAATTTGACTTGAATTTAAGACAAATTAATTTATGATACTTATAAATTATTCTGTGCTATTCTTTCATTAATATTTGTTTTATCTTTGTTATATATCCTAATAGTTATGGAGGATTTACGTAGCATGTGCCTGCATCCATTAAAGTTACAAATGAATAATATAAATTGTTAAATAAGGCATAAAATGAAATTCATGTGAGCTAAAAATCAGAAAACACCCCTGCTGCTGTATATCACTTTTAAGCAGATAATATTTCTGTGTGTGCCATTCTTGTTTCCATGGTGAAGAAATTACAGCCACGTTTACTGAGAGGATAAGAACCAATTGTCCTGATGTGCACTTGTAGCTTTAAACGCTGATAATAGCTACACTCTGGTCTAAAGTGTCAACGTGCAAAAACATACGATTTTTACTTCCTGTCAGTAATTTGTTTCTTTTCTTTTTGTGTTTTTAGCAAACCCTCTGCTCATTAATTCATCCATGCAGCCCGACCTGACGGTGTCGCGAACGTACACCAGCCCCATGTGTTTCCAGGACTCCATTGACAAGGAGATAATGGCTGAGCACTCACTACTCAACCCGCTGCCTGATCTGAAGGCCAAAGGTCAGAAAACAGAACTATTCAAAAACCCATGTGTATTTATGTGGTAATAATTTCTATTCAGAAGGATAGGATGTATGAAGCACTTTACTGCAAAGTCTGAAGGATAATGTTTCTTACTTTGAAAGGTTTTCTCTGAATAAAACCTTTTATAAAAAATTTAAATAATTTACAATCCTTGTTCCTGTGCGGTAGCTTGATGGTCAGGGTCTTGTAATACTGAGGTTGTGGGTTCAAGTCCAGGTTGCATTAGGAAGAGCATCCAGTGGAAAACAAATCTTTCATATGAGTGTGCTTGCTGTGGTAACCCCTGAAGAAGGGAGCAGTCGAAAGAAACTTACTTAAAATCATTGATCCTCTTTTATAATGTTACTACATTTGTATATGCTGGGTTTTTTATATATATGGGACATAAATCTCACCTGCTGCTGAAATGCAGATGCAGAAGATAATGTTTTTGTTTGTGTGTGTTAGCAAAATGTCTCATGAAGCACCAGACAAATTTAAAGGAAAGCTACAGAAAGTAATCATTGGTTTCATATTTAAAACTTGTTTACTTTTGGAGTCAGTCTCATGTGGATGTAGCTGACTCATTCACAGCACATAGTGTAAGACTGAAATTGTACATAAAGTTTATTTTTTTAATTTTTGCAATGCAAGTGATCACAAACCATTAACAGAAAATTATCAAAACTCTGGCATGATAGGCAGTAGAGCTGTCATTTCTAACCCGGAGCCCGGCCCCGCCCCCGCCCCACCCAGATTCAGGCCAGGCCGGCCCATAATAATGTGCTTAATGTGAGAGCTGGGTGGGTCGTTGTCGGGCCTTTGTTTGCGTCAGCGGACACTCGCGGCTGACGATCCAATTATATGGCAACATGGCTTGCCATTTACTACCATTCGCACGCGTCCATTACACCGCGCTGTTCGGTCTTGAAAGAGGTAAAAAGTTCAGTTAAGCTTCAGATGGGATTATACTGCCAGGAAGCGATCCATCGCCTAAATGGATGTTCATTCAGCCGCTGCACTCAGCGGACGCACGCGGACCCAAACAGGTGAGATCACAAGATATCCGGCATGTCAGAGCAGGGTCTGTGTATGAATAATGCAGAATGCAGCAGAAGCAGGAATTTAATGTGCTTTGACGGACATGAACGGACAAACACCCCCTCAGCTCCGATCTTTTGTCCCCTTAGCCACACGCATCCATCGATTGTTAATAACTATATGAGCAGTCAAAGCTTAATTACAATGTCGGGGGTGGTGGGGGGGGTCGGACCTCTAATTACTGCTAATTTGTTGGGTCGGGTGAGTTTCGAAAATGATGGCTACAGGCTGGGGCCGAGTCAGGTCGGATTTTTTGGGCCTGAATGAAACTCTACTAGGCAGTGGGCAATATGTACAGGTATTCCATCAAAGAAAGAAAGGCTTCAAACGTCTTAATTTTTTATAATTACAGGGAATTTTATTGTAATTTAAACAAGATTTAGAGAAAGATTCACAATCCACACTGTAATCTGGTAACCTTTGCAGAATAATTGTGACTTTTATGTTGCAAAACTTCCAAGACAAAATGAGCACATATGGGTTTCATTAAGGTTCTTATTTAAAGATAATGTGACAGTGTGCTTGTTTCAGGTGTTGCCATCCCTACAAACAAAGCAGTTTGAGTACTGGCTGTTCTCATTTTTGTTGTTGGAACGAGCTGCCAAACACTATGAGAGCAGCAAGCTCCCTCTCTGCCTTCAAGAATCTCTTGAAAACTCTTCTTCTCCAAAAACACTTTCTCTCCTAACACCGCTAACACTCTAATGCACCTCTCTCTCACACAGTTCTCCTACTTGTTTTGTCCTTTGAATAGGAGGCACATAAAAGAGACATATTAGGTCCATTTTTCACAAGTTGACACAAATTCCCAAGGTCTTAAATGCCTGTGACATGCTTTAAAGCAGATGCAACAGGGTAACGATGCCACTGTTTTACTCCTTCCTTCTTTTATTGCACCCTGCTCTTAAGACCACGGTGATCCACTTCATTGTTCTCTTCTGCAGGGTGCACTTCTCGCTATGCATCTGTAAATGTGGGCACAGATTTCAAGTAATGAACCTTGAAACACATTATCACTGCAGAAAATGTAAAAAGTGTTTATTAAAAGGTCACACTCACACAAGACCATGGCATTACATGAAAAGAACTGATGAAAGAAAAATCTTCAAACAGTTAATTTTATTTTTTGAGAGTCTCAGGCTTGTCTCATCTTCAGTTCAGCTACGTTGATATGAGCTGAGAAAACATGGCGCCACAAAGACATCTGGAATCTGTGTGAAAAGCACATCATGTTTCTTGTCACACATCAGCCCCATAAAGCTTGGGCTTCACTGTCAGGACACTCTTCTGTATTTGAAGCTGTTAAGAATTGTTGTTAATGTGGGCCGTTTCTACAAATATTTACCGTTTGTTGTTTAGTTTGAATTACCCGCTGCTGAAAAGACAAGGTGGGAAATAATGTTTTTGCCCACATCTGTGTTTGTGTGTCTGTCTTAAGTCATATTCACATGGGATTAGTTTTACCTAAGGACCAGTGTAATCTACCCAACGTCTGCTTTTTATGTAGCGCATTTGCACGGTTTAACCAAAGTCTGAGATTTAGCTGAAATTTATAGACATCTTCCGGTTATGATGTTAATGTGCTGCATTGTTAACGACCA
This sequence comes from Nematolebias whitei, assembly GCF_014905685.2. Lineage (NCBI taxonomy): Eukaryota > Metazoa > Chordata > Actinopteri > Cyprinodontiformes > Rivulidae > Nematolebias > Nematolebias whitei. The sequence goes on from NC_056515.1 coordinate 13,743,476, forward strand.
GGCGGGTCCATATAATGTATTTAATGTGCGGTCCCGGACGGTCTCGGGCTTTGATGTGGTTTTACGAATCAGCACAAAGAAAATTAAAGAATGCAGAATATAAAATAGTTTTAATCTACTTGTTGAGTAGGAGGCAGGTCCGACCGGCTGATTTAAGAGATAAAAAAATCCACGTTCAGCCAGATGGTCAGCTGTCACCGGCCTTGTGCATGAGTGGCCGGTGACAGCTGACCCACCGGTTGAAATTAATTTACGACCTGTCCAGGGTGTCCCCCACCTTTCGCACAGTGATGGACCTGTGACTTCCGCTAACCGAAAAGGAATAAGCGGGTATGGTGATCACGCGCTCGTCTCCACACCTCCCGTCATCTGCGGTGAAGGAAGTAGCAGTTCATAAAAGCCGAAGCGAAAAATAAAAATACATTAAAAAATTTAAAAATACATTTTTAAAAGCCGAAGTGAGCTGCGGGTTAATTTAAAATAGCCTTGTTCTATATTTTTCCAAATGATTTTGCTTAAGCAAAAACAAAAAACGTCTCATTACGTATCGGATTCTGCGCATTTCTGTCTAAATCACAGAGATGCCTATTCGCATTGGATTAGTTTTATCACAGGGCCTTGGAGTTCAGCAAAAAAAAAATATATAGTAGGTAATGTGCGGGGGAATTTTCACTTTACAAATAACTGACATGGTTGATTCGCACTGGATTAACAACACAGACAATCTCTGTAATTATTACAAGTAGCATGTGGTCCCTAGGTAAAACTAATCCCATTCGAATAGGGCTTTAGCCAATTAAGTGCAAAAAACAAAAAACAAAAAAACTGCAACAAACAATTTATTGAAACTTGCAGTAAATAATTATGTGGTGCACATTTACGGTTGACTACCTTCTGGAGTCAGCTCCACTGCCACAGTCAACTGAATTTAAAAACACAGAAACAAAAATAACATTTGATTTAACAAATTTTAAATGAAAATTTTGTGTGGCCGTAGCTGACGCTAGTTCCTAAAATGTTTGAGCGCTAACAAACTGTACAAGATTTTTTTTATTTTACCTTTAACTATTGGAATACCGTAACTCTGTCTGTCTGTTAGCAAAATGCCTCACTGATGGCCAATTGTTTAATGAAATTCCCATAAAGTGTAATGCTGGTTAAGATTCTTAGTCCTCTGGGACATGGTAAACCATAAGACCTGAGAACAGAGGAGGCCTCAGAAGTGTTCTTCTGTTCTAAGTGCAAGAATGCTGTCGTTCAAGTCCTGTCAAAGAAAACTTTCTGTCACCATTTAGGACAGACAATAAAGTTATTCTATTCTATTCTATTCTATTCTATTAGTAGTGTGCAAGAGAGGTGGGGGGACTACTAATTGACATTAACCTACACAAAAATGGCTGTAACTTTGTCAGTTTCACAGATATCAAGCTAAAATTGGATGTGATAGTAGTTGAGTCATATCTAACTCTTCTCATACAATACTGTGCATAACAATATTCTTAAATGATATAAATCACTTTTAATTCTAATAAATCAGAGAAATGGACGCCTTCCACACCAAGCCTAAACAAGAATATATATTTTTTTTATTTTATTTGTGTAAAATAAAACATACAGGTACACAACTTTCAGCATTGTACTTCTGATTTGATTTGAAGTAATAATTCTGAAATAATCCAGATTAACACAGTTAAATGTGTGTGTGTGGGGGGGGGGGGGGGGGGGTAGTTCAGTGAAGTAACCTTATTGTAAGGTTACTTATACTGTAAGTAACCTTATTTTCTTTATTAAAAGTAAATTTGATTTTACAACCTGGCCTCCAAGTCCTGCCTGCACCATTGGGTTATTTCCTGTCCTGCCTTGCCTGAAAACCTTGATACTTTGTTGTTGATTTTTTTTCGTGTTTTTTGTTGTTGTTGTTGTTTGGGTGCGGCTTTACTCAGCTCACATCAAATCAGCATCGGCCAAATGGGCTTCCATTACCTGCTCCTGCTTGATTTTTGGAACTGCCTTAGCCGTGGTTCCAAGCGAGCCAAGCCGAGCAAACAATTTTGATGTCAGCAAACTGCAGCTGTTGATTGACCCATGGACTGACGTCACTGTATGAGCTAAGGTGATAGAGTTGCATTCAGGCCAAAAAAATACGACTCGAGCTGGCCCCAGCCCATTGCCATTTTTTCTGAACGCAACCCAATCATTTAACTGTAATTACAGGCCAAACCCAATATATATATATATATATATATATATATATATACAAAATTGTATATACGTATATATATATATATATATATATATATATACATATATATATATATATATATTTTTTTTTTATTATTATTATGCTTTTACTGCTTTTGTAAGCAAATCAGTTTGACATGATATTTTTAATATGTATTTCAAAGAATGGAAGATATAAGATTTTTTTGTTTCATCAACTGAATATTAACATACAAATCAAATAACCTTAAACAAATCAACTGTAAAGACAGACTATTGTACAGATGAACAAAAATATGTTTAGAGCTAAATTATTTGGAAAAATATAGAACAAGGTTATTTTAATTGAATGCGCTGCTCGCTTTGGGTTTTATAAATGCTGCTACTTCCTTCACCGCAGATGACAGCAGGTGCGAAGATGCATGCGGCCGGTAATCAGCTGATTGATCTATCTGAAGCTTAACTGGACTCCATTTTTTGTACCTCTTTAAACCGGCCAGTCAGACCTGTCTCCTCCTCAACAAGTAGATTAACACAATTTTATTTTGTGCATTCTTATTTAGTTTTCTTTGTGCTCTATGATTCGTAAAACTGTATCAAAAGCCCGAGACCGACCCAGCCTGCCCATCAAGCATTTTATTTTGGCCCGGGTTGAGCCATGCCCAGATTAGAAATTGCATTTCTATAAGGCGTTCTCAGTCGTTGAGTGTACATGTACAATACTGAGATGGAGAGCCGCAAATCACATGTTATTCCATGGTCGAATGATGAGGTGCAAACCTTTTAATCAATTTTGTCAGACAAGCACACACAATGTGAGCTCAACGAAGCAATGAGGAACAAGTGACTTTATGGCGAGATGTCAGAGAAATTGGTTGCCCACCGCTACACTCGCACTTATAAACAGTGCTGTGACAAGTTTTAAAAAATGAAGTCCGACTACCGGACGATAAAAGATCACAACAAGAACAGAGCTCCTGCCCAAGTTGAGTGAATGACACACTCTCAGTGGAGACGCCTACAGTTGGGTAAAACGAAATAGAAAAGAAGCTATTAGAGTGGTACTGTACTTAACAATGGAGAAGCAGCTTAAATTTATGACAGTCATGCATGTTGGGCTGATTGGTAACTCTAAATTGTCCCTAGGTGTGAGAGAGAGTGAATGGTTGTCTTGTTTGTCTCGATGTTTCTCTGTGATGGATTTGCGACCTGTCCTGGGTGTCCCTTGACCCTCTTGCACAGCAACTGCTGTATATGGGCACCAGGGACCCACACAACCTGAAAAAGAGGAAGTGGGTAAAAGATAATGGATGGATTTTATTCAGTTGTATGTGTTCAACTTAATGAGGTATGGATCGCGTGATTGCCAGATCCAAATCTTGTTTAACAAGAAAAAGTCTAAAATCCTCTTCTGTGGTCAACATTAATCTAGGAAGCAGCTGTGGCTGAGTGGTTAGAGCAGTCAACCTCCAATGTGAGAGTTGGGGGTTCAATTCCAGCAGCAGTCACATGTTGAAGTGTCCCTGGGCAAGACACTGAACCCCTCATTGCCTCCAATGTGTGTCCCATCAGTGTATGAATGTGACAAAGCACTGATTAGTCTTTGTACAGATATAGCAGAGTGTTGTATGAATGGGTAAATGAGGCATAGATTGGAAAGAGCTTTGAGTATCTTGATAAGATAGAAGGTGCTATATAAGTACAGTCCATTTACCAATTACCATTATTCTCATATGAGTTGGATGGTAAAAGCAGTGCTAGTAGCACCTCAAAAGTACATGGAATAAAAATTAACTCTAGAACATGCCTAAATATTTAAAGTTTTAAGCGAGAAACAAATGGTTCACTGTTTGCTTTACTGGGAGAGAGATAACTAAGCATTACATTTTTGTGGGGTTCAGGTGTGGATGAAGGACCATCAGATTAAAAACATGTCATGACCAGCCTAACTAATCTCCAGACTTGAATTCCATTGGAAACCTCTGAAATGTAATCAGGAGGACGCTATGTGGTCACAAGCCATCAAACAGCGGAGCTGATTAAATTGTTGCACCAGGAGTGGCAAAAAGTCACTGCAGCAAAGTGAAAGACTTGAGGCGAGCATGCCAAAACATGATTAAAAGTCGGGGTTGTTTTTGATCTCTTTCTAAGTTAAAACATTAGTATTATTATATCTAAATCCAAATCCGTGGTCCGTGATAATAGCAGGGGTCATACACAGGGTCACAGGGAGCAGAAGACTGAGCCAAACCGAGATCCGATGTCATGGTCGTTAGGAAAGTCACAGAGTCAAAAACCGTGGTCAGAAAGGCAAATGCAATCCAAAGGGACAGGCAAGGCGAGGAGTCAAAAATACAGGCAAGGGTTCAAGGCGCTGATAAAAAGCTATGGAACAAGATACTATGATGAAAGGCTTCACTACCAGGGACCATGAGTGGTGTAATAATTCAGCACTGGTGGAGAGTGAGAATGGAGCTTATAAAGGTGCAGAGCAGGTGAACGAGATGAGAGCTGAACAGGTGAGTGGAATCAGGGCTGACTGCTGTGAGAAACAAGGGAGGCGTGGCATGGCTAGGAAGGACTAGGCTTGAGCTGGAGATGGGTGATAGATATTACAAAGCAGGGAAGAGAAACCATGGCATGAGGGGCTGAAACAATAGCAGGAGGGAGTGAGTGTGAAACAGGGGCCGATGGGGGGTCAGCAGGGGCCACTGACCGTGACAGTATCTTGATTAAATAGAAAGGTGCTATATAAGTACAGTCCATTTACCATATAAAGTCCTGGAGTTGAGTTTTGACACCTGAAAAAAAGCTCACTTTATGACAGAAAACTGTGGTTATAGCTCTGAATATCCAGGTCTTAAAACCATGCCATTGATATTGTAAAGGAAATGTATTTTAAAAAGTTAAATGGTTTGTACTTTAATAGTGCTTTTCTATCTTGTCAAGATACTCAAATTTCTTTACAACACAATCTGTGTCCTCATTTACCCATTCATACAGCACTACTAGATCTCTACAAAGAATAATCAGAGCTTTATCACATTCATACACTGATGGGACACACATCAGTGGCAATGAGGGTTCAGAGTCTTGCCCAGGGACACTTCGGCATGTGACTGCTGATGGAATTGAACCCCCAACTCTTGTATTGTAGGACGACTGCTCTAACCACTCAGCCACAGCTGCCCCTAATTAAACAGGTACAAATCTGCCTATTTTCATCACAAACATGTATTACAGTAGATTCAATCTTAAACATAGAGGCAGCTGCAAGGTGGGTGCACAGTGGGCTGAGGCAGGTATGATGTAAGCCGAGGCTGGCACTAAAATAATACGCACAGTCCAGAAATAGTTTTATCAACTGTGCACATAAAAATCGGGCATGTTTTTCAAAAATTGTTTGCTCAACACACAGCCACATGGCTCGTTGGTCACTTGGTGGCAAACCCTCAGAACTATTTCTTGCCACTTTCTTTTAGTCACCAACGTCTAACGGTCGGAGCCCAGTGAGATACAACTCTTGGCAGGTGGCTCCTTGACAAGAAGATTTTTGTAGCCATCAACAAGTTTCTGATGTAACTCTGGCTGGATATGTGACCACTCCGCTTGGCAGAATTGAAAGAGTTCATTTAAATTGCTCGAGTTCCTGACACGGACCTAACTTTTAATCACAGTGCACAATTTTTTAATGGGAATTCATAAAGCAGAGGGGGTGACAGCAGGTGGCTACATCAGCCTATTTCACTTTTTACATCATTTAGAAGTTGTGGGAATAATAACAACAGAAGATTTCAGAGCATTTTGATGTTATTGCACTGTGGCTTCACTTTTAACACCAAATGACTGAGTTTTATATGCAGCCTGCCTATTTCACTCAGCCCCAGATGTTAAACTACCCCAAATATACACAATACAAGTATATCTGCAGTTTGCTACAATAAACAGTGTGAAAGCTTTTTTTATACAGTCATCCAGATGATGTTTCAATGTTGTCTGTGAGGTTTTAGCTCGCAATCATCCCTTTGTATGTCTTTTTTTTTTTTGAAGCTGTAAAAACCCAAGATGGGAACAGCTAAAGGTTGAATCTAAAAAGTGCAGTCTACTCAAAGGATCTTTTTCATTCGGCAGATTTAAGGGAAACTCTACCCTCCAAGCTGTTTAAATGCAAAGTGTTGCTCTTTCTTGTAGCCTCAGGCTCATTGTTTTAGCTGGAGGCGAGAGCCTTGACGGAGGCAGGCTTGCTGCAGTTTCAGTCACTGTTCTGAGGTAGACTTCAATGAAGTCAGTTTAAAACTGACTTGTTGGGCCAAAAACACATTCCACAATGTAAACAAATGCTGCTTTCCTGCTGTTGCTTGTTTTCTCATTGTAAAGTGTAGAACTGTTAAAACGTAATGCCAAAGTTTATAAAAATCACATTGAAGTGCTGCCACTAAATTTCAGAGCTTTCATTTTGTCTAGGGATGGCAGAAAGGGCAGAGTACCACATCATGTCCCACCCTCAGACATTTCCACGGGGCCTCGCTCCAGACTACAGAGAGGTTCCTGTAGGGACAACACTGGGCCGAAGAGGCAGAAACCTTTTCACTCAGCAAGCCTTTCAGCCTCACAGCAGGCCTCTGAACAAAGCAACCGCGGTGTTTGGCCACGCTGGAGGCAGGCTGGTGGTGCCAAACACAGGTGAGCCAACAGTGACACAACCAGATTTGATACGATACTTCTGTGAGAGTAAACTTCAGTTTTTCCAACATAAAACTAGACAACAGATCTGTAACTGAGCACACTGAAATTCCAGCACAATAGATAATAGATGTCAAGGTTTTTTAAGTTTCAATGACGTTACTCATTCATCAAGAGGACTTGTTTTACTAGGATAAAAGTACAGAAATTAGTTCTTACTGCATTAGACAATCATTTTGATGTTTCATCTCCTAAATTTAAAACAAACTATCATTTTGGTAACACTTGTTTTAGGGAACATAAATTAATCTTTTAACTAGGTGCTTATAAACAATGTCATAATAGGTAATTACTATTCTGAATGACCCAGTTTAACAATAAATATGTTATTATTTTCAAGATTTTTATGTTTTGATTTTTTGTCTATTGATATCCAACATATAACACAAGATGTCACAAAGGTGCAGGACTTGAAGTACTTGAGGTCCACTCTCCAGGAAAAAGGAAAGTGTGGTAAAGAGGTGAAAAAGAGAGTCCAGGCAGGATGGAGTGGATGAAGAAAAGTTTTAGGAGTGATTTGTGACAAGAGGGTGTCAGCAAAGGTCAAAGGAGAAGTTTACAAGACAGTGGTGAGACCAGCTATGTTGTATGGTCTGGAGAGAGAGACGTGGACAAAAAGACAGGAGACAGAACTGGAAGTGGGAGAAATGAAGATGTTGAGGTTCTCCTTAGGAGTGACAAGGATGGATACGATTAGGAATGAGATCATCAGAGGTACAGCACAGGTTGAACAACTGGGAGATAAAGTTAGAGAGACCAGACTGAGATGGTTTGGACATGTCCAGAGGAGGGACAGTGTGTCTATTGGCAGAACGATGTTAGAAATGCAGCTGCCAGGAAAAAGACAAAGAAGAGATATATGGATGTAGTTAGAGAGGACATGGAGGTAGTTGGAGTGAGGACAGAGGATGCAGAGGACAGAGATGGAGGAGGATGACTCTCTGTGGAGACCCTGAAGAAGGAAAAGCTGAAAGAAACAAGAAGAAGTTAGCAAACATAAAGGCTGTTGCTCACTGCTTTAAGCAAAGTAGTGAGTATGTTTTTTTGCTTCTGTCTGTTTGTTTGTAGCATTAGCAAAACATTTTATGATCCACTGGTCAGATTTGATAAAAACTCACAAGAAGTAATCACTGGGCGTACATCTAAAACTGATTAAAATTTACAGTCAACCACATTCAAAATGTCTGCTGCTACACACCCTTATGAAACACAAGAATGGTGATAACTTTACTGTCATTGACCTACAGTGTTGTGCAGTAGTGGCTGACAGTCATTCCCAACACACCATCTGTGCACTAACTGAATATGCAAGGTCTGCTTTTTACACTTTACCATTAATTAATATCTTTTGTGTCGGTCTATTAGCAAAACATCTCATGAACCGCTGGACAGAATTGAGTAGAACTTTTTAAAAGTAATCATTTTTTGAGTCAATTCATATCAAGAATGTTGCCACAGCTAGTCAACAATAGCTATCACAAAAATGGTCTTCCATCTTCTGGTTTTTTTTCCCCAGTCACACGTGACTATCTGCTGTAGTCACTGTGCGCGAGGTGGGGGACACCCTGGACAGGTTTCCAGTCCATCACAGAGACACATGGGGACAAACATTCACACTCTCATTCACACTGAGACACTTTAAAGTTGTCAGTTGACCTACGATGCATGTTTTTGGTCTGTGGGAGGAAACTGGAGTACCCAGAGAAAACCCACATGTGCATGAGGAGAACATACAAACTCCACACTTAAAGACCACAGGCGGGAGGTGAACCTGCAACCTTTTTGTTGAGATACAATTGTTCTAACCTCTTCTCATGGTGCTACCCCAAGATTAGCTTTAACTTAGCCACTTTTTCAGATAATAAGCTAATTCTTGATGTGGTATCAGCTAAAAGTCATTCACAACACATATGTATAATGTGTCAAGTTACATTAGATCATGCATAACAGGTTGTTGTTTTTTTAAAGATCAATGTGGCTACAACTCATTCATTTTTCAGCATGAAATATTTTTGGTCTAACACTCTGCCTTCTTTCAAAGAACGCCTTTAATTCATAATGTTTGAATATTTTTTAACTCTTGAAGTTGGATTTTTTGGTACATGACAACATGCATGTACAGTAGTCCCTCCATTATCGCGTGGGTTACGTTCCAAACACCCCCGCGAACGTGAAAATCAGCGAAGTAGGGATGTTATATTTATATATATATATATATATAAAGGCTTTATAAACCCTTCCCACACTGTTGTGATGTTCTTAATAATGTTCTAAACTCAAACCTACGTAATTTTAACAACATACAAATATGTACTGTACAGTACTGCAACACTTTATTTGTGTACTCACCAGTGAAGATATAACTTGAAGGATGAGTTCAGGTTCAGGATTATTTGTGACTTCCTGCCAGTTCTGTGAGCTTTCTAGATACATCGTTATTTTTGACTTTTCATTGCAAAACTATTTTTACCACATCGGTTTCTTTGCTGGTGTTTGCTCCCTCCATTGCTGTTCTTTGAATTTTTTCAGAAAGCTGCAGGCAGAAGCACTGTTGGTTTCTGGGCCGTGTAGTTCTTTTGACTTGTGTTACAGTATAGGCTTATTGAAAGGAAACTACAAAATGGTGGTGCCTGTCCAAAGTTGTTTTTGTTTGTTTGTTGTTTTTTGTCCTGTTGGTTAATTCCCGCTCCCGTTCGCTCCTGTTAAAGTTTTATCCCGTCATACATTGAAAAGCTTTCAAAGAGCGAATCCGCGAATGTTGAACCGCAAAGCATCGAGGAGTATTATGTGTTCTTAAGGCAGAAAATTATTGTTGTTTTCCTACCTTATGAGGCATATACTGAGCAGAGCTTCTTAAAGTCATGGCTGAAAGGCAACAACTTTTTTTTGTTTCCTAATAATAGATTTAAATTAGTTAATTATTTCAAAGCTAATAATAACATCCCATTCATAGTCGAACTGGGTCATACAGACTGAGCCATTAATAAATGCTAAAACTAATATGTTACTAATTTCATCGTCTTTAGCAACCCATTCGTGTTCCCTACCAAAAGTGGGACCAAATATTCAGCTCAGACAACTGACTGTTTAACATAGCGTAGGATAAATTGTAGTATAGTTTGATGTCCACCTCTCCTGCTCAGATTTCCTGCATTATTCAGGCAGCTTCTTCTCAGGGCCAACATTCATCATCCTGTCCCTAAAGGAGCTTTATCCACTCCCAGATTGGTGGTAATTGTTTATGATACTGCACAACATCGCCTATGATTATGTGTTCTCGTGTTCAAAAAGGAGAAAGTCTGTGTGTGTATATGTGTGTGTGTGGGGGGGGGGGAGACAAAAAGAGAGCTGGCAGCTATGATTCACAAGACCTCTGAGACTTGCTTCTGTCACCTCTTTCTGGGGCCATCACCCCTCTGGCTGTCAACCTCAGTAAAGAGACCTGACAGCTGAGCAGGTGTGTGCCATGTGTGTGCATGTCGAGCCGTGCACTGATCAGCTTTCACACACCTCTTTCCTCTGCAGGTATCAGTCTGTTGGTGCCTCATGGGGGGATCGCAGAAGACACTACCTGGGAAATGTACATGAGCATCAACCAGGAGGACAGCAGGTGAGGGACTCCTTCACTAGTCTGCTTTGTAGACTGCTCTCTTTTAATCCTGCAGCCCCTCGTGATGCATCTCTCATCCATCTTCCCATGACACCGTCTGCTCTTTTCGCTGCCAAACAAACGCCGCAAACATACAATGATAAACACGGGCCTCCTCTTATGATGCCCACAAAGTGACATGTAATGTACATATTCGTGCTTGCAGATGCTCATGTTCCCACCCAGCACGCTGCCTTTTATCATCTTGCAAACACCACAGGGGAGGACATGGTGTGTCACAAACACATCGGCAGCTGCAGACAGATTGCATTGCTGCCTTAAGCAACCATCTCAGTGGAGGAAGATACACTTCACCACTATGCTAGTCTGTTTTGTGTTTGTAGACATGACTGTGACAGTATCGCTTTCCATCTTGACTGGTTAGAGGAGTAAATATTGTGAACTGTGTGAAGTTATAATGAAAGGTAATATCTGGGTTTTGGTCAAATGGAGTCTGTCTCGGCAACTCTGTTCTCACAAAGCTCCGGCTTAAGGAGGAAATGTCTTGATAGATAAACCCCGTTTGAAAAAAAAACTAATCCAATGCCTGGGACTTCCTTCAACACAGCCTCCAAAGATATCTGACAATTACATGTCAGGTTTTTTTTTTTTAAGTTTTGGCAGGTTTTTGATTTAATGCAGGCAAAATCACAATGTCAGCATGTTCCTGTTGAATTGTGAGATATCTTAACACAACCAACTGCTAGTGCTTCTCAATAAAGTTGGATTTCTAAAGGAAAATCAAAAGTGACATTTTGTGCCATGTAAAATTTAACCTGTCATCTCACAACGCTTCCACCCTTCACCCACTAGAGCCTGGGGTCATGGGGGAGGGTGGGCTATCCAAGGTCATATGTAGTCTCAGAGCTCAGTTAGTGGGCTAGTTGCACACTCCTGTGCCTTAAGTCTTTCCTGTTCAGCCGAACTGTTGCCCTCTGAGCTGCTGCTTTGCTCTGATAAGCCTGATGCTGTTTACTTTCCTGGCTGTCGTTTAAGTAGCTGCAGGATCCGTGCGCCACAGAGCTGTCAGTCAAAGCCTATCTTCTGACAGCCGCAGAGTCCAGGGGAGAAATTGGATCTTTTCTTCTTATTCAAACCCCGGCCATCTACATAAGACGTCGGTTTCCTCAGCAAAGAAAGGAAATCGATCAGCTCTGGCTCAGTTTCAGGTGCTCACATGAGCTTTCGGGTGTCCTCTAGGCATCAAGAAGTTGTTTATTTTGTGAACTTCTCTAGCTCTGCATGGAGGCACAAGGTTGTCCAAGGACAAAGACTTGGTGGGTGACAAAATACATGTAAAAGGAAGTGACTCAGAAAACTCATTAAACACGTTGAATGGTGTTTTTTCTTATTTCCCGAACATATTTGGAAAATAAAAAAATTAATCTACTCTCAGTTCAGCCAGTTCAAGCTGAGGGCTTGACTGCTTGTTGCTTGTTGTGAGTTTCACCAACTATTCTCAGTTATATTCCTTAAAAGTTGCTCACATGAGGCACACTTTTCATTTTCCTGTTTAAAACTTTTAAATGTTTTTCTAGGCTCTGTAGGTCTAAGAGACTTCACAGTAGAAACATAATTGAAGGTATGAACAGGTCCAAAATGTTGGACTTAACATGTCTGAACTGGCATTTTGATTTATTTTATGTTTTTTACAGAGTTCAAGCTTGGTGGGTTTTACAGGTTTTTCACTAAATATTCAACTGACAGTTGATGAAATCACACACTAAATCTTGAGCTGACTAAAATGTTCAAATCTTTTGCCAATAAACTTACTACCACAACTCCTTGTTTTTTTTTATATAAATTATACATTAAGACATAAACAGATTTTTTTTTTTGCACTTACTGCGTTGTGCTTCTGACTGATAGCACTTTCAGTTTTCTCTCACATCTCCAAAAAATGCCGAGGTTGTTCACCAAAGTTTTTGTTGTGTTTAAGATCAAACATCATTCAAACTTCATGCATTCAACAAATATAGAAGTATTTGAGTTGACAGTATTGTCACCAAATACTGACCTTTGTTCACATCCAGTAGGGACATCAACACATGGATATCAGTTTTAGATGAGATTGTCTACCATATGAATGAATGCATTTTTAATGCATCTTAACTTTAGTGATTTTTTTTTCTCAGCATTTTTGAAAAAAAAAAAAAAAAAAACACCTGTCCGCATACAAATCCTAGAGACCACACATATGTCATCTTTCTAACCTCTCTAGGTTCTGCAAAGCTCTACAATGTCTCTAGTTTACCCCCACACACTTATACAGTGCTTTGTGTTGTTTCACACTCTACATTTTTTATTTTTTTTAGCATACACCAATAAATCTCTTGAAGGCAGTGGGGGGATCAAGGACATTGTGGCAACCTAAAGAAACTGGGGAGCAGTTGACTGATCTGGGGATGCAGTAGAAGTGGTCTCCAGCTACAAGTACTTGGGTGTGCATGACAACCTCAGCTGGAGCAACAAAACTACCAGTCTGATCAAGAAAGCTCATCAGAGACTCTACTTCCTCAGGCGGCTGAGACGAGCTGGTCTGGAAGCTCAGTCCTCGCCTCCTTCTACAGGTGTGCAGTGGAGAGCATCCTGTGCTCCAGCATCAACGTGTGGCATGGAGGCTGCACAGCTGCAGAAAGAAAAGCTTTGCAGAGAGTGGTGAAGGCTGCACAAATGTTGGAGTCAGTCTCCCCACTATCACAGACATCCACACAGGAAGAAGGCCACCTGCATCATGAAGGACTCCACTCACCCAGCACACACTTTTTGCCTTGCTCCCCTCAGGAAGGAGGTTGAGGAGCATTAAGTGTAGAACTATTAGACTGAGGAACAGCTTCTACCCTGAAACTGTTAGACTCATGAATTTCTAACCAGGATAATCACTTAATTCCACTTTAATTGGAAATTTGACACTTTGTGCTGCTGATTATCCATGCTGTTGATTTCTTGCCTTTAAGTTGCTACATTCAGACCCATCTGCTCATGTTCAGGCTGCTGTTTAATACACCATATTGTTTAGCTTATATATCACATCCTTGTATACAGTTTCTTCTTTTTTTAAATATACTTTATATTATTGCTATTTTTGGGGTGTAATTGGGACCTTGAGTACACAGTTTCATTCCACCTCATGTACCACATGTGACTAGAATGACAATAAAGTACCTTGAACCTTGAACCTTGAACCTTGATCGAACCCTTGATTCTCTGGCCGGAATGTGCCCTCTCTGTTCATCAGTTTATCATTAGCTCTGTGTCTGTGGGACTGTGGGACTTCTGGCTTAAAACGACTTTGTTCTTCCCTTACTGATGAGAGCAGCTCTGAAAGTACGGAGGGTGATCCGTACAGGCAACACTGCAAAAACCAATCAATTTATAGAGATTAAAATGCTTTAGCAGAGCTGAGATTAAGAGCAGAGGAAGATGATGATTCTCTGAGGGTTTGTCACTACATCTTTCTTTGCATGCGTTATCACAAGACACATTGTTCCTGAAGAAGTATCGATTCTTTTCACCCTCAAAGTTTTCACATTAGTAACAAATCATATCTGTTTTAAAAGCACAAGGTGTGCAGCACATTCATTAAAATTAAAATAATTAAATATTTTGCAGACAGTAGCATGTTTGTGATCTTTTCCGAGTGTCTCCAGTAAGGTGAAGTATTTTAGTGTGTTGTTGATTTCCAATAATTAGTGTAGATGACATAAACAAAAACTGTCTGGTTTTGTTTTGTAAAAAAAAAATTGTCTGGTCTTTTAAGATAATTTCGTCAAACTGTACCTTTGTAGCTTTGGTTGTGAGAAAGGGCCAGTTGTCACAGGTCTTTTTGTATCACTTCTGTTTTCACTTGGTCAACTCTCTGTTCTGTTATCTCTCACTTCCAAAAGCAGGCGATAATGTTACCGTCTGTCTGCGCTTGTGTGTTTGTTTGTCTGGCATGTTAGCAAAATATTTCATGAACAAACCCACCATCCAATCATTGGATGGACAAATACAACAGATTATTTTAAAGTTCATCCTAATTTTAGACAACCATCAGAGATATTCAAGATTAGCAAAAAAACAAAAAAGATTATAACTCAACTATTTTTACAAATACTGAGCTAACATTTGTAGTAATTGTAGGGTGCATTCACACCCGCCCTGTTTAGTCCGCTTTAATTGAACTCTGGTCCGTTTGCCTAGAAAGTCCGGTCCATTTGAGGAGGTGTGAATGCACAATCGAACTCTGATATGGACCAAAAAAGAGAACGCTGGTCCGCCTAGGTTGTTTTCACACCTGATAGTCCGATAGACTCGGTTCAGTTGGGGACCAATATTCATGACCTTTTGTTTACATTTGAGCTGGTGCGTTTGCATTCACACTGCACTGTGCAGTCGAGCCAACCTGTTCGAACCAACCTGTTCCCCCACTCGCCTGTGGTGGCGCTGCAAGAACTACTGAAAGAAACAACACAAAATCCTCTGAAGAAGACACTTCTTCTTCTTCTTCTTCTTCTTCTGGAAATAAAAACAAAAACGGAGTGGCATCAAGTTTTAGCAGTTTTAGGAGTTATATTTCGTCATTTTTCAACAATGGACTCAGCATGAGTGGAAGATGAGGCAGAAGACCATGGAGAATATTGTTTTTCACACAAGGCAGCTGACAGCTCCATATGAGGTAAGAGAAATATGTGTTTGTTTGCCCCGCGTTGTTGTAGTCCTCTTCCTGCTTACGGAGCGGGGCCCGTTCTGCTTAAATTCACACTGTACTTGAACCACGCTCAAGTTTTCTTCTATCGGACCAAGACCTAGGTTTTAGCCCAGGCCAGCGTTCGCCTTTTTGTTCCGTGACAGAGTTCGATGGTGAGTTCACACCTCCCCAAACAAACTGGACTTCCTAGGAAAACGGGCTAGAGTTCGGGACAACAGGGCTGGTGTGAATGAACCCTTAAAAACCTAGGTCTAGGTCCAGTTGAAGTGAACTCTGGCGCAGTTCTAATGCAACGTGAATGCAAGCGGACTGGCGACCGCTCCGAAATCATGAAGTGGACTGCAGCGCAGGGCAAACAAATGCACATTTCTCTTACCTCACACAGAGGCCGTCAGCTGCCTTGTGTGGAAAAACAACATTCTCCATGGTCTTCTGCCTCATCTTCTGCTCATGCTGAGTCCATTGTTGAAAAATGACAAAACAGAACTCCTAAAACTGCTCAAATTTGACACCACTCCATGATTTTTGTTTTTATTTCCAGAGCTAATTTGCTCTCAGTGTCTTCTTCAGAGGTTTTCGTATCATTTTCTTCAGTAGTTCTTGGTGCAGCGCCACCACAGGCGAGGGGGAGAACAGGTTGGCTCGATCGACTCAGTGCAGTGTGAATGCAAACTGCACCGCTGAAAATGTAAACAAATATTCCGAATTTTGGGCCCCAATTGAACAGAGTCTACTGGACTATCAGGTGTGGAAATACCTGATATTTTTCAAAATAATAGCTGTCATTCATAGCACATATTCAGAGAAACCATAGATTGTGTGAAATAGCGAAGAGCATTAATTTTAAGATTTGACCAAAACAGCTATAACAGTGGCGTATCCCTGTGTCATAGAAATTTACTTCTTTTGACTAGAACACACCTTAGCAAGATTATGTGGATGTGGTGACTCTCCAAGCTTCATGCACAAATTTGTGCACATGTTAAGTGTTTGGTTGCAAAGAGGTGACTAGTTTATACCCAGCAGACATAAAATGTACTCAGAGGACTGAATTAAACAGTACTTCTTTAAAAAAAATTCAGATTGAGTTTCTTTATTGCCGTTAGTACCACATGTGGTTCATGTGGTGGAGTGAAATTATGTACACAGGGTCCCAGTTGTACATCCAACAATAAAATGTAAAAGAAAAACAGTAATAAGATCTAAGATATGAACTAAGAAAAACATCAACTAAAAATACACTAAGCTCTAATAGCATAAAAACAATATACCAAACAGCAGCATGAACATGAGTCTGTGAACAGATGAGCACGCATGAACACAGCATCATGAAACAGATCAGTATCAACATGATGTGATTTTTCACAGTGATTATTCTGGTTAGAGATTCATGAGTCTAACAGCCTCAGGGTAGAAGCTGTTCCTCAGTCTAGTGGTTCTACACTTAATGCTCCTCAACCTCCTTCCTGAGGGGAGTGGGGCAAAAAGTGTGTGTGCTGGGTGAGTGGGATTTTTCATGATGCAGGTGGCCCTCTTCCTGCATCTGGATGTGTAGATGTCTGTGATGGTGGGGAGGCTGACTCCAACATCTTCTGTGCAGCCTTCACCACTCGCTGCAAAGCTTTTCTTTCTGCAGCTGTGCAGCCTCCATGCCACACGTTGATGCTGGAGCACAGGATGCTCTCCACTGCACACCTGTAGAAGGAGGTGAGGACTGAGCTTCCCAGACCAGCTCGTCTCAGCCGCCTGAGGAAGTAGAGTCTCTGGTGAGCTTTCTTGATCAGGCTGGTGGTGTTGTTGACCTAGCTGAGATTGTCATTCAGGTGTACACCCAAGTACTTGAAGAGCATTTAGCAAATTCAAGAACCGTGGGCCAAATCTGGTCCCTCAAGATCAAAACTTAAATGTAAAACATTGTATCTCTGCTCATTTTTTCTTAAAAAAAAAACTGGTAAATACATCATTCAGTGTGGACTTCTCTTGCCAGCTGGCTAACTTTGAAGCCAGAACTACGGTTGGATCATTCTGTCATTATTGATTCTGGTGTGGAAAGAGTAACAGAACGTCAAGTGAGACAGATCAAACTCTTGTTCATGAACCTGCAACCAAGAAATATATCAGGTATCTGACTTGAGTTAATGTATCAGCTGTAAGTGGCCCATGGCTCAGACAAAGTTTTTAAAATATGGCTCCTTTTGGTAACTGAGTTTGACACCCCTATTTTAGAAGAACAAACGCCTGTATTCTACAGTTTGCTCTGTTTCAATTTGTTTTGATGTTTAAAAATCAAAGCTGATGTTTTTTTTGTTATATTTGTAATTTTTGCAGGGTAAATTTATTGACCCTTTAATCAATCTGAAATGAAGTACTTGGACTTTGGAGAGTAAAATCTAAATTATTTTAAGATTTCTTCAGCAGCTATGAAAACCTGCACTAAAGTGAAACAAAAACGAGGTTTTACATTATGAAAGATGGTAATCTCTGTTTAAAACTAAAACAGTACTATGAATAGCTTATATTAACAAACAGTTTGAAACATTTTATTGTTTAAAAATGAGCCAAAAAAATCCTTTAGGTTTTATTAACTTGTTGTAATGCACAATAAAAAAAACTGCAATCCACTGCAGTGACAAGTGTTGGGTATTAACATTTGACAAGTTAGTAATAAAATAAAGGACTGTCAGCAGTTTTCACAAGGTCTATTTCTTTGATAGAAAGTGCTGTCACACCACAGCTGTTCACATCGTGTTCTGTGGATTTAATCCACAGTTGTGGAGACAGAAAAGAGTTTTTTTCACATGTTCCACAAAGAAAACCAAATTATGTTCCATTAACAATGAGCACAGTCAAATATAAACTCGTTTATGAACTGAATAAAGTTTATAATCTAGGTAAATCAATCATAAAAACCTTTCAGTGCTGCAACCTTTTATTGCCTACCACTAAAGGTGAATAATGATTTTGCTTGTGTTGTTTGTTAGTTTGTACGATTAGTAAAATATCACATAAGTCAGTGAACTTACAGATTGCATCTAAAACTGCTTAACTTTTAAATTCAACTTGATTCAAGCTGGTCGCCACAGCCAACCTAACGTAGAAAACGTTAAAATGACAGCCAGATGTATACAGATGTAGTAGACTGTGGTGTGGTAGTAACTGAGAGTCATTTACAACATGTGTTCTGAACGTCACACATTATGGTGACAACGTTGACAATAATTGTTAGAGTGCAACTTTAATGCCCTATTAACAAAATATCTCACAGATGTCAATGAAACTTTCAGAGAGCTGAGTATATATTCACATCTACAATGGATTAATTTTACAGTCAACTCAACACAAGTTGGCTGCTATAGTTTATTAACCTTAGACTACACAAAAATGGCTATAAATCAATTAATTTTACAGATAATGAGTTAAGATTCAGTGTGGTAGTAGCTGACTGTAAAGTGCAGCACATACTACAAGCTCTAACAAATCATGGGAGATCAAATGAGACATTGCAGGAGATTGTTCCTGTTGGCATTGTCATGTTTTTAGCTTCTCTCCGTTGGCTCCCTGTCAAATTCAGAATATAATTCAAAATCTTACTTCTAACCTACAAAGCTCTCAACAACCTAGCTTCATCTTATATTCTAAAAAAGTTAAATCTGGTCCTCTGGACATTAAAAAAAAAAAAAAAAACAAAGCAAAACAACAAAAAAATGTAGAAACGTTTCGTCTCTCATCCAAGAGACTTCTTCAGTCTGAGGTGCTGTATTCAGCTCAGTCTCTTAAATAGCACCTTCTCAGAGTGGATCAACCAGTTTTGCTGCTGACAACCAAAACCAGCTGATCACATGCTCAAGAAGGACCATCAGCCTAACAATGGATCATTAGCACACTGATGGCTGTTTACTGTTCACAGAGGGCTGAGTGATACTAGCAATCACAGCATTGTAAGAGGGGGACAGTTGAACCCGGAGGCCTCCACCCCTGTTTAACGATGGACGATTTCTTTTCACAAAGATGGCCTCCTTTACTCCTCTCTCAAACCATCGTTACTCTCTATCCAGGATGTGAACATCTTCATCCCTGAAAGAGTGACCACTGGCCTGGAGATGAGTGTAGACCGCAGAGTCCTGGCCTGATGATGTTGATCTTCTGTGCTGGGCCATCCTTTTGGCCAGTGGCTGTTTAGTTTCCCCGATGTAAGACTGATCACAGCCCTCCTGACACTGAACAACATACACAACATTACTCTGTTTGTGCCGGGGGACTGGATCTTTGGGATGAACCAGTCTTTGCCATAATGTATTTTGGGGTTTAAAACTCTGAGAACTCTAACTCTGAGAAGGTGCTATTTAAGAGACTGAGCTGAATACAGCACCTCAGACTGAGGAAGTCTCTTGGATGAGAGACGAAACGTTTCTACATTTTTTTGTTGTTTTGCTTTGTTTTGTTTTTTTTGAATGTCCAGAGGACCAGATTTAACTTTTTTAGATTTTTCTACCTGGATTATTGAGCATGCATCAGGATATTTTGATCCATCTTATATTGTTTCCCTAACAGAGCACTTTGCTCTCAGACTGCAGGTTAACTTGTGGTTCCTAGAGTTTCCAAAAGCAGAATGAGAGGAAGATCTTTCAGTTATCAGGCTCCTCTCTTGTGGAACTAACTTCCAGTTTCTGTCTGTGAGGCTGACACATTTTCCAGTTTTAAGACTGGGTTTAAGACTTTCCTTTTTGATAAATCCTATAGTTAGGGTCAGCTTGTTATGCTGACATAGGCTTAGACTACTAGAGAATAAATTGATCTCATTTCCTTAAATGAATTGTTAAAATTTAATCATTTTCATTTGATACTCTTTCTAGCTTAACATGTGATTCTTGACCTGCCATTGTGTATCTGTTCCTAGGTTTCTTCCTCATGAGGGAGTCTTTCCTTTCCACTGTCACCTTCATGCTTGCTCAAGATGAGAGTTCTGTGATGGAGTTAAACTCAAAGCAGCCTGCTCCTCAGATAAATAATGTTAAATTATTATTTTTATATATGAATGTTTCTGTTCAGTGCCCTGAGATGACTTCTGTTGTGACTTGGCACTATATAAATGAACTGAACTGAAAAATTGAATTGAACGATTTGAACCAAGTGGCTGTAACCCTCTTTAAAATTTGGGCATGAAAGGTGAAGGACAACAAGCAATGCTAAGTCTTTATTGTTTCAGCGATTGAGAGAAATGTGAGAAACACTGTCAACAGCCTGGTGAAAACCAAGATTTATGTGGGATTTTGTTGAGCATTCTGCACGCTTAAGATACAACCTAATTAACAACAGCAATCGTAACCAACAACAACCGCATTAATGGTTCTTTGTTCTCATAAACACCATGAGGGACGTGAAAAAAAATCATGTGTAATCTTTGTTCACAGGCAGTCTGGCTCACTACAGCAGGTAACCTTGGTTTCATCTGAGCCACAGGCTGATTAGCACAGAAGTTCAGCTGCATGACAAGGTGCTGCCTGAGTGTGTTACACTGGATTTTGGCAGTAGATTTTTATTATTTTTTTAACACTAATTGGTAGCATAAATAATTAAAAAAAATAAAAAATAAAAAAGAGCTAAACCAGAGCATGTGTGATAGACAGACTGCAAAATTACACAGTTGGGGGATTTTTTTTAAATGAAATATGTCATATTAATGCATGTTAACTTTATTTTAGGATGTCAGTGGTTATATTATCAAAATATTTTGTTCTTGATTTTGTCCAAAAGACAGGGGTTAACATAATTTTATGTGTCTGTCTGTTAGCAAAATATTTCACGAACCACTAAACAATTTTAAATTAAACTTGCAGAAAGTTATTACTAGGTATACCTCGACAACTGATGAACTTTTGACGTGACCTTGATCAAAGATGGCCACCACAGCTTACTGACCATAGGAAGCACAAGAATCATTACAATTCAGTAAGTTTTACAAATTGTAAACTTAAATTTGTTGTGATACTAGCTAGGTCTCATTCTTTTTTTTTTTTTTTCTTTTTTTTTTTTTTTTTCTCTGAGCTCAGTTTAAGTGTAGAAACATTGTGAAGTGTTTCAATGAACTTATCATCATCGCTCAAATTTTTTTTTTTTTTTTTTTTTTTTTTAAAGAAAGAGAAGAAAGAAGAATAAATAAATAATAAAAAAGAAGAAGATAAGACGAGAGACCACCATGACAAAACAACATGCACAGCACAATGCCACCCACAATATCACCATGAAACATTCGACATCGCACAATGAATCATCTAGCTTCCGCCACTACCCAACCTAGCGTGCATCTGTCAAAGCACCTGAATCCAAACACCCGCGCAAGCACGCCCACCACCACCAGATTTCTCCAAAAGAATGCCCAATAGTGGACGCGGGGGCCCACAGACCCGCCCCCCCCAGGACACAATGGCAACATAGGGAGGACCGGAGCCACAGACACACAGCGGCCCACAGGCCCGGAGCCCCAAGAGTCTCCCAACAGGGAGAACCGCACCCCCCCAGAGAGGAGCAGAGGAAAGAACCGGGTGACCCCAGCCACCACAATGCAGAGCCTCCAGGAAGCTGCAACGACGAGCCCACAGGCCCGGCCAGCGACCCATGCCCCCCCCCAAGTAGATCCGGCCATGGACACCGAGCCCCAAGCCCCGAGGCCATACCACCCCCTAGCAGAGCCCCGACAGAGCCAGGGCACCCAGGCCCCACCAGGCAGCAACCAGGGCGGACCGACGTGCACCCCACCACCCAGCCCAGACACCGAGAGCCACCAATGCACCGGCGGCAAGGGAGTCCCCCGCCAAAGGGGGGCACGACCGGGGGGAGTGGACCCCACACCAAACGTGGGGCCCAAATTGATCCAAGAGAGGGGGGACCACCAAAAACCCAACCCGAGCAACCAACAGGCACACACAGATAGCCCGACAGAATCTCTGTCGGGCCGACCGCATGCACCATCTACCTGACAGCGACCACAGGCCGGCCCCAGCCCAAGGGGCAGAGCAGCAGGGAGCCGCAGCCGAGGAGGGCCGGCTCTCACATCAAGAGCTCCGCACCATAGGCCCGGAGACGCCCCAGCACGCCACCCATGCACCCCCCC
>NC_056515.1:13766291-13767549 GCF_014905685.2 Nematolebias whitei
GACAAAACAACATGCACAGCACAATGCCACCCACAATATCACCATGAAACATTCGACATCGCACAATGAATCATCTAGCTTCCGCCACTACCCAACCTAGCGTGCATCTGTCAAAGCACCTGAATCCAAACACCCGCGCAAGCACGCCCACCACCACCAGATTTCTCCAAAAGAATGCCCAATAGTGGACGCGGGGGCCCACAGACCCGCCCCCCCAGGACACAATGGCAACATAGGGAGGACCGGAGCCACAGACACACAGCGGCCCACAGGCCCGGAGCCCCAAGAGTCTCCCAACAGGGAGAACCGCACCCCCCCCAGAGAGGAGCAGAGGAAAGAACCGGGTGACCCCAGCCACCACAATGCAGAGCCTCCAGGAAGCTGCAACGACGAGCCCACAGGCCCGGCCAGCGACCCATGCCCCCCCCAAGTAGATCCGGCCATGGACACCGAGCCCCAAGCCCCGAGGCCATACCACCCCCTAGCAGAGCCCCGACAGAGCCAGGGCACCCAGGCCCCACCAGGCAGCAACCAGGGCGGACCGACGTGCACCCCACCACCCAGCCCAGACACCGAGAGCCACCAATGCACCGGCGGCAAGGGAGTCCCCCGCCAAAGGGGGGCACGACCGGGGGGGAGTGGACCCCACACCAAACGTGGGGCCCAAATTGATCCAAGAGAGGGGGGACCACCAAAAACCCAACCCGAGCAACCAACAGGCACACACAGATAGCCCGACAGAATCTCTGTCGGGCCGACCGCATGCACCATCTACCTGACAGCGACCACAGGCCGGCCCCAGCCCAAGGGGCAGAGCAGCAGGGAGCCGCAGCCGAGGAGGGCCGGCTCTCACATCAAGAGCTCCGCACCATAGGCCCGGAGACGCCCCAGCACGCCACCCATGCACCCCCCCACACACAGAGCACCCCCACCGCAAATGCCACACAGGAAGACCAGCCAGTGCCCGGATGAGGCGAAGCCACGCCCCCAACCGCCGCCTTACACCACCAATGACCACACGTACACTACCATAGCCGACCCCCCGCCAAAAGCCGGCAGCCACCCCGGTCAGAGTGCCGGCCATCGCAACCAGGAACCTAGATTAAAAGAATCGGAACAGCCCAGGAGGAACCGAAGCACCGGCCCCAACACTGACCGCCTCCAAGGCCCAAAGCCCACCCACAGCCCACCCACAGCCCAGACCCCAACAATGCGCCCCCCCCCCCTCCATCCCCGACCCCTAGTGTCACACGGAGAA
>NC_056515.1:13767649-13768675 GCF_014905685.2 Nematolebias whitei
GTTTGTGAAAGGGGAAAAAATAAAAAATAAAAAAAAAATAAAAAATAAAATAAATAAATAAATCTATATATGCATAAATAAATTATGAACAGACCCACTTCCTCCTCCTCCCACTCGAATATGGTGTTGATGCATGTTGTTATACAGTGCGTTTAAAATGGGGGGATGAGGTGGCGACCGGCACAGACCCACCTCTTGCCCAGAGAGCAGGCGGCGCCCGTTCACCCCTGATCTCCGCACAGAACCCTAAATGTCTACATGCTACATATGAGAGTGGGCACAGGTCCGGGGAGGTGGAAATGGTAGTACATCCCACCACCTAAGTGCGATCATGTGCCCACTCCAGATCCTATATATGCATGTGTCGTGAGAGTGTTATAAGTGAGTGTCTAGGTTGTATATTAAAATTAGGGCCCAGGACCCCACCAGCCACGGAGATGGATGATTCTCCCCGTAGCTCAGTAGTGCACCTGAACCCCAAAACCCTGTTTGAGTGGTGGTGTGGTGGAGTGGGCGGAGGAGGACGTTGGGATGGGGAGGTGAACTGAGGTGGCAATGCCCCCCCAGGGGACCAGCTCCCCCACTGACCCCAATAGGCACCCCCACTCTCCAAGATCCACCAGGGGACAGAGGCTCTAACAGAGATACCTAGGAGGAGGTGGCAGCCGCACCACCAGGGATCAAGGCCACAGACCGGCACATAGTCCCCGAGGACCAACCAGAACCAGGGCCAGCAACCCAGACCCATCCCGAAACCGTCCAGACGCCCCAACCCGATTCCCAGCCCAACACCCAGCCCCCCAACCAGAGAGGCCACCAAACCCCAACCGGGACAATCAGCCAGGAGTGCCCAAACAGTCAGAGATAGAGCACTACAGCGACCAAGAGCGCCCCCCCACCCCAAAAAAGCAAAAGACCAGTCCACCCATAACAACACCCACAGCGAGAGCGCCCCATGCAAGTGAGGGCACACACCCAGCGAGCCCAGACTCCCCCGGCCCCACAGCACACAGCCCCCCACACGAG
>NC_056515.1:13768775-13816259 GCF_014905685.2 Nematolebias whitei
CCCACCCCCCCACGGCACAGGCCCCAAAGCCCACCAACGCACCGAAGGCCCCAAGGCCAGGGCCGGGCGCCGGCGCACCCGCCGGCCCAAGACCCCGGCAACATACCTGTCAAGGTCCGAGATCCCCGGACCAAGCCGGGAACCCCGCCCAGGAGCGATACCACCCCAGAACCCGCGCCCGCGTCCACCCCAGACCCACCCAGGGACAGCCAGGTCACCAGGCCAGTAACCCATGTCCGCCGGTACAGACCGCCCAGAAGCCCGCATGCAGCCAGCACAGGCCATCACCCAGAACCACCAGAGCCACCTCCCCAGTCGGGCGCCACCGCTCCAGGCCCATGACCCCCCCCACGTCCCCAGCCCCGACACCCCACCCACACCGACCACCATGCCCCACGGGACAGAATCAAAGGGGACCACCCACCTCCACTACGTGTTGGAGCCGATTAAAGAAGTCCAGAGAGAATAGTCCGATGTGGGGGTACAGGCTGTCTCAAGACTGATGTAATCTAATAGAAGGTCTTTATACTGTTTAATACTAAGTGTATTTTTATTTTTCCAATTCATGAGTATAGTTTTCTTTGCTATACATAGGGCAGTGAGAATAATATGAATTGATTTTGTCTCCAAGGTGACATCATCTAAGTGGCCCAATAAGCAAACTGACGGAGAGAGTGGAATATTACATCTCAGACACTTTGATAAGTCTTCACATATCCGGCACCAAAACCTCTGAACAGGTGGACAGAACCAAAATGCGTGGATGTAATTGTCCGGAATATTGTCTGTACACTGTGAGCAAATATTAGATGATGCGAAACCCATCCTGAACATCCGTTGACCTGTATAGTGTACTCTATGAAGGATTTTGTATTGTATTAGTTGTAAATTCGAGTTTTTAGTCATCTTAAAAGTTCTCAGACAGATCTGCGACCAAAAGTTTTGGTCAAAATTAACTGACAAGTCTGTCTCCCATTTTACAATGGGAAGAGATATAGCTTCATCTATTTTACTGAGTTTCTGATAAACCTTAGATAGTAATTTGGGAGGGTTAAGATTAAGGAATTCTAATACACTTGTTGACATTTCAATCCTAGTGTTATTAAGGTTAAATTTATTTTTGGTTATAGATTTAATTTGTTGATATTCTAAAAATTTATTCTTATCAATCCCATATTGTGTAATTAATCTGTTAAATGGGACGTAGTCCACTTCTTCATATATATGTTCCAAATATTCAATTCCTTTACACCTCCAACCTGGGAAGTTTATCATCTTATTCTGTTGTAGGATGTCAGGGTTGTTCCAGATGGGTGTACGTTTACATGGGATTAGTGAAGACTCTGTCATTTTAAGAAACTCCCACCAAGCTGTCAGAGAGGAGCTGATATTGATGCTTTTAAAGCATTCCTGTCGTTTTATGTTTGAGCTAATGAATGGAAGGTCCGAGATCATTATATTATTGCAAAGTGTCTGTTCTACGTCTAGCCAGGGTTCATCAAGGGGTGTGTGTTTTATCCATCTTGAGATGTATTCTAGCCTGTTGGCTAGAAAATAATAATAAAAGTTGGGTAATTCTAGTCCTCCTTTATCTTTGGATTTCTGTAGTGTTTTTAATCTAATACGAGGGCGTTTATCTTTCCACAGAAATTTAGAAATAGAGGAGTCCAGGGATCTAAACCAGTCAGATGATGGTTTATTTGGGATCATTGAGAATAAATAATTTATTCTAGGCAAAACCATCATTTTTATTGATGCGATCCTTCCCATGAGAGATATGGGTAAAGATTTCCATCTAGCCAGATCATCCTCAATTTTCTTTAAAAGTGGGGTATGGTTTAGTTTTGTTAAATCTGCTAATTTAGGCGAAACTTTGATACCCAAATATGTAATATTCCCTGATTGCAGTTGTGTAGTAAGTGAGTTGTTGAAAGAGCAATTAATTGGTAGAACTGTGGATTTTAGCCAGTTTATAGAGTAATCTGAAACTTTTGAGAAGGAGTTTATCAGTCCAATAACCTGAGAGATGGAGGTTTGTGAATGCCGGAGGAAGAGCAGCACATCATCAGCATATAGACTGATTTTGTGCTCTATGTTCTTGCATTTTATGCCTTTAATATCTGTAGTTTGCCTGATTGCTGCGGCTAGCGGTTCGATGAAAATAGCAAACAGTGAGGGGGAGAGTGGACATCCCTGCCTGGTTCCCCTTTGCAGAGCAAAACTAGCAGATATTTGATTGTTTGTCCTAATGCATGCTGAAGGAGAACTGTATAATATTTGTAACCAATTTATGAAATAATTTCCAAAACCAAATTTATGTAAGGCTGCAAATAAAAATTTCCAGTTAACTCTATCAAAAGCTTTTTCTGCATCTAGAGAGAATATTGCAGTTTCAATATTTTTACTGTAAGAATAATCTATTAAATTAAATAATCTGCGTGAATTTGTGGATGAATGTCTCCCTTTTATAAAACCAGTTTGGTCTGGATGTATTATTAGAGGAGTTACCTTTTCTAATCTTTTTGAGAGGGCTTTACAAATTATTTTAAGATCAACGTTGATAAGAGATATGGGACGATAACTGGTAGGTAATACAGGATCTTTGCCTGGTTTTAACAGGAGACTAATGTTGGCAGAATTTATATTTTTTGGAAGACTGTTATTTTTCTCAGTTTCTTGTATCATTTTGTGAAATAGTGGAGCCAGGATATTCCAGAATTCTTTATAGAATTCTGCTGGGAATCCATCTGGACCTGGAGCCTTTTTATTGGACATGCTTTTGAGGGCTTCCTGGAGTTCCACTGGTGTCAGTGGGGAATCCAGCTCCATTGTTTGACTATCTGATAGTTTAGGAAGTGTTATTTTATCCAGGAATTCATTAATTTCATTATCTGATGGGTTTATCTGGGGCGAATACAAGTCTTTATAAAAATCTCTGAAAATGCTGTTAATTCTTTCAGGATCGTAAACTGTATTCCCAGTCGAGTCTTTAACACCAACTATAGTTGTTTTTTCCTTATTTATTTTGAGCTGTTTAGCTAGAAAGCTACCTGACTTATTGCTCTGTTCAAAATTTTCGATTCTAAGTCGTTGTATTAAGAATTGAGTTTTTTTGTTAATACATTCTTTTAATTCCAATTTTGCTTTACGCATTTTATCCAGCATTTCTTCATCTTGAGATGCTTCTAACGATTTAATGGTTTCTTCTAGTTCCTGAATATGTTTATTTTCTTTTTTCTTCTTTTGTGATGAGAATGAAATTATTTTACCTCTCATTACAGCTTTACCTGCCTCCCAGAGAATAGATGCTGATGTTCCAGGCACGTCCAGGCTAGGTCTCATTCTAAATATATACTGCATGCATATTTGGTGTGAGTTCCTATGATGGAGTATTAGGACCACGTTAAGAAAAAAAAAATACATTATGAGAAAAAAGTCAGGAATTATGAGAATAAAGTTGTAGTACTACGAGAATAAAGTCATAATTTATGAGAATGAAGTTGTAGTATTAATAAATGGACTGTACTTATATAGCGCCTTTCTATCTTAATTCAAGATACTAAAGCGCTTTACACTACAATCTGTGTCCTCATTTACCCATTCATACAGCACTCTACTAGTTCTATACAAAGCTAATTGAACAAATCATTCTAATGAGACTAATCAGTGCTTTAGATCCCGTTCATACACCGATGGGACACACATCAGAGGCTATGAGGGGTTCAGTGTCTTGCCCAGGGACACTTCAGCATGTGACTGCTGGTGGATTTGAACCCCCAACTCTCACATTGGAGGACGACTGCTCTAACCACTCAGCCACAGTCGCCCCAATAGAGTAAACTCATAATATTACAAACTCATAAACTCATAATATTACAAGAGTAAACCCATAATATTAAGACAACAAACTCGTATTACGAGAACAAACTTAATATTCTGAAAACAAACTGGTAATAATACAAGAATAAATTCATAATATTACAAGAACAAACTCATACTATTACAATAATAAACTCATAATAGCACAAGAATAAACTCATAATATTATAAGAACAAACTCATAATATTACACGAATAAACTTTAAATATTACGAGAACAAACTCGTATTATGAGAACAAAAACATATTATGAGAACAAATTCTTAATATTGCGAGAACAAACTCAAAATATTACAAGAATAAACTCTTGATTTACAAGAATAAACTCGTAATATTACGAGAATGAACTCATAATATTACAAGACTAAAATCAAAATATTACAAGAATAAACTCATAATATTACAAGAATAAACTCATAATATTACATGAATAAACTCATAATATTGCAAGAATAAACTCATAATATTATGAGAATAAATTCATAATGTTATGAGAATATAGTTGAAATATTAAGAGAATATGTTTGTTATTTACCTTAATAAATTTGTAATATTATGAAAATAAAGTCATAATATTATGAGAATAAAGTCATATGTCCTGGGTCTGCTTGCACCTGTTGTGGACAACCTTCATTGTGTGTCACTGTGTTTATGAAGCAGTCTGCAATCACTTTTGGATCACTGTTTGTGAAATATGCCTCCATGCACATTATGTCACAACTTAATCCTCAATGCAGCCATTAATTACAATGTCATACGACTTCAGTGCCTGATAAGAATCCATTTGCCACAGTATGTCGGGCCCCCTGCTATTGTACCGTCAACCTCAACATTCATTATTTTACTGCAGTTGTAAGACAGAATTTTTGTCTCATAGTTCTGATAATATTATGACTTTATTCTGGTAATTTTACAAGTTTATTCTCATAATACTACACATTTATTCTTGTAATAATATGACTTTATTGTTGTATGACTTTATTCTTGTAATACTTTGACTTTATTCTCGTTCGTAATGTAATTTATTTATTTTTCTTAGCGTGGCCCTAATACTCCGTCGTGAGTTCCTGTCTGATTGCACATGTTTATTTTCAAGATTAAAATTTTTAAAAGCAATTCTCTTTTTTCCCCACTTTAATTTTTATTAACATTTTTATTAGTAAATAACATTTCAAAGATAAAGCACATACATTCTCAAGATTAGGGTAGCCTAAGCAGGCATTATAACAATAATAATTTAAAAAACAACAAAAAATTACACACACGTACACATACATACACATATAACAATAAAATTTAAATTAAAATTTTAAAAAATCTCAGTCATAAGGGTCTCGAGTCTAGAAATTCCTATGTTTATGGTAATGAATTCCTTAAAAGCAATTCTAAATAAGATGGTCCTCAAATAAATTTATGACACAAATATCAGGGAGTATATGTATAACTTCAAGGAATTGTGTTTTTTTCTTTTTATATTGTTTTTTATGGGGGGGGGGGGTTCCTGCCTAATATGGAATTTTACTTTTGTATTTCTCTCACATAATAGTTTCAGATAATTTTGAACTGTTTCTCATTTGTTTTTGTGAGCTTGTTCATTTTCTTAAGGGTCGAACCTTCCTGTTCAGAGAAAGCTCATGAAAGAATTAACAAAAACAAACCAATAAACAAGTCCAGTGTGAATAAACTGCAGCAGCCTACTAGAAAACTTGGATTTAAAACTGAGTAAAACTCTTGGCTAAATAGGAATTTGGTGATGGGCTGTGTTTGTGCCAACATGACAAATGTAACCTATAAAATCGATGCTTTTTTGTTGAATTTATTCTTCCCCTGCTCATGTTCCTTGTGTTTGTGCATGCATGTGTGGATGCACAAACTCCTTACACATGTATGACGCATCTGTGCCCCAATGCGAGGGTCTGTTCCTGCCACGGTTATATTAATGATGCTGAGAAATATCTGCTTCTGCGGTGGCAGCAGCACCGACTCGGTGTCCTGTGCACGTGAGGTAACCATCCAGGCTAGCTGCATGACTGATGGTGGTCCCATCGATTGCTCTCAGTCTTTGGTGCTTCCAGCCAAGTTTGGGCCACCGGCCAAGAGCAGCTTGGCCTGGCTAATCTGTCACCAGGCTGGCCGGAGCAGCCTTCATAAGCTCCATCGACCCACAAAGCTTACACAGTGTGTGCTAAAGCCTGTCCTCCCCAGCCTCACTGTCCATTAGTCTTGTTGCTTTAATCTTCCTCTATCTGTGTGTCTGTGTCAGCTAGTCAGGGATTGATTCATTATAAGTGCCAAAGGATTTAAGTTGACTTTGCTCGTAGGTAAGCTCTGAATACTTGTTTACACTGAAACAGATTAGTAAAGCTATTCTTATTTACACATTATAAATAAGTCACTATCTTTTTTACAGTAAATACAATGGGTTTCGAAGGCATTCCTCCCTCTTGGTATTGTTTGTTTTGTTGCCTACCAATGTGGAATTCAAATTAATTTTTGAATTTGTTCATAAGAAAAAAAAGAGCAAACATATTTCAGATTAATGAAGTTAAATAGGGAGGGAAATTGTTGTAAACAATGCTAAAAAACATTTGCAAAGCACCAAAGTCCATGCTCAATAATCCAGGTATAAAATCCAACAATGTTCAGTCTGGTCATGTGGATGGTTTCTTTATTGTGCTGAGACGTTTCACCCTCCATCTGGAAGCTTCATGGGGCCATCCATATGGCCCCAGAGACCATCTTAGCACCAACATGTCTGTTTTTTTCCACCTTGGAGTAAGCTGTTGGGGGGAAAGCAGTTTTGTTTGGTGTTTCCTGAAACTGATGAAGCCTTCTGGATGGAGGGCGAAAATCTCAGCACAAAAAAAAAAAGAAACCGTCCAGACGACCTGACTGAACATTGTTGGATATTACAGAATGATGCAGCCATATCTACTCCACTCACATAATCCACCTTTTGCAGCAGTTCTTGCTATAAATATCTTCAGTTCATCTCATGATCTTGGTCCATTTAATGAGGGTTTTATTTTCTTCAGATCAAACTGCTGCATGTCCTTCATGTTGGGTGGGTGCTTTTTGTGGCAACGCTTTAAATCTAATCAGAGTCTCTCCATTGTATTCAGGTCCGGGCTTTGACCGGACCAATCCAGGATTTTCCGAAAGACAGATTCCTTCTCTGTATTATGCTTCATCCATCTTTTCTTCAGCTTTTACCAGTTTCCAAATCCCTGATGATAAAAACATGTCCCACAGCATGATGCTGCCACTACCATGCTTCACTGAATGGATGTTTGTCTCATCAGGATACGTTTTGTTTCTACCAGACATGGGGTCATTCTTGATAGGCTAAAAGTTTGAGTTTAGCCTCACCTCACCACTGCATTTTATTTTTTAATTCATTCAACTTTTATTTACAGATAAGTCACAATGAGCCTCAAAGACTCATTTACAAGTGAAATCTGTTTGGACAAACAACAAAAAGTGGTGAAAAGTGACACATAGGTTTTGGATACAAAAAATACATTCCTAACATGCTTTTAACCTCTGTTTGAAGGTTAACAGTGTAATCATGAAAAAAAAAATCTTACACACGAGCACATAATGATGCTGACATTACAGGGGGGACACAAGGACGGTGAGCATGTCCAGAGACAACACACAGAGGTACTGCAGAGTTCAAATAAAATCACTCAGTTCAAATAGTTCCCTCTGGAGAGATTCGTACACAATCGGGGAGAGCCGAGGACGACAAAGACGAATCCAAAAAGTCCTGAAATTATGACAGAATGTTTATTCAGCTGGGCTCCTCTGAAAAGTCCATTGAAATTCCTCAGTAGGAGGAGAGGGAGGAGCATAGCATCAGGTTTACAAAACTTTCAGGCAGGTTGAGATAAGATGGCCTGTCAAGGCCAGTCAGGGAGCCGAGTTCAGATAAACACGATTGTTTTGGGGACAGGCAGAACTTTTACTGACTTCTACCTTGAGTCTTTGTGGGTTCACTCAATTCCGAAACGTCCAAATTAAATGGCCACACCAACGGACCGTGCCTGAGAAAAATCCCAGAGATCTGATCCATTCAGCCAAAAGCATCTGAGTCTGGGTGCTCGAGGAATGAACCAAGCCATCAGAAAGGCAAGCAGCGTGATCGGGTCCAAATTTGCTGTTGACAACTTCCTTGAGTGCAGATAAACCAGGAACCAGTTGTCATAAATCCAATTATAAATGTGTCTTTAAAATCCACAGATGACAGCAAAGATAGCACGTCATCAAGTCTTCCAAGTCGATGAGATATCCAGTTGTGTGCGTGCCAACAGGGCAAATCGGCTCGCCTAAAGCCTGTCTTCTCTTCGAAGAAATGTTACCAATTGCACTGAGGGACCAACTGACCAAATCCAAGTCCATACCTATGATTCAGAAGATTTGTAGAAGAGAGACTCTAAAGTAGTTTCACAGACAGGACAGAGCAAAAGCAAAGTGGAGAGGGAGAGGAGGTGAAGACGTCCACCACACACCACACAAGAGCAAGTTTTGAAGTGAAAATCTTGTTTCATGTTTGTGGCAGACATTCCCACAGTCCAACTTTTTTTCTTTACTCAGTCTCTCTTTCGTGTCACTCTTCTATAAAGTCCAACTCTGTGCAACATCTAGTGGGTCAATGGACACATCTTGCCACCTCTGCAGAAGAACTGCTCAGATCTTTTAGGGTTATCTTTGGTCTTCTGGAGGTTTCTCTGATTTTGCTATGTTTACCAACTCTGTGGTAGTTGAGCCTGTGTTGGTATCTGTGGTGGCATCTTCTTTTCAGTTCCTAATATTAACCTTAATGGGGCATGGTACGATATTCAGAGTGTCTTTTATTAGCCCAACCCTGACCTGTATTTCTCCATGGCTTTGTGTCCTACCTGCGTGGAGAGATCCTTGGACTTCATGCTGTTTTTTTTTTATTTTTCTTATTGGTAAAACTTAACACCTAGACATGTTGTACTGGTGTTGCTCAGTTTAACACAGATATGACTAGACTGATCATTTGACACTCAGATTGCTCACAAGTGTCTCACAACTAAGTAAAAAAAAAAAATCCCATTTCACTTTATTAAGCTGAACTTGATGTATTTATTTTTGTAGACTTTTTTCAATTAAAGTCAAATAGAAATTCCACACTGTTAAAAAAACTTAAATAATTTCAGCAGGGATGAATACCTTCTCAGCCTACTGTAAAAATACAAGTGGAGCTTAGCGTAAATGTTAATTAAGGTTTCATTGTGTGTCTGTGTGTGCAGCACCGTGTCCGAGGACGGGTCAGAGATCTTTTTGAGCCCTACAGTCACATATGGCCCCCCAGGCCTGGACCTGTCCTTTCCAACAGCCATGACCATAGCTCATTGTGCCGAAGCTGCTGCTGAGAACTGGAGCATCAGATTAAAGAGACAGAGCCCAGACAACAAGTGGGAGGTGAGACTTTTTTATTTTACCTGCAGTTAAAAGGTTTGCGGGGTGTTTTTCTGTCAAAACTTCAGGACTGAATACTGAATACTAAATACTTAACGTTTTCTCCAGCAGCTAAATGTGATAAGCTGCTAGAACTTCCTTTGATGACAATTCTTCACCCAGCACTGTAATCATGCAAGCATGGAGCTGATTTTAAGGTTGCCAGCTCACATTTATCATTCTGCATATTATCTAGTCTTCCAACCTCTGCCTTGTTACTTTATATCCAAAAGATATGTCAGAATAAATGCAAACGACAGCTTTTACCACCCTTAGATTTTCTTTTTCCCAGGTAATCATGCTATTTTAAATCCTCACTCTTTTACAAATCCTTCTTGGATATGATTAACAAAACTAATTTGAAAAATACATCGTCATGTATCCACTGTGTTATATAGCTTTGGAAACAACAACAATACTCTTTATTGTGACCTCTAAACTTGTCTTTTTCATTTCAGTATCTACTAAATAGATGTTTTTGCTTCAACATTCCAACATTTCATTTTCAGCTCGATGACTGTGTGGAACGTCTTAACAATAGAATAATAAACTAATAATAAAATAATAATTGCTTTTTTCTTTGTAACAATATCTAGCCAGAGATAAAACATAATGACTTTGACACAAAGATGGTTCATCTGCAGTTCAAGATCCAGCTATCCCCCCAAAAATATATGTTTTTTAACAAGTGTCTGAATGAGCTATGATTTAAAAACAAGAATATCTACTGACTTGATTATAAATAAATAAATAAATAAAAACTGTCAAAAGGTACATGAAATCTCATTGGGCTTCCAAAAGTGAATACGAGATGCAGGCTTATCTTTTGAAAGATTTAAGAGTCGACTTTTCTGAAAGCACTGGGGTGTTGTTTTAGTGATTGTCACTCTAATGGTCTTCTTACATCTGTGTATTTTAATAAAATAACAGCTCTAAGAAGACCGAGTATCTTTACAGTCCCACACAAGAGCACTCACACATGTGTCCTAATCTTTTTTGAAGGGTCCAAGTGTCTCAGCAATGAATTACCTTTTTACTGCCTTGTTCAAAATTGCATCCTGCATCTCATTGCGCAACTTTGAAATAAAACGTACAAATTATTTATCATAATATGCGGCTTGATCAGGAACAATGTGGTATGATATTTGGCAGATCATTGCAAAAGGTAAACAAAATTTGCAACAAAAAAATTTTTTTGAGAAACTATATAATGGAAATCAACAGGGTTTTAGCAAAACAAACAACAAAACTCAGCCCATTATGGACATTTATTACTCAGATACTTCACAATAGAAACATCGTTCCAGGTTTGAACGGGTCACAGAAAGTCTGAACTGGCATTATAATATACATTAGTTTACATTTTTTTACAGAGAGTTTAGGATTGGTGATGTGTGCTCATGTTTTACAGAATGTCCAGCTCACAGTTGATGTCCCACAAAAAGGTTTGAACAGTAAAAACAAATGTCAGATCTTTTTCAAACATTTCTTACTTCTACAACTCTTTCTGCCACTTGTGTCAAAACAGGCAGGATGTCTTTTTTCACATACTCTCTCTCAGTGCGCAGCGGTCCCCAAACTTTTTTGTGCCACAGACCAGTTTAATGTCAAACAATATTTCTATGGACTGGCCTTTAAGGTGTGGAGGATAAGTATCGTATTTTTCTGACTATAAGGCGCACTTAATCAGGTGCACCTTATGTATTTATTCTGATTGTGCTTACAGACCTCAAACCGATTTTATGTTGTTATTGTGAATGAGTTGAATAAAGTTTGACTTATCGGCCTGTTTTGTTTCACTTAATGTGTCTTATAATCCGGTGCACCTTATAGTCCAAAAAATACAGTACAACAAAATGAAATGATACAAAAGGCATAAACACGTATATTTTCTAAATCAAATAATAAATATGAATCCACTGTGTATGCCAGCATTACCCTGTGAGTGACATAATGCGTAGACTCACATTCAGGTGCAACTTCCTTAATCCGACCAGTTAAACCAGACGGCTGTCCGGTCATGGCAGCAGCTCTGTCTGTGCATATGCCGACACAAAATGACCATTTCAGTTTTCCTGATATATAATCATCCAGTGACTTGAATAATTCTGTGGCTGTGGTTCTGGTTGGCAATGATAGTGCACATAACATATCCTCATGCACATCGATAAGCAATAATGGATTATGTGTTACTGGTGGGAGCAGTCCCTTTAAGAAGGTACTGGTAGCCATGTGACCGAGGCTTGACCTGCGTCAGGAGTGAGTCATACACAGATGTGGCGGGGACAACCTGGTAATTTTCCAAAATAAAACATCGTTCAGAATCAGATACTAAATAAAACGGAAATAATCTAAGTTATGTATTCTGTCTGTGTGGCCCGGTACCAATTGACCCACGGACCGGTACCAGTCTACGGCCCGGGGGTTGGGGACCACTGTCCCTATCTTACTGTCTTTTTTCAAGCTATTAAGATAAATCAGTCTCAAAAGTAGTCACACAAGTTTACAATTAGATTCGTACACGTACAATAAGATCCACAAGTATACCACAAGTTTTAAAAACGCGTACTACAAGAATCATAAATGCTTCAACAGATTTTCAAATGTGCACATTACAATTTGAACTTCTTTCAGTTGTTCCCTCTTCAGGGGTCGAAACAGAGTCGTCCTCCTCCATCTCACTCTGCCCATTTCAAACTGAACAAGTAGGAATTTTCTGTGCATACAAATTGTCAAGTACACGTGCAAAAATCCCCTGCTGAGGACGTAACAGTCAGCACGAGTGCACGGATCAGCTTGTCTGTGAATGTGACTTTTGAGAGTTTCTTTCAACTCCAGATTCACAAAATGCTGCATTCAGGGCTGGTAAGAAGCCGGGACGTCTGAGCCTTACCAGATTTTTTTAATTATTGGGACAAGACACATTTCTAACTTGTTATAATAATTCAAAACCCATATATTAAAATGCATAAACTTACCTTAAAATTAGTGGGGTCCAAAAACATTAATTCGGGAAACTGTATGCTTGAAATAAACAACCTAAAATGAAACAAATATATTTTCCTGTCCAGCAATTTTCTGTCAGGTCATCTGGACAGTTTCTTTTTTATTTTATTTTATTTTATTTTGGTGTGTTGAAACATTTCACCTTGCTTTTTCCTTTTTTTTTTTTAATCCTTTCCGTTTTCACTTTTCTTCCTTCTGGGTATTTTCCAGAAAAATATATATTCTGGTATTTTTAGCAGAGCAAGAAAATCCTAGAAAATACTTTTTTTTTTGTTTTACAAGTGGAAGAAGTCCACAAAATGTACATTTCAAAACTAACTAAAAATTAACACCAAGATTTTCAACATTAGAACTGGAGGCCAGATTAATGTAATTTAAGGATGGCGAAAGACTGAAACATTTATTCCTAAAATGCTCACATCCCAAAAAGCACAACCTCAGTCTTGTCTGTGTTCAAAAGCAGAAAATTTAGGGTCATCCAGGTTTTTATGTCTTTAAAGCATGCTTGTAGTCTAGTAAGGGTGAGATGTCCCAGCTTTTTTCCAGCCTTGAATGCAGCTTTATCTTTGTGAATTTGGAACGGAAAGAAAGTCTCAAAAGTTACATTGACAGACAGCTGGTCTGTGTACTCATGTTGACTGATTCGTCCACAGCTGATGATTTGTGCACGTGTATTTGACTATATGCATACACAGAATATTCCTACTTATGCAAATTGAAATATGTACATTTGAAAATCTTATGCATTTGTGAATCTTGTAGTATGCATTTGTAAAACAAAAAACTTGTAGTATGCTTGTGGATCATATTATATGCGTACAGATCTCATACACTTGTGTGACTACTTTTGAGACTGACTTATCTTGACACAAATCTCCTGGAATGAACAGTGAACAGTCAAACTAAAGTTGGACTGTTCACTGTTCATTTAACATATTGTTAGATTTTAGCTCAACAGATTCTTATAACTGTAAATGTTTTTTGGGGTTTTTTGACTTGTCATAGTTTCTACATTAAACATTGGAGATACAAAGTGGGACCCTCAGAGTGCATGTTCTCTCCGTGCATGTGTGGGTTTTCTCAAGGTACACCGTTTTCCTCGAACAAACCAAAAACATGCATGTTAGACTGATTGGTAACTCTGAATTGTCCCTAGGTGAGAGTGAGAGAGTGAATGGTTCTTCATCTCGTTTGTCTCTATGTGTCCCTGTG
Organism: Nematolebias whitei; assembly: GCF_014905685.2. Taxonomy (NCBI): domain Eukaryota; kingdom Metazoa; phylum Chordata; class Actinopteri; order Cyprinodontiformes; family Rivulidae; genus Nematolebias; species Nematolebias whitei. Next base: position 13,782,360 of record NC_056515.1, read on the forward strand.
ATGGACTGGAGACCTGTCCAGGGTGTCCCCCGCCTCTCGCACAGTAATGGCTGGACATGGGCACCTATGACCCCCGTGACTTGAAAAGGAACAAGCGGGTAAAGATAATGGATGGATGGATGGTTACAACAAACTTCCATCCACTCATTATCTTTTACCCATTTCATCCCTTTTGGGTCACGGGCACAACAATCTTAAAAAGTAGAAAGTTTCTTATTTAGAGCTAATCTCAGCTCCTGATTGAGGATCGTTGCATTTCATGTTTTTACTGAAAATTGACTGTTCACATGGTTGAATTAAAGTTTACTCAGCACAAGTCCTGCAAGTGAAAACCTCTCTGGTGAAACAGAGACGTGTCCTACTGCTAATCCTGGCAGTTGGGGATTTTATTTCTTACTTTAACCAGTTTGATGGATCAAGATGGAGGGAGATGCACACATTTTGTCAGAGAAGCTGGGCATGCCCTGGGCACCTTAATTTCTAGAAAAACGCTGAGAATGCTCCAAGTTGTTTTTTTTACATAAAATAGGTCTTCTGTCAACAGAAGCATCCCAAGTGGAAATGCGTCATTAGGAAATATCTTGTGTCACTACTAGGTGCTGGTGTGAAAAATCAATAAAAGCTGTGAGGGTGGTGTTATATCTTTGAAATTATAAATTTTATCTTGAAATTGAAGATCCAAAATCACTGCATGACTAGTTGCTATGGTGACAACAATGAACTACTAGCAGCTACTAATGGTTCAATTTAGGGGTTTGAGGGTTCTCAGTACATTTTTTGTTCAGTTCAAACATCAAATTGATAGTTTCTCAATATTTTTTAACAAAGTTATATATGCGTTTTAAAGAAAACCCATCAAATGTTCTTAAACAGTTGGCTGGATCTTTTTCACATACAGCTTTGGTGGGAGAATCTGGAATGCTCTTTAATGTTTAACTAACCTCATCAAAAAGCTTTGGCAACCTCATTGTGTCAGAGTGACCCCAGAAGCGCAGGGTTTCCTTGAATTGAGGGAGGGGGTCTGTGACTCTGTACCACTCTGGTCCTTTCACTCAGTGTGACATTTACACAGATGTAATTTGCTAGCGGATGTGGGAGCTATCAAAATACCCATCACTGATGGGAGCTTTGTCCCAGCACAGAGGAGAAAATGAAGCGATGACACAGACTGAAAGGTGGAGGTTGGTTCAGGCGAAGAATATATCCTTCAAATGTAACACTGTGGCCCATCTCTGTCATTGAGAAATAATGAGCTCTTTATCTCAGGAAGGGTGCTTACTCAAAACCTAATCTTTGGAATTAGTGATATAACAGGAGATGGAGCTCTGTCCTCATCTCTTTCACCCTGTCTGCCTTTAAGCACCATTCCCATTTAAGCCTGCACTTTTTTACACTTGTTTGACTCTCATCTCTCCCGCGGCCACCTGGTGGAGATGAGCTATGCCGTGGTTATCCGTCATGTGTGCTGCAGCACTAATGGGGCAGGTTTAAGAAGCTGCAGGCCACAAAATTATTCTGCATTGCTTTAAATGCCTCAGCTGGGTCATTTGTAGAGGGTACCACTGGGTCACAAGTATGTTCTAAAGGTGATTCAGGGAGAATTTACCGCACAATGAGGAGCAATTGGCCATTGAATACAACAGCACCTTGCTAATTCATTTTGTCAGTGTTACTGGATCCCCATCTGTTTAGAGAGATGTGTCATTATTCATTTGGCCCTTGTTCAGCCTTGCACAGCTCCTTATGCCAGTTTCCTGGAAGGTTTCCAGTTTATTGTCTCAAATACAAATAGAATCTTATAGATACAGATTTTTAGACCGAAGTCCTGTTTCAGTGGTCCTAAACTTTGATTGTTTGCATGCTTATTGACGTTCATGAGTGGGTTTTTTTTTCCTCTAAAAACAAACTACAAAATCATTATTTAGTTAAATCTCTTTTGGAAACATGTTGATCCTATTCAGGTCAACACAAGCTAACAGTAATCATTTGCTGAAACTGATACAACCAAATACCCTTTGGGGTCAATCCAGTTCAAGATGGCTACAACAGCCAACTGACCTTAAATACAAAAATGACTAATATTAAGTCTATGTTATGACAGAGCTTTAGGGCCATGCTAAAAATATAAAATACATTGCCACTCTGACAACAAAAAAATTAAAAGCCATAAAATTACAAGAATAAAGTTGTACAAGACTTCTTTTTATTTATTTTTTTTACAGTTCTTTGTTTTGTTTTTTGATTTGGATCCACGACATGACCTGGCAATCAATCCAGTAGGCGTGTCATCACATGACCAATCCGAAGTTAATGCTCCTATGAGTCGCTGCATCTAGTCTTCAGCCTGTTTCAAGAAGGTATCTGTGCAGACAAATTCGAAAGGCGTATCTGGGGGGGCCACATCTTATTGGAAGAGGCCTATCCGGGGGGGCCACATCTGATTGGACAATAGAAAAATGGGCTTGTCTAGAGGCCACATCTGATTGGACGGTAGAAAAATGGGCGTGTCTGGAGGGCCACATCTGATTGGACAAAAAAAAGGCTGACCAAAAAAATAGCCGTTTCTGTTAGCCACAGACATATTGTATCTAAAAAGAAGGCATTATTGGCAGATTGTGTTAACCACAGACATATTATGTCTATGGTGTTAATCAGTTCGACATTAGCGGCGTCTCAGGTTCAATATTGGCGGCGTCTCGGTTCGACATTAGCGGCGTCTCCAAGGACCATTCATCACTATCTTTGCTATAATCTTTAGCAATAACTGTTGGACCCGACCCAGTTTGTAAATTATTTCATGATCCTCTGGACAGATTTTAATGAAACTCTCAAAAGTGTAATTGTTTGATGTACATCTACAATTGATTGACTTTTTGTCAATCCAATTCAAGATGCCGATCACAACTAAGCACCACTAGCCAACACAATAATGGACTGAGCTAGGTCTTTCACAGGTTATAATACTGAACTATAAAGGAGATTTGAAAACAGACAGAATTTGTATGATGCTGATGATAAGAAAATGGAGACTCTGAGGCTAAAAGAAGGTTGGGAACAGGTGACAGCGGGTGTGGCAGGACTGCAGGATCTGAACTGAGATATAGAACTGAAGTTGCAGGGGAACAGAAAGTCAATCTTGAAAACAAATTAATAAACCTAGCAATAAAACACAGAACTACCAAAAGTATTTTTAAAAAGTCAGATGCTGACAAGTTTGATTAACACGTAAATGGTTCAGATTTAATGCTGTAACAGCTGAGAGTCATTCACAACATATACTTTGTGCATATTTTGTGAGATTGCCCATATTTTCCGTTTCATCAAATCAGCTATAACCCTGTCATTTCTCAACATAAGCTAATCATAGTCTAGAACATTTGCATGAAAGACAGAAAGCTATATCCATTCCTTTAACTAATGTTAAGTTTTTAATGGATTATTTAAATATAAAATACACAATTGACCTAAAAATGATGAGTCATATCAAAATCTATCAATAAACAAACTCTAGTGTTTCTTGATTTTTCTCTTGTTTTTTCACCTCCAAAGGAAGTGATGTCTGTAGATGAGGAGAGCACTTCCTGCTATTGTCTGCTGGAGGCCCATAGATGTCATGTGCTACTGGGGCAGCCGGGACAATATGCGCTGGTGGGGAAGCCTTTGAACCAGGAGGCAGCCAAGCGACTCCGGCTGGCAGTGTTCGGAAGTTCTGATTCCAGCAACTCTCTGGGATTCACCCTTCGGGTGTACTGTGTGGATGACACACCCCATGCTTTTCAGGTATGTTTAATTCTGAACGTTAGGAAACGCCTTGTAACTGTGACTTTCCTTCCCTCCATTGACTATGGCAACATTATTTACATGAATGCTCCTAAAATCACCCTGCAGATGGTGGATGCTGTCTATCATGGTGCGCTAAGATTCATAATTGGCTGTAACTAACATACCCACCATTGCACCCAGTATTCACTGATTAACTGGTCATCATTAACTTCACGCAGACTCTCTCTGAATTATTTTCATCTTTAAATCACTTCTTGGTCTGTTGCCTTCATACATCTCCTCCTGCATGTCACTTTGTGAGTGCAGTCACCGCGTGCACTGTCAGGACATTATTACCTGCAGTGTTCCCTCAGTGCAGACCGAACTTGGCAAAAGGGCCTTCTTCTACTCCGCTCCTGTTTCCTGGAATATCTTGCAGAAAGATTTGAAGCTCTCGACCTTGACCTCTCTAAGTGGTTTCGAACATCTGCTAAGTTCCTGGGAAAAAACAATGCAGACATGTTCCTGTTTTTAGTTTTCTACACCACTTTATAACGTAGCTGTTTTTTTCTTCATTCTTTTAACATCATTTTCTTCCATTTATTTTTCAATTTATATACTTTCTTTTATGATTGTCTACTGTTGTCATCATTCTTTGCTAAAATCAGGTCTCTCTTGTAAATGAGTCCTCGCGGCTCAATGAGACTTTTTCTTCTTCTTCTTTCGGTTTTTCCCTCTTGAGGGGTCGCCACAGCGAGTCATCCTCCTCCACCTCATTCTGTCCTCTGCATCCTCTGTCCTCTCTCCAACTATCTTCATGTCCTCTCTAACTGCATCCATATATCTCCTCTTTGTCCTTCCTCTTTGTCTTTTTCCTTGCAGCTGCATTTCTAACATCCTTCTACCAATATACCCACGGCCCCTCCTCTTGACATGTCCAAACCATCTCAGTCTGGTCTCTCCAACTTTATCTCCCAGTTGTTCAACCTGGGCTGTACCTCTGATGATCTAATTCCTAAACTTATCCAGCCTTGTCACTCCTAAGGAGAACCTTAGCATCTTCATTTCTGCCACTTCCAGTTCTTTCTCCTGTCTTTTGGTCAATGCCACTGTCTCCAGACCATACAATATAGCTGGTCTCACCACTATCTTGTAAACTTTTCCGTTGACCTTTGCTGACACCGTTTTGTCACAAATCACCCCTGAAACTTTTCTCTATCCACTCCATCCTGCCTGGACTCTCTTTTTCACTTCTTCACTACAGTTCCCATTTTCTTGGACAGTGGACCCCAAGTACTTGAAGTCCTGCACCTTTGTGACATCTGCTCCTTGTAGCCTCACTGTTCCACCGGCCTCCCTCTCATTCACACACATGTACTCTGTCTTACTTCGGCTGACTTTCATTCCTCTTCTTTCAAGTGCATACCTCTACCTCTCCAAGTTCTCTTCCACCTGTTCCCAGTTCTCACCACAGATCACAATGGCATCTGCAAACTTAATAGTCCATGGGGATTCTTGGCTGACCTCATCAGTTAGTCAGTCCATCACCAGAGCAAACAAGAAGGGGCTCAGAGCCGATCCTTGATGCAATCTCACCTTCACCTTGAAGCTATCTGTCACTCCTACAGCACATTTCACCACTATCCTGCTGTTCTCATACATGTCCTGTACCAGTCTAACATACTTTTCTGCCACTCCAGATTTCCTCATGCATTACCACAACTCCTCTCTTGGCACTCTGTCATATGCTTTTTCTAAATCTACAAAGACTCAATTGAGTTCTTTCTGACCCTTTCTGTACTTCTCCATCAGCATTCTCAAAGCAAAGATGGCATATGTGGTGCTCTTTCTTGGCATGAAACCATACTGCTGCTCACAGTCACCTCTCGTCTAAGTCTTGATTCCACAACGCTCTCCCAAATCTTCATCGTGTGGCTCATTAACTAATTCCCCTGTAGTTTCGACAACTCTGTACATCACCCTTTTTCTTAAAAATGGGCACCAGCACACTTCTTCTCCATTCCTGAGGCATTTTCTCACCCTCAAATATGCCATAACATTTGAGTCAAAAACCTCACTGCCATCTCTCTAAGACATTTCCAAACCTTCACTGGTATGTCATCAGGTCCTACTGCCTTCCCCTTCTTTATTCTTTTCAGAGCTTTCCAGACTTCACCCTCACTAATCTTTCCCACTACCTGGTCCACAGTTTCTATGACCTCTACTCTTCTTTCTCTTTCATTCTCGTCATTCATTAGCTCCTCAAAGTACACCTTCCATCTTCCCGTCACACTCTCCTCACTTGTTAGAACACTACCATTCCTATATTTAATAAGCCTAACCTGTTGCACATCTTTTCCAAACTGATCCCTCTGTCTTGCCAATCGATACAAGTCCTTCTCACCCTCTTTAGTGTCCAGTCTCCCATACAACTCACCGTACGCCTTCTGCTTTGCCTTAGCTACTTCCCTCTTTGCTCTACATCCCATCTCCTTATATTCCTGTCTCCTCTCTTCAGTCCTCTCACTGTCATATTTCTTCCTGGTTAATCTCTTTCTTTGAACAGCATCCTACACTTCACTATTCCACCACCAGGTTTCCTTATCATCCATTCTCTGTCCAGATGACACACCAAGTACCTTCCTACCTGTCTCTGTATTTACTGTTGTTGTAGTAGTCCAGTCATTTGGAAGCTCTTTCTTACCACCCAGTGCCTTTAACAGCTCCTCTCTGAATTTCTCACAACATTCTTCCTTCTTCAGCTTCGACCATTTGATATTTTTCTCTGATTTTATTATTTTTCTCTTTTTCACAACAACAGTCATTCTACACACAACCATTCAATGCTGTCTGGCCACACTCTCCCCTGCCACAACCTTACAGTCTCCAATCTCCCTCAGGTTTCCTCTTCTACCCAGAATGTAGTCGACCTGCGTACTCCTTCCTCCACTCTTATAGGTCACTCTATGTTCCCCCCTCTTTTGGAAATAGGTATTGACTACAGCCATTTCCATTCTCTTGGCAAAATCAACCACCATCTGTCCTTCCTGATGTCTTTCCTTAACACCAAACCTACCTATCACTTCCTCATCCCCTCTGTTTCCTTCACCAACATGTCCATTCAGGTCTGCTCCGATTACCGCTCTCTCCTCCCTGGGAATACTCTCTATCACTTCATCCAGATCTTTCCAAAATGTATCTTTCTCCTCCTCATCGCATCCAACCTGTGGAGCATAACCACTGACAATGTTGAGCATCAGACCTTCTACTTCTACCTTCAGGCACATCACCCTATCTGACACGCTCTTCACGTCTACTACATTCTTTGCCAACTCCTCCTTCAGGACCACCCCTACGTGATTTATCTTTCTATTCACACCATGGTAAAACAGTTTGAACCCTGCTCCAATGCTGTGAGCCTTGCTGCCCTTCCACTTGGTCTCTTCGACACATAAAACATCTACAAAGTACCTTCCTTCTCTGCATCATGTCAGCCAGCTCTCTACCTTTGCCTGTCATTGTTCCCACATTTAGTGTTGCAACCCTCAGTCCTACATTCTTCACTTTCCTCTTCTCCCTGTGTCTCCTGACATGTCCTGGCACAATTTCTGCCGTCACCCTGTTTGTCAACAGCACCGGTGGCGGTCGTTGTTAACCCGGGCCTCGAACTATCCGGTATGGTTTTGCTTTGATGAACTCGCATTATGGTTTTGGCAAAAGTGTTTTACATCGGATGCCATTCCTGACTCAACCCTCACCATTTACCTGGGCTTGGGACCCGCACAAGAGATACACTGGCTTGTGCTCCCTAGTGGCTGGTTTTGGGGCTCAATGAGACTAACCTGTATAAATAAAGGTTGAATGAATACTGGTGAAAAGATAATTTGTCAAGGACCAAAATTAACTTGCATTTAGTGCAAAATTATTATTTTTACTTAATTTTTTAGATTTTTATTTACTCTTCTTTTTTTATGGAGAGATTAAATTGTGTATTTTTTACATTAATTACCCTATACAGATATTAAGGTTCAACATGATGCTTCATCACTGTCAGTGTATGTGTCTAATGTCAGGAAAAGACCTCCAGCCGAACCAGGCTCAGGACGAATGGCCATCTGCTTCAACCAGCTGGGGTTTGAGAGGACGGGAATGAGAAGCAGACAAACACACAGTGTCAGGTCTAGGTGTACTTTCTATTTGAAGAAAGACAAAAAAAACAACACATATTAAGGATACAAATAATTACAAATACAAACAGGTAGAATAAAGCAAGTAAAGACAGCAGCAGAGTGAGGAAATGTAATCATTTTTTCCTCCAGCTGTCTAAGCTTATAGCAGTAAACTAGGAGATAGATCAGGAAATTCAAGCCAACCCTAACTATAGGTTTTATTAAAAAGGAAAGACTGAAGCAAGAAAATAAAGAAAACGGTGCTCCACTACCGTGGAAGAATTTTATTTACCTTGGGGAGACAGCCTGTTAATATATAAGAAAGCTCTCCATGAAGCTAGAGCTGTATATTATTCATCTTTAATAGATGAGAATAAAAATAACACCAGGTTTATGTTCAGTACTATAGTTAGACTAATGAAAATCATATCTCTGTTGAGACATGTATCCCTATGACTATAAGCAGTGACAACTTCATGAGATTCTTTATGAATAAAATTGTTTCAATTAGAGAAAATTCAAACCATCCTTACTACTATTGCCTCTGACTTCCTGTCAGATAAATACTGTTAACATACTTGTTGTGAATATGAATATTTCTGTTCAGTGCCCTGAGATAACTTCTGTTGTGACTTGATGCTATATACTGAATTGAAATTAAATAGATGAGGCAGATTTAGAAATGTCAGTAGAAACTGATTTATGTTTGGACTGTTCTATTTCGTATAAGCTTCACCCTTTAAGGCTGTCGCTTGGTGGGTTTATCCCGTTATGCGGAGCATTGCACTGAAAAATTTAGTCCATGCCCACCTGCTGTGTGGGCCCTACCCGGTCCGTATAAATTACGTTAAGAGCGGGAAATCGGCTCCCATTTTTTCTTCAGCAAGCTAATAGCACTGTCAGAAGAACAAGGAAGGAAAATTGTGTAGATGACCAACCTTTGTTAAGGATGCTTGGCCCGGCAGTCGACCTCCCATCGTCCGGTGAGTTCTCCTCCCCGAGGAGAAGCTGACGAGCAGTCTTATTTCAAGGTAAGCGCCGAGGAACATTTCTCAGTGACAGGTCACTACACACTGGACAACGCCATCTTGTAATTTTCCTCTTATCGCCGACCCTCGGAGCGAATCGGATGGTTCCTCCGGGACAGGCGTGCTCAGCTGCAGCCCCCCGCTGCTCATTCCCTCCTGGAGAGCGTAGTGTCGGTGGAGGGGGGCTGAGTGAATGCTCACCCCATCCCACCTCGTTTTTGCATCGGCGATCACACCGCTCCTGGCCGACGGCGCCCTCAGGGGTTGCCCGGCATAACCCAGGAGGCGGCTGACATGAAGGGACCCCTTTTTTCTACGTCCCACGTCTTTCCCGCCAGTTGGGATGATCCGGTGGGAAGGTTGTTTACTGGGTTCCATTCCGGCTCACCGACTTGATCCATATGGCCTCGTGTTCCAACAGGATGTCCTACGGGCGAGGCCACAGACGGTTCTTTCCTGGTAGATTGGGGGAGCCGGTCTCCACAGTCCGCACCCATCACCAGAGTGGAGGGGTTCACCGAGCGGGGGTTCACCGAGCGGGGCTACCCCTCGGTAACCCCCCTTGAGCCAAGCCTCGTGGAAGCTTTCGGAGCGAAGCTGTCCAGGTTGGAGCAGCGTCCCGTCCCTCCTGGGAAACACGACCAGACGGTGACCACGCTCTCCAATCGAGCCCACCAATGTGCTTTTCAGGCAGCCACAGCTAACAACAACGTGGCGCTGCTAGCATATAGCATGTCCAAGAGGCTGGAGGCCGCAGACCTGCCTGAGGAGACCAAGAGCTCCCTCTGTAAGGCAGCCGACGCCATCCTCAATATGTGTGCCTCTTCTACGGTTTGCCTGTCCAGGATTGCAGCGTGGATGACGATGATTCAACGATCCACCTTGCTCCGTCACTCCCCCTCGCTGCCGGAGAAACTGTACAAAGACCTGATGGAGGGCCCCATCATGGCGGATGCGCTGTTCGGGAGCAGCTTCGAGCCATGCTGACGAACTCGAAGCAGTCGGAGGAGGTGTCAGAGGCTGTGCGCCACCTCATCAAGCCATGCGGCTCATCCCATCCCCCGGCCCGCTGGAGAGACCATCGTGAGCAGAGGCAGAAGCAATGACGTTCCACGGCCGCCGCGGTGGCGTCTCGCTCAGCTCCACCACCAGCCCCGCCCGTCAGAGACCAGCCCTCTTCATCCCGGCAACCAGCAGTTCAGCGTTTCCCCAGAGATCACCTACAGACAGCGCTCTGGACAAACAAATTGCAGAGCTCAAGGGGGAGAAGATTTAAAAAATGACGGTCTGCGTAGGGTGTGTGTAAAAGTGACACGAAAGTTGAAATAAATCATCATTCAATGATCAAAGTGTCTGTTTTTAGCCAGTCTGTAAGCTCGTATGAACTCACAGCGGCTGCGCACACATCCTCCACACATAACGAGCCGGTGTCCTTAAATAAAGGTTTTTTAAACTCACCGTTGCTCCAAGACATGACGAGACGCTCACACGACACGATGGTAAGCAAAATAACTCGTTGTCAACCCAAGCTGCACGATCCTCACCCAAGCGGTGTCAAACGCGCACTCGTGAGATGCAAACAGCCTTCATCCAAACAGCGCTGCGTTGATGATGGCGCACACACATCTCCCCGGCGCTCACCGGCTCACATCGGTATAAATGTGGGACCGCAGGCCGGGTCCGGTGATGGTCCTCGTTTTCAGCAAAACAACACACGCCTCACCGAAGGAAATGCATGCGGCCGCGACGCGGGCAGCCGTCACCCACCGCGTCTCAGCGCTCGGCAGCTCACGGCAGCACAAGCATGAGACAGCTGAACAAACCTGGTGACGAGTCTCGCCTCCAGCGAGAGCGGCGTGCATCCCTCCAGCGAGAGCGACGCGCGTCCCTCCAGCGAGAGCAGCGCGCGTCCCTCCAGAGAAAACGTGTGCTCCCGCGGGGCTCGCAGCCTTCACTCCAACAGCACGGCGTAGATGAAGTCACGCTCTCCGCCTCTCAACGTTCGCACAGTGACGTCGAATGCGCAGCCCCACGGCGTCATCAGCTGTCACACGCTTCACCTCAGCACACACCGGCCCACCTGGACATGAAGATTGGTCCGCGGTCCGAACGCAGCGCACGGGCGCGTTCAGAGCCTTTTCGAGGAAGCCCCGCCTTGGGTCACGCGGAAAACATTCCCGCGACACATGACAGCGGTTGAGGCGGTGGACTGGTGACATCCGTACAAAATATGACGCATCACTTAAACGCACGTCCACTCCACAAACGTTACGCGGAGTGGCTAAAAACATGCTCGCCGGTCAGATGGATGGACAGGGTGTTATGCAAAGGTTACACGTTACAGTTTGCAACCCGACCCCCTCCGTTCGAAGGAGTTTTAGAGATGGTCCTGTCATCACCAGACCAAATCTCATCCCTAAATGCAGAAGTCCAAGAGCTTCTGATAAAAGTAATCTCCAGGGTTCCCAACGGAGAGGAAAACACAGGGTTTTACTCGCGTTACTTCCTGGTTCCCAAACGGACCGGAGGGATGAGACCGATTTTGGGTCTGTCAGCTTTCAACAAGGCGATCATGGACAGACCATTTCACATGTTGACAACCAGACAGCTGTTGGACAACATCCAGAGAAATTACTGGTTTGTTTTCCGTCAACCTAAAAGATGCTTATTTTCACATACCGATCATCCCAAAACACAGAAAATTCCTGCATTTCTCCTTTCAGGGGATGAAGTATCAGTACAACAGGCTGCCGTTCGGGTATTCCCTCGCGCCTCGTACGTTCTCAGTGTGTGGAGACAGCCCTGCATCCGTTACACAGAGCAGGGATGAGAGTTTTGTTTTACCTGGACAAACTGCTGCTGCTGTCACGCTCCAGACAGGAAGCAGTGATACAGGCTCAGGTGTTGACATCACACCTGTTAAATCTGGGCTTCGCCATAAATTGGAAGAAAAGCTCGATTTTCCCGGCCCAGACAATTGTTTATCTGGGAGTGGAGTTAAATTCAACCACCATGAAGGCTCGTTTATCACAAACGAGAATTGACACTTTAAAAGACCAGCTCTGCCACGTAAGACCTGGCAGAGTGGTAACAACTGTCTCCGTCATGAAGCTGTTAGGAATGATGTCATCAGCTCACACAGTGGTCCCGCTGGGTTTATTACACATGAGACGCCTCCAGAGGTGGTTTGTGCGTCAGCGTGTGGATCCAGTAAAACAAAAGAGACGGATGATCACTGTCCCTCCAACCGTGAGGGCAGACCTCCGACACTGGAGAAACACCCTGGTTCTGTCGGAGGGAGCCCCCGTCAGCAGACCCACGTCACACGTGTCAGTCTTCACGGACACGTCGCTGTCAGGCTGGAAGGGGACATGCCTATCTCAAGCAGTTGGGGCGCTGTGGCCCCATCACACATCAGCCCACATAAATGTTTTGGAGTGTTTCACGGTGCTGAACGTGATTCAGCATTTTGCTCCCGTGCTACAGAATCAACACGTGTTGATTCACACAGACAACAAGGTGACTGCTGCGTACATAAACCAGCAGGGGGTATGCGCTCAGCACAGATGTTACACATTGCGCGAAAGCTTCTGTGTTGGGCTCACCAAAATCTGCTCTCCATCAGAGCAGTTTACATACCCGGTGTTGTGAACAAAGGGGCAGATGTGATGTCCAGGGGCGGCCCACGTCACGGGGACTGGACTCACCATCCAGACCTGATGACTCAGACGTGGCAGAAATTTGGCAAAGCAGCTGTGGACCTGTTTGCGACACGAGAGAACGCTCAGTGTCAACTATGGTTTTCCCTGAGCCCACGAGACGAACTACCGCTGGGGGTGGATGTGTTTGCCCACAGCCCATGGCCCAAAACGCTTCTGTACGCATTTCTTCCACCTCCTCTGATTTTACGGTTCCTGAACCGAGTTCAGAAGGAGGGATTGACAGCTCTCCTGGTAGCCCCCGAGCGTGTGAACACACCATGGTTCTCAGCCCTACAACGCCTGCTGTCGGGGCGCCCGTGGAAACTGCCATGGAGGGAGGATGCTCTCCTCCAGGCAGGAGGAGCGATCAGGAGTTACCTAGAAATAGGCCAGCACCTGTGGGTCTGGCCACTGAGCAGTTCCGCTTAGAGAGGATGGGTCTCCCACAGGAGGTAGTGCACACAATCCAGGATTCACGTGCTCCATCTACCACAGCACTATACATATCAAAGTGGACAGTTTTTCAGCGCTGGTGTACAGAGAAAGGTGTAGAGGCCACCTCATGCCCATTAGGTGGCGTGCTGTCTTTTCTACAACAGCTGATGGACAGGAAGTTGGCATCTCAGCACAATTAAAACGTACGCTGCAGCCATCTCTTCCTGCCACGAAGGGTTCGGAGACAGAACAGCTTTTAATCACCCGCTGATGAAGCGGTTTCTAAAAGGTGTACAGAGACGCAGGCCTGTTTCACGCCCACTTGTTCCACAGTGGGATTTAACGCTGGTCCTGCGAGCCCTGATCAAAGCTCCATTTGAGCCTCTGGATCAGGTTCCAATTAAATTCTTGTCTCTTAAAACAGCCCTGCTGCTGGCTTTAACATCCGCTAAGAGGGTGAGTGTTTTATCTGCCCTCTCTGTCGCTCTGTCATGTCTTAGAATTCAGGCTGACGGGCAGCTCAGCTGATTTAAGACCAAACCCAGCCTTTATGCCTAAAAACATCACAAGCTCTTTTAATCAAGACCGATATCGTTGGAGGGGTTTTTCCCTCCCCCCCACAGATCAGAAGAAGAAGCATCTTTCCATCTTCTCTGTCCGGTGCGGGCGTTGACGTGTTACATACATACACAGCTGTAATGCGCCAAACTCAACATTTGTTTGTGCATTATAGAGATGCACCTGCAGGTCGCCCGTTATCCACCCAGCGCTTGTCACACTGGCTGTGTGAGGCCTTTTTCTGAAGCCTACAGAGCATCAGTTTTAGAGCCTCCTGTCAACCTCAGGGCACACTCGACCAGGGGTATAGCATCTTCGACTGCCTTGCATAATGGTATGACAATGCAGGACATTTGGCACTGCGGCCGCTTGGTCAACACCCTGCTCATTCATTCGCTTTTATCTACGTGATGTGACGGCCCGTTCCATGACACATTCTGTCCTTAGTGCTCTAACAGAATGAATATTGTTGTTTTCATGGAACTCTGTTTAAGCTCACATCTGTCTGCATGCTTCAGAGTGTGAGATGTGTTATCAGTCACAAGTTGTGTCTGTTATTTTGGTTCTATTTTCACTAATCAGTTCATGACTATTGTTACCAATCAGTTCATTTGATTAATAATCAATTCATTTGTTATTATTAATCTGTCTATACTGTTCAGCCATGAATGCATAGTTACACAACATGCGTCTGTGCATGGCTCACATAATTACACAATGCGTAATTATGCACATGGGGAGCTGAGTGACAAGACGTTTTTTGGGCAAGCTTCTGCTTCATACGGTGTTCGAATGGACCCAGTGAGGCGAGGACCACATCTGCTTCGCCCTTAACCTACCAAGCGACAACCTTAAAGGGCGAAGCTTATACTAAATAGAACGTTGGTTACGTACTGTAACCCCAGATTCTATGAGTATAAGCATAGCCCTTTAAGCGTCGGGCCTCACTGGCTTCTAAATGGCTGAAGAAAAAGCTATTTTTGGGAGCCGATTTCCCGCTCTTAACGTAATTTATACGGACCGGGTAGGGCCCACACAGCAGGTGGGCGTGGACTAAATTTTTCAGTGCAATGCTCCGCATAACGGGATAAACCCACCAAGCGACAGCCTTAAAGGGCTACGCTTATACTCATAGAATCTGGGGTTACAGTACGTAACCAACGTTTTTGTCCTGTTGAGCTCTCTGAATTTTCAAAAATAATTGTTTCATCCAAGCCATCAACAAGTTTACTACATCCCATCCTAACCAGACTGTTTAAAGAGTTATTTCCCCTAACTAATACCCCCATTTTGGATCTTCTTGCTTTGTTATTAATGACAGTTATAAGTGTAACCTGATGTAATTTTATGATAAAGACATAAAACATGATAAATCTTAAGGTGTTAGATTATTTAAACTGGTAATATCTGAAAGAGACATGCTTAATTGCTGAACATTGAAATGAAGTGTGCTTGATTTTGTGACTTCTTGGGAGGTTTCTTAAAAGGTTTGTCTAGTTGTTAGTTTTGTTAAAACAACACCCTAGTAGTTTTCTATTCTTAATTACTAAAAGATTACCAGAGCACGTACCATTGCAAACATCATAGAGAGATAACAATCGTTAATGTAGGGTACCTCATGGTAAACTTAGGGGTCACGGTTACTTGGCTGTATTGGAGCTGTGAGGTGAGATAAGGGTGTGTCCTGCAGATGAAGGTTGTTAGTTTCTAGTCAAATCTTTCTCGAACCCAGCCTAAAGCCCTATTTGTACGGGATTAGTTTTACCTAGGGACCACATGCTATTTGTAATAATTAAGGAGATTGTCTGTGTTGTTAATTCCTTGTGAATTGGCCCTGTCAGTAATTTGTAAAGTAAAAATTCCCCTGCAAATTGCCTAATATATTTTGCTGAACTCCGAAGTCCTTTGATAATACTAGTCCAATGTGAATAGGCATCTGTGTGATTTGGACAGAAATGGTAGGGATCCGAGATGTAATGAGACATTTTTTGTTTTTGTTTAAACAAAATCATTTGGAAAATTATAGAACAAGGCTATTTCAAATGAACATGCTGCTCGCTTTGTTTTTTTTTTGTTTTGTTTTGTTTTTTTGCTTCGGCTTTTATGCTGCTACGTCCTTCACCGCAGATGACAGCAGGTGTGGAGATGCGCACGTGATCAGCTGACCCATCCATCCATCCATTATATTTACCCGCTTCTTCCTTTTCGGGTAGCGGGGGTCGCTGGTGTCCATGTCCAGCAGTCACTGTGCAAGAGGCAAGGAACACCCTGAACAGGTCACAAGTCCATTTCAACCAGCGGGTCAGCAGACACACGGCCATTCAGGCGCACGGCCGGTGACAGCTGTCCATCTGAGCTTAACGTGGCTGTTTTTTAACCTCTTATTTAAACCAGCCGGTCGGACCTGCCTCCTCCTCAACAAGTAGATTAACACAATTTTATATTGTGCATTCTTTAGTTTTGCTGATTTGTAAAACCATATCAAAGCCCGAGACTGTCCCGGCCCGCACATTAAGCACATTTTATGGACCGGCCCGGTCATGACAACACAGCGCGTTAACATCATATCCGATGTGTGTAAATTTCAGCTAAATCTCAGGCTTTGGTTATCTCGTGCAAATGTGCCACATAAAAAGCAGACGTCGGGGAGTAATTTATTTATTACATGTGGTCCCTAGGTAAAATTAATCCCGTGCGAATAGGGCTTAAGAGGACCTGACTGTAGTATTGTTTGAGTAAGACTCTGGAGACATGGGAGGTCCAATTGCCTCATGTTGATGGAGGGCTGGACGAATGATAAACCCTGGGACGGAGACAAAATTTTCTAAGGTATAGCCATTTTTGTGTAAGCATAGATGAGATTAGCTGTGTTAGCCATCTTGAATCAAGTTGACTCCAAAAGTTAATCAGTTGTACATGTACTTATTATACAATATTTCTTTTCTGAGCATTTCATTGGAATCTGTACAATGGTTAATGACATATTTAGTAAAGTTTTTAACAAATCTGTTGCACAATATTTTGCTTCAGCAATGTATTGAAGACAATACTCAGTTACGACTACACCAGATAGCTTAATAAATGTGAAACTGGCTGAGTTATAGCCAGTTATGGTGTGTTTTCTAATGCGGCAACTATCTTGTATTTTTTTAATTAACCTGTTTTATATGTCCATCCATTGATTATTATCTGAAAGTTTCATTAAAATCTATCGAGTGGATCATGAGATAATTTGTCAACAGAGTTGACTCTAATAGATAATGGCAAAGTTTAAAAGATATTGTGCAATCAGTGCACAGGAAGAACATGCAAATGCCACAAAGAAAGGTTGGAGGTAAACTTTTTTGATGTGAAGTGACAGCATCGACCACTGTTCCACTTCATACTCACAGGCAAAAACATTATTGCCACACTTTCAGCAGCATGTAATAATAACCATGTGATGTGAAACTGACAGCAATGTAAAAGTTTGTAACATTTGCATGAACTACTCTGATATCTTTTAAGATTAGAGTCGTTTTAATACAGAAGAGATCCACTTTAGCTTTGACCCCTGTCTGACTAGCTGTTAAACTATCTCTTCAATCCGAGGTTGTTCAAAAGCTATTATGTCAAACCTTTATAGCCTGTTCAAAGAAACTCACTTCAAAAGATCTGAACCATTCTTTTAATTAAAATGGAAAAGAGATGGAAACTGCAGCTCTTCTGTGGTTCTGTACATGATCATGTAGCTGCTATAACACGAGTGCAAACTAAAGTTTTGACTGTTCTTCCCTAAAGAAAAATTTGCCCTTTATGTAAAGTATGGAAATTTTCATTTGTAGCAATCCATTTGCTATCACCCACAGCCAAAAAGCAAATCAGGACAATAATGTTTTTACCTGTGTCAGTGTGTGTATTTTTCTCAATAAAAAATCTTATGAACTACTAGACTAATTTTATTGAAACGTACAAAAAGTAATCAGTAAATGCCTATCTACAACTGATTGTGTTCTGGAGTCAACCCAGTATAAGTTGTCTGCCACAGCCAGCTGCACTTTAAAACAAAAAACTGGCTATAACTCATTCTGTTTTATATATAGAACTAAAATTTGATGTGGGAACAGCTAAGATTCATTCAGAACACATACTTGAGCATCATGTCTAATGATATTGTATGAGATGTCTTATAACATTATTTTCAAGATTTGACCAAAACAGCTACAACTCCATATTCAGAAGATTTATCTATAAGATTGTTTTTCTGGACAACAGTAAATCGCAATAGTTTTCCCAGGAGCATACAGTTCGTCACAGAGACCATACCGAAATGACAACACTGCAATGTCATAAATGAGCTTCACAGATGTCATTGAGTTTTTTCTGGTAATTTGCTCTAAAGAATTACTGCCTGAATTTGTAGCGCTCCTCTCAAGATCCACTTGTTGGGTAACATTGCCGTTGGGAGCTGCTTGATGATGAGAAGACAAAAAGAGTCTTTTAATTACAAAGACAACAGATGCTCCGGGGTTGCTGCTCTGCCCTTTCTTTTACGTAGTTTAATTTGCTCTCTGTTAATTAAATGTGCTTCTGCGTTGCATTCCATAAAAAGGATCTTAACGTGTTAAAACGAGACACAGTCTGAGAAACAATTCATCATCAGGTTTTTTTTTATTGGTGCTCTGTGAAGAATTCTGCTTGAATAATCTGTGCACAGAAAAGCCAAAGCTTATTTTTTTTTCACCCGCTGCAGAAAGCAGTGTTAATGTTTTTCAGAATCATATGTATGCATGTCATATGTATGAGCCCAGTTCATAGAAGGTGCCTACAATAAAAACATGTCCCCTTCCTACATCCATACCAATCATACAATAAAAGTCATAAGAATAAAAGTAGAACAAAACTGTCATCCATAAGTGGGTATTGCACATAGGTAAATAAATTCCTCACCCAGTACATGGCACAGTGTCACATGACACAAGAAACTTTAAAAGAAATAACCATATCCCTGATTGATCATTTATTTTGCAGCATTCAGGACTGTAATGGCCCATGAGCAGCATTTATTTTTCAGACCATTTGTTCTATATTTTGAAGATCTAAACCGTCTTCCTGAAGGCAGCAAGTTGACATCTGCTGCCCAGTGTGGGAGGAGTCAGCAAAGATCCTCTAAGCTCTACTGAGGCAGCGTGAGCTAGCAATGCCCTCCAAAAAGAGCATAGGACAGCCGCTAATCCTTTCTGCAGTCCTGGTTACCCTTTTCAGGCCCTCATGTCAGCAGCAGATCAAGCAGCAAACCATACGATGACACAGTACATCAGCACTGACTCTATGGTGGCCCAATAAAAGGACACCAACAGTTTCACCCCCAGGTGGCTCCCCTGCAACACCTGTGCAAAGTGGAGTCTCTGCTGTGCCTTTTTGACCAGTGCTGATGGATTGGTGGTCCAGTGAGGTACTCACTCAGTAATGTGTACACCCAGAAACTTGAAGGAGGCCACTCTCTCAACACACTTCACATTGATGGTCAACGGAGCATGGTCCCCTCTCTGCCTCCTGAAATCAGTGGTCATCTCTTTGGTTTTAGAAGTATTCAGCTCCAGATTGTTCTTGGTGCATCACTCTACCAACACCTTATTTCCTCTCTATAAGCTAACATCCCCCGTGATCAGGCCAGCCACAGTGGTGTCGTTAGCCAGCTTAATGATGGAGTTTGCAGGTGCAGATGTGAGTGCAAGCATGTGTATAGAGCAGGGGTGCCCACACTTTTCAGCATGCAAGCTACTTTTAAAATGACCAAGTCCAAGTTTCATTCAACCTTTATTTAAACAGTTTAGTCCCACTGAGCCACGAGGACTCATTTAAAAAAGAGACCTGGAGAGACAAAGTGATCTACCTACTATAAAAATACAAAACATTACTCAGAAGAATCAGAATCAGAATAAGCTTTATCGTCACTGTACCAAGATACAATGAGAATATGTCCATACAGTTCTCCGAAAGATGAGAGGCGTGCACATAACTGCTGCTGTGATAGCGTGGCCTCTTATCCTTTACAGCAGTGGTCCCCAACCTTTATTGCACCATGGACCGGTTTAATGTCAGACTATATTTTCATGAACCGGGGTGGGGGGAAGTCTGAGGGTCCTACTCCAGAGAATTTTGGATAAAGTGGTAAATGCCATTTCCTGCATTCTGGTGTATTTTAGAGGTTTATTACAGTAAATTAACATGAAACAAAAGATGTAAACTCATTATTGAAATGACTGCAAAGCATTTGTAATGCAAAACCGCTGCACATAGGCATCGCAACCATTATATGTGAAGGGGACAAGTCCCCCCCACATTAAAAAAAACATTCATTTGGACACCCCCCCCCCCCCACACACACACACACACACACACACACACACTTTTACTATGAAACATTAGTTCAGGCGGCGCAGTTTCTTTCTTCATGAACAAATCCATTCCACTTGATTAATAGGAGAATACTCAAACCACTAAAACTCCACTCCAGGTTTTCCTGGTTACCTCCAACTCTAAATACAGCAGCCTGTTGCCACAGTCACAATATACGGTGGTCACAGAATATGGTGTAACACCTGCAGTGTTTCTGTGCGTCTCCTCCTGCCTCATCAGAAAACACGCACAGGTGGAGGAGGTGGAGATACCTCTGTGTTACTCGCTCGCCAGTTTAGCGAGCTTTATGTGGGCAGTTGTTGACCGGGGGGGTGATCATAAACATATATTCATGTTAGGAGGATGCTTGAAAGGAGCGCTACGTCTGTAGCATGTTAGCTTAGCAGTAACTGTGACGCTGGAAGATGCTGCAGATGTAAGAGACGCTGTGTGTTCAGGTGCATTAAAGTTGAAAAATATTTAAAACCCCACACCTTATTGTCCTCAAGGTTCATGAGAAACATCATTAGATTAGTAGTGTTGAACACAAGTAAAAATGTCTAGTGGTGATGTTTTTTATTTCTCTACAAAGACAAATAGTGCCGACCTGACGCTCTGTATTAAAGTGCATAAAAGTTAAAATTACTTTAAACCCACAGCTGAATTTACGATTTGCGATAGATTAAACTGATGTTGGCCTGTTTTGAGGCCAACCAGGGAGTCAGGGACAGATAATCCACAATTGTTGATTTATTCAGGCAGACTTTTTTTGTCAGCCTTGAGTCGGTACTGATACTTCCAAGATCTGAAATGACCAGATTAGGCTGCATTCTGCTGTTCTGTGCTTATGAGCCTCTTCAAGGTTATTTCATACTGATGAGTCCAAAGCCGCAGGTGGCCTGCAATTCAATTCAATTCAGTTCAGTTCGGTTTATTTATATAGTGCCAAATCACAACAAAGTTGTCTCAGGGCACTGAACAGAAACATTCACATACATAGAAAAGCCAATTAGTAAAGTTCTCTATCTAAGGAGGCCAGCAGACAAGTTGAATCTTGGCTTCATTGCAGTCTCCCATCCTGAGCAAGCACAGTGGCAACAGTGGAAAGGAAAAACTCCCTTTTAAAAGGAAGAAACCTCCAGCAGAACCAGGCTCAGGACAAGCGGCTATCTGCTTTGACCGGCTGGTTTGAGAGGACAGGAAGGAGAGACAAACAAACAATTGTAGGTCCAGATATAAGTCCAGGTGTACCTGAAAGACAAAAAAAAAAACCCACTTAAACACAATTCAAATAATTTCCATCTTACGGTTTAGCTTGTAAATCACATGATTTTGAGTCCTCAAAGCACGAACCAAACCTTCACATAGGCAGCAGTCTGACCAGGCCAGATTAGTGCAGCTGTCTTCTTTGTGTGTTGATAAACCAGGATCCAGGCTATTCCAAAATCAGGTAACCTGTTATCATAAATCCAATTATATGCAATTTTGGCGTCCTCCATCGACAGCAGAGGTAGACACATCACCTCCAGAGATATATCCAGCTGCATGCGTGTCGTCCAAGCAGATGAGGGTTCTCCAGGACCCTGTCGCTTTGTTGAAAAGATTTTGTCATTTGCGTCGAAAGTCCAGTTGGTCAGATCCAAAACAGTAGTTTTCATTTTGGAAGATGTGTAAAAATAGGAGCTGCTCCGATACACAGACAGAGAGCAAAAAAAAAAAAAAAGCAGGAGGAGAACAGGGAGAGCGAAGAGAAAATGTGCGCCTCGTTCCAGGGCCAGTGAAGAAGAAAAAAATAGTTAAACTAATATAACAACAACTTTGTCCCGTATCTGCATAAAATAATCTTGGTTTAAAACTGACATGCATATCTGATTTGAATAGGTGATATGCATTACTTGAAGGAATGGTAGGCCTTTTATACTTGTTAAGAATTTATGTGACCTTCTCAACAATAGCGTTTCTTATCTTAATTAAATAAGCTTTCCGAAAAAGTGCTGCAAGTTGTTTGTCACTCCAACTAGTTCTGTATCACTACTGGTTTCATTTGAGAGAGAGAATTGCAAGTGCACAACGAGAAATTGGATGTAGGTGCCAAGAGCCAACTCACTCCACATCTCCATCAGTCAGACATTGTTATTTGTTCATTTGTTCAATTTTGTTGGCTTTTGTTTTCTTTTGTGCTTCATACCATAATTTCCCCTGTGAGCCTGAAAATCGATATGTTCTCGACAGCCATACGCTTGGCATTGTCCTCTTCTTTCCAACCTTCCCTGCAAATCCAAGATAAAAATATATAAACAACAGCATGCAAGGGCAGTACATGCTTGTACACATACATCTCCCAAAGGTGTAACAACAGTAAAGTCTAAAAGTCTAATTTGATGGATTTTTTTTTGTATTTCACAGCAATTTACTGTAAAATTAAAAATATAGTTTGGATCTTTGGAAGTGGGAATGCAAATAAACATCTAATCTAACTTGTTGTAAATAGCTTTCTGAAGAACCTTAGCTTGGAGAAATGGACTTTAACGTTGGAATGATAGTCAAACTAGACCAGGACTTGACGTACATCTCCAACTAATTAGCTTTCAGAGTCATTCTACCAGAGCTGATCAAATTATTCAGCACAAAAATGAATACAACACTGCTTTAAAGCAAGTCTAAACTCACAAAATTCATATTTTATAAACCATTACATTGCCACAGGTTTTGTTTTACATTTATTTCAGCAGGAATATTGAGACATTCCCGCATGAAGTGCCACAGCTAATTGCTGCTACCACTATTTATGCCTGCAAATAATCATAGTTCATAACCGTGTAATGATAAACTGATTGCAGTGAAAATATTTATAATAATTGCATTAAATACTTTAATTTTATTTATTTATTGGGAGGTGGGGGTGAAGATATTTTTAAAATCCACTTGGTCTTGGACCTATTCAGACTAGCCATTAGCTTGTCAGTCCTGCCAATCTTTCTCCCGATTGTCTTCAGTCTAAGTATTATTTGCAATAAGTAAATA
The DNA here is from genome assembly GCF_014905685.2 of Nematolebias whitei. Lineage (NCBI taxonomy): Eukaryota > Metazoa > Chordata > Actinopteri > Cyprinodontiformes > Rivulidae > Nematolebias > Nematolebias whitei. Next base: position 13,805,418 of record NC_056515.1, read on the forward strand.
AAAAATGCTCGTAACCTTTCCACAGAGGCCCACATCAGAACATCTGAAGTGTCACATGGAGTCCTGAATTTAGGTTTGAAACTACATACAAAGGGCAGTTCAGACTTGTTATGAATCCATTACAGGTTTGATTCAAGTGTTTTAACCACAAGTGTTGTACTCCAACACCTAAGTTTACATTTGGTGACAAATTCTGTACCCCTAAACTTTTTGCAATCAGATATTGCACGGTATGCAGTTGTGCGCATGACCACATCACAGAGTGGGGTGTCAGTCAGCAACAAACAGGACATCAGCATGTCTGCTGATGGTACTGTAAAAAAAGACCTTATTTTCAGACATCTGGTCTATGTTTGTGTCATGACTGTAGTAATTCAAACTACCTGTAGTAAGTGCTATTGTGTTATGTGCTTTGTTTATCTGCAAGTTAGGAACAAACAACTAAAGTTGAATAAGAAGTTGTGAAGTTATTGTAAGTTTGGTGTGCATCGTTCCATGAAATTTAACAGATCCACTGCCATACTACTATTCGTCTTCTTTTTAGCTATCACAATCCTTTCACACTTTGCCAAGTTGGGACTGTTCCTTGGAGGTGATATTATAAAAAATCATTTTTTTTGTATTAAGAAGGATTTTCAAATCTTATTAAATCTTTTGGCCAAAAATGCTTCAGAATATTCCCAAGGATTGCTGTTTAAATATCTTTATTATCAGCTAAGCAGACTTTTTTAAACCCAGAGACGTCCATGCTGCTTTATGTGGGGTCATGTCAGTTCAGTCAGAGGTTCTGCAGCGTGGCTCAGGATAGATTGTGTTCAGACTACCAAATGTATATAAGAGGGGTCTAGGTAGTCTGAGGGAAGATGATTTCAATGCACAGTGAGGCTGTTCAGACATGTATTTAGCACTAAAATGCTCTCCAAGAACGGTTTTAATGACAGGTCTGAAGAACCTCACAGAGGTTATCTTGTTTTAACGTCTCTCTCAGCCAAGGCTTCATAATCCTAGCAAGCTGAATCTTTGGTAACTGGACTTTTTGGTAGATTTTTAAATACTTTTTTTTTCATCCAAGGAGTTTTTGCAGTTCAGACTCTTCAACTAAGAAAACTACTCAAAAGAAAATAATGTCTTCAAGTATCAAAACTATGTCTATTTGCCTCTGATATTGTTAAGATTACTTACACATGCAATATTCTTTTATTTTACACAGATATTTTTAATGTTGACTCTCAGTTTTTCACACATGCAAAAAAGGTAACTGATAGCATTCCAAAAAAGTTCAATCGAGTCCTCTGGACATAAAAAAAAAAAAAAAAAAAAATGTAGAAACGTTTCGTCTCTCATCCAAGAGACTTCCTCAGTCTGAGGTGCTGTTTTCAGCTCAGCCTCTTAAATAGCACCTTCTCAGAGTGGATCAACCAGTTTGCTGCTGACAACCAAAACCAGCTGATCACATGATCAAGAAGGACCATCAGCCTAACAATGGATCATTAACACACTGATGGCTGTTTACTACTCACAGGGGGCTGAGTGATACTAGCAATCACAGCATTGTAAGAGGGGGACAGTTGAACCCGGAGGCCTCCACCCCTGTTTAATGATGGACGGTTTCTTTTCACAAAGATGGCCTCCTTTACTCTTCTCTCAAACCATCGTTCCTCTCTGTCCAGGATGTGAACATCTTCATCCCTGAAAGAGTGACCGCTGGCCTGGAGATGAGTGTAGACCGCAGAGTCCTGGCCTGATGGTATTGCTCTTCTGTGCTGGGCCATCCTTTTGGTCAGTGGCTGTTTAGTTTCCCCAATGTAAGACTGATCACAGCCCTCCTGACACTGAACAGCATACACAATATTACTCTGTTTGTGCCGGGGGACTGGATCTTTGGGATGAACCAGTCTTTGCCGTAATGTATTTTGGGGTTTAAAAGCCACTGGGACGTTATGTTTAGAAAATAAACGTCTCAGTTTCTCTGATACTCCCTCAACATATGGAATGACCACTGGTCTGGATCTGGGTTCCTCCTTTTCACCTGATGGCTGACTGGAGTCCTGTTTGGGTTTCTTCTCTGCTTTCAGGAAAGCCCAGTTAGGATATCCACATTGCTCTAGAGCCTGTCTTGTGTGGGATCTCTCCTTCTGCCTGGCTCCTGAGTTAGTGGGGAGGCTGTCTGCTCTGTGATACAGAGTCCTGATGACTCCTAACTTGTGCTCCAAAGGGTGATGGGAGTCAAACTGCAAATACTGGTCTGTGTGGGTGGGTTTGCGGTAAACCTCGGTTTGCAAATGTCCTCTTTCAGAGACTGAGACCTCACAGTTCAAGAAAGCCAACCTGCCCCTGCCAACAGGGGTGGAGGCCTCCGGGTTCAACTTTCCCCCTCTTACAATGCTGTTATTGCTAGTATCACTCAACCCCCTGTGAATAGTAAGCAGCCATCAGTGTGCTAATGATCCATTGTTAGGCTGATGGTCCTTCTTGACCATGTGAGCAGCTGGTTTTGGTTGTCAGCAGCAAACTGGTTGATCCACACTGAGAAGGTGCTATTTAAGAGACTGAACTGAATACAGCACCTCAGACTGAGGAAGTCTTTCGGATGAGAGACGAAACAGAAAAATTAAGCAAAAATCCAGAGAACAGCGTAAATATTTTAAATGTTGCAAGCTCAACATTTTTCCTCACTTGCTCTCAAGCAAGACGGATGCATTTTCTTCCCTCTCCCGTCTCCCTCCTGCTTTTTTTAATGCCCTCTGTCTTGTGCATTAGAGCTTCTATTTACACATCTTTCGAATTGTAAATTACTGACATGGATCATGGTCAGCTGGACTTTCAATGCAATTGATTAAAAAAATCCAACCAAGCGACAGGGTCCTGGAGAACCCTCATGCCCCGTTGAGACACATTTGGCAGGGTACGTCATGGATAAGTTGATGTGCCTTTCTGTATTGTCTAAGGATGCCGAAGATTTATATCATTGGATTTATGATAGCAGGGTTGATGCTTTTTGGCACCATCGGACATCTATGATATCGGCTATTAAAGAAGACGGTAGCAGCAGTTCTGGCCATGGCAAAGCTACTTTTTCTGAAGCTTTGGTTTGTGCTTCAAGCAGACTCAGCTGACTGCGAGATCAACTGTAAGATGGAAGCAATTTATGAGAATCGCAGGCCACTTGCGGCTTCTGGGACTTGCCAACATGTTGGGGACAACCTTGGAGGGAACTGATAAGCACTGACCAGTGGAAGCCCACAAATCTGGCCATTTTGGATAATTGAGAGTACCAGCAGGACTCAAGGCTGACAAGAAATAACAGTGTGCCCGAAAAAATTAACAACTGTGGCTTATCTGAATCTAACTCCACCATTCAGGCTTGAAGCAGACAGACTTATCAAATTTCTCCTGGGATGTGTGTAAACTAAGAAGGCTCTGCTCTATCCCCCGGGCAACCCCACCAAGAACTTCTGTGAATGCTTATCAGAGCTGTACTGGTTGACACCAACATCTTATCTGGACTATGGTGCTATCTGGAAGTGTTTCATGGACAAATCTCACTGTCTTCTCATAAGATGCATATGTAAGTGTCTATAAATGTGCTTGCTGGTAAAAAAAAAATTTATGTCTTAAATCGTGTCCTGACAAGGACAAGGTGTGAAAAGATCTTTTTGTGTAATACCACTATCCTTTCCTCATGGTCCTTCCCCCTTTTTCCATCTAAAGAATAAGGGCCACGCTCTTGGGAGCAACAGCTACGTGCACTCCGCCCATCTTTTGGACAACTGTACGAACATAATCTCACTGTACCTCGGTGCAATGATAATAAAGCTTATTCTGATTCTGATTCTCGTGAGAAACACGATCCTGTTGATGAAAACTAAACACAGTAGAGGTTGTCCTAAAAAACATTGTATTTAATAAAAATATTATATTTGGGAAGATAAAATGTCCGTAAAAATTAATAGACTCACTAGCAGTCTTGGACATATAGTCGTAAAAGTTCATTTGATTTTTAAACCACTTTTCAGGGTCAAACAAGCAAATTGCATAATGAAACTTGTTATTTTTTATATATATTGCACTTTGTTCTTCTTTTTTTTTTAAGGTAACCTGACACAAATAGCCAACCTAGCTAATATAAAAATGGCTGTAACTCAGTCAATTTAGCAAATATTAAAAGTGTCTTTAACTGTTTGAGACAAATCTGTTTGTCGGTTAGCAAAATATGGTAAGAAGCATTGGATGAATTTTATCAAAACTTTCAGTAATAAACCACTGATGTACTTGTAATCAGATGTACTTCTACAACTTATTAACTTTTGGAGTCATCATGAGTAAAAATAGTCACCACAGCTAAAAGATTTTAACAAACACAAAAATGATTAACTGCATTTTTTTATAGACAAATATGAACTGTACTTATATAGTACCTTTCTATAATATCAAGATACTCAACGCGCTTTACACTACAAGCTGTGCCCTATACAAATACTGAGCAAAACTTTCAGGTGCTAGTAGCTGACAGTTACTCAAATATTTCATAGATGCATTACACATAGAGTGTAATTTTTTAAGCTTTTATTTCTTGTAATTTTGATGATTATAGCTTACAGGTAATGAAAAAACAAAATTCAGTGTCTCAGAAAATTAGAATATTACATAGTCTTTTGGTACCTTTGTCAGAGTGGTCTGGTGCCAAGTCCTGCTGGAAAATGAAATCAGCATCTCCATAAAGCTCATCAGAAGAAGGAAGCATGAAGTTTCTAAAATGTTCTGATTGATGCTGCGTTGAATGTGGACTTCAGAAAACACCGTGGACCAGAACCAGCAGAGGACATGGACCCAAACCATCAGACTGCGGAAACTTCACTCTGGACTTCAACAACGTGGATTCTGTTCCTCCCCACACTTCCTCCAGACTCTGGGACCTTGATTTACAAATTACATGAAAATGTACCCTTTGATGGACTTGCGACCTGTCCAGGGTGTACCCCGCCCCTCGCACAGTGATTGCTGGACATGGGCACCGTCGACCCCCGTGACGCAAAATGGAAGAAGCGGGTAAAAGATAATGGATGGATGGATGAAAATTTACTTTCATCTGAAAAGAGGACATTGGACCACTGAGTAACAGTCCAGTTCTTTGTCTCCTCAGCAGGTAAGACACTCCTGACTGTCCCTGGTTCAGGAGTAGCTTGACTTGAGGAATAAGACATTTGTAGCTCATGTCTAGGAGTTAATCCGTTGATTAGTGTGTGACACCATGGGTTTACAATATTGAATCTCTTCACAATATCCTCATTTTTTAAGACACTGAATTCATGATTTTCGTTACATGTAAGCCATAATTATCAAAATTACAAGAAATAAAAGCTTGAAATATTTCACTCTGGGTAATGAATCTATGTAATATATGAGTTTCACTTTCACTGGGGTTGTTACTGTGAGGACTGTGTTCCCTAGTGTGTACTGTCCTCGTGTGGTCTTACCCCCTCGTCAGTGTTCCTATAAATCATGCGTTTGTTATTGTTCCCATGTCCGAGGACTATCCTCCTATTCATGTCGTAATCTGCCTCTGCTCCTCTTGTGATCTCCTCATCTCCTATGAGTAAGTTTTGCTGCCTTGTCAGCTCTTGATTTTTAGTCATTAAATGCTCTTTACTTTACCTGAGTTCCCTGTGTCTGCCTGCACTCTGGGTTCAACCTCACACACCAGATTGTGACAAGCTGATCCATCTGCTCAGGTTTTTATGTTAAAGATGTGTTTTTAATTTACGTTTAATCTGTTTATATGTTTTATTCACCAACTAATCATCTTACATGCAGAAGTGACGTGTTCATCAAGCTTGTTTTGTTTAGTCACCAGTTCAGATTCAAACAGAGGCAGTTTTCCATCAAGATTAATCAGCTGCAAAGGAGCAATCAAATAAGCCAAAATTGTAACCTTGATTAAGATTTTTTAACTGTTTTTTTTACTTGCAAGGACAGATTTTCAGGACAGGTCACACAGATATACAGGAAGAACAAGCATGAAGTCCAGTCAAGAGAATCTGCCACTGGGAGTGTGCGAAGCTTGTTTTTATACCTTATCAGGTCAGCCAAGCTCAGAGACTCTGAGGCGACCTTGGAGTGCCAGCTGCACGCAGTCGCCTTATCCAGCCCCTCATTTAGCTTTCTACTAACCCAAACATATGATTCATGGGCAGAGTTAACACTCTCAGCCATAATAGTTAAAAACCATAAACTTTGACCAAACATATTTTGCTAACAGACAAACGTCAGAGTCAAAATGTCAAGCAAAAATGTTGCACATTATGTGCAAAGTATGTGTTGAAGACAATGCTCAGCTATTACCACAATCTTAACTTAATATCTGTAAAACTGACTTCGTCATGGTCATTTTTGTGTTTTCTTAGTTTATGGCTATGACAGCCATTTCGAATCGGGTTGTTTTTTTTAAAGCAATTGAGTTGTAGATGTGCATCTAATTATTACTTTTTGAAAGCTTAATTAAAATCCATCCAATGATTCATGATAATTTGCTAACAAACATGTAGTTTATTTTATTAGTTAATGAATAATTTTTAAATACAAGTTTTGCACATTCAGTCAGTGCTCTATCTATAAGTTTAGGATCACTCCCATCTTTTACCACACCATATTTGACTAAGTTATTGTCCAAAGTACATAGAGACTATAAATGATAAATGGACTGTACTTATATAGCGCCTTTCTATCTTATTTCAAGATACTCAAAGCACTTTACACTAATCTGTGTGCACATCTACCCATTCATACAGCGCTCTACTAGAGCTCTACAAAAGCTAATTGAACAAATCATTCTAAAGACAATAATCAGAGCTTTATCACATTCAAACACCGATGGGACACACATCGGAGGCTATGAGGGGTTCAGCGTCTTGCCCAGGGACACTTCGGCATGTGACTGCTGGTGGATTCGAACCCCCAACTCTCACATTGGAGGACGACTGCTCTAACCACTCAGTCACAGCCGCCCCAAACATAACTATAAACAACATGAAAGATCCAGTGACCTTTTCATGTCCCTGACCTGTATGCACTTCAACCAAGTTGTATTTTTTCCTCTCAGGAGGTTGCTGCGGGGGAGCGCAGCAGAGAAGGACGGCTGCTCGAAGAACCTAAAGCGATGCTGTTCAGAGGGAACACCTTCAGCCTCCAGGTGTCCATCCAGGATGTCCCACGTTTACTCTGGAGCATCAAGCCTTTCACCACCTGCCAGGTAGGTACTCTCTGTCACTTACTGTATCAGCAAACATGTTTACTATGACTCCATCTGGGTTATGATTCAGATTTTAACCTGGAAAAACAGGTTGGGTTGTACCAACTAGATATAGTTGAATTTGGGAGAAGGAAAAAATATATATTTTTGTTTTCTTACCTTCACCTACTTCTTTTACAATTGTGCTTTTCCCTTAGTTATTTTTTTTTTTATCTTCTGTCACCAAAAGGCTAAGTTTGATCATTATTATTATGGATCTGGTCAGCTGGTCTATCAACGCAATTGATACAATTTTCTCGACTAGAAGACAGGGTCCAGGAGAACCCTCATGCCCTTAAGGGACACACGCAGTTGGATATGTCATGGATTCCTAGGTTGTTTGGAAGATGCCGTCTGTGCAGTCTGTTGAGGACGTAGAAGACAAATACATAATTGGATTTATGATAACAGGGTTTCTGCTTTTTGGAATTGGTGGATACCTGGGATATCCACTAATTAGGAAGGTGTCTGCAGCAGTTTTGGCAAGTAAAGCTGCCCGCCTTATGTGAAGGATTACTCCATGCTTCGAGCTCTCAAACTAATATTTGCGAGCTGAAGCGTAAACTGGATGTGATTTCTGAGAATCGTGGGCCACTTGCAACTCCTAGGACTCACCGGCATGGAGGAATAGACCTTGGAGAAGGCTAAGAAGCACGGGCCAGCAGAATGTCCACAAATCCGGCTGTTTGGATTTGCCATTGAGTGTACCAGCAGAACTGAAGGCAGACATGAAATCAGTAGAGTCGGTCTGCCCAAACAATTGTTGTTTATCTGAATTTGGCCTCCCCACTGGCCTAAGATTGGCCAATTTATCTCAAATTGCTCCTGGTGGATACGTAAATTAAGAAGCTCTGCTGCTAAACATAGACACTGATAGACACTGTAACATCTTCCTCAGGACTAAGGAAACTATCTGGAAGTGTTCATGGACAATCTCACTGTCTTCTTGTCTTCCTCCTTCCCCCAACCCCCTGCAAAATGTATTATGTCTCTCATCCTGATGCATGCTCAATAATCCAGGTAGAAAAATCCAAAAAAATTCAATCTGGTCCTCTGGACATTCATTGAATGTCCAGAGGACCAGATTGAACATTTTTGGATATTATGTCTCTCTATGTTACTTTTGCTGAGATAGATATTTTTTTGTTGTTGCTTCCTTACTCCGCGCCCTGTGTCAAGGACACAATGTGAGATCTTTTTTATACATTGTCTGTTTTTATACATTTTCTTGTCTAAGCTATAATGGCAGCGTTTCCTAGAAGCTTCAGCCCCAGTACACTTCTGTCTACCCTTCAGACGGCTGTACGGAACGCACTTTTACTGTACTTAACTGTGCAATGACAATAAAGTTGATTCTGATTATGTTTTAGCTTTTGTCTGTGTGCATGTGTTCCTGTCTGTTACCAAAATATTTCATTCTGTCAGTTTAACAGATATCAAGCTAAAACTTGATGTAACTCTAGCTGTAGCTCTACTCATTGAGCAGGATCTTTGGTTAAATATTTAGCGTTAACTGTCAGAGTTATGCCATTTTTCTGTTAGCAAAACTTTTTGTGAACCACTGGACAAATTTTAATTATTATCTTTACAAAGCAATCACTGGATCTACTGTACATGTACGACTGATTTAACTTTTATTCAGCACACAAAAATGATAACTCTGTCAGTTGTTGAGCTCAAACATGGTGTGGTAGTAAGTGAGTCAATCACCACACGTATGCTTTGAGCACATCATGTGGAATCACATATAACGTTATTTTCAAAGCTTGATCAAAATGGTAACAACTCAGGCTTTTTTTTTTTTTTTCAACTTAAAATAATTTTGGTTTGAAACTCTGGCAAGTAAGTTGATGAGATTTTTTTTTTTTGGTCACATCAAAGCTAAAGGGCAGCAGCAAGGGCACAGCAGGAGATCATCATCACAAGCTTAATTATGACCACCCGGCAGGAATATACACACAAACACACACATCATGGTTATCCTCCTGGGTGCTGCATTTTCTGCCCTGCCCTGTGATGTTTATCCCAGCAGCAACGTCCTATTAGTAAAATTAGCCCAGCACAGCACCTTCAGAACATCAACATGGAGATGTTAGAGCTGGGAGAAGGTTGAAGCAGGAAAATAACTGAAGGCCCTCACTCAGACACTCTTCACAGCTAAAGGAGGCTTTTCAGAGAGGATGTCCTTCTGCATGATGGATCTGAAGAGACGATGATTCATAGGTAAAGCACTGGCATGACCCGTTCTCTCTGCTCCATCGTCTGGGTCAAACGAGTAGGTACTGACAGCTAAAATGGATCCTTCAGGTTGCTTTAGCTCTCGGTTTTTTTGTGCATCAATATTTGGAGGAAAAATTGTGCACCATGCAAATATTAAAAAACCAGTGCTTTCGTTCTAGAATCCCTTTACAGTTTTATGTAAAGAGGGAAATAAACGCTGCAAAAGAAATCAAACAGGCCAGAAACTGAAGTTGAAGGAATGCTCATCGCCATTCATGTCAGAGTTTTAAACAAACACAATCTAATATTGATAATTAAATGATAAAGTTTTAGCAATTTTTGGTTAAGCCGTTAAAATGTTAAGCACGATCTTGTGGTATTTTAGCTAATATCTGTCAAATAGACTGAATTACAGCCATTTTTATGTTATCTAAAGTTGATTAACTGTGGTGGTCGTCTTGAATTAAACTGACCCCAGAAGTTAATCTGCTGTAGTTGTTCAATGGGTAAATACTTTCCAAGAGTTTCTAAAAATTGTGGTTCATGAGATATTTTGCTAACAGACAGTGTTAACTCCAGCAGATATTGACAAAAATTTAGACAACAATGTTGTGCATTACTGTATATTATATTTTATTTTCCGAGCAGCCAGACTTTCAAGTAACCCAACGAGCCCCTTCACTGTCCATTTTTAAAACTCTTTTAAAAACATATTTATACTCTTTGGCTTTTAGCACAGACTGAATTTGCTCTGCACCATTTTTATTGTTTTTATTGATCTTAATGTTTTAACAACGGTTTTATTTTTATGTGTTTATATTTTCTTGATTTTATATGTACAGCGCTTTGTTGCAGCTGTGGTTGTTTTAAAGGGCTTTATAAATAAAGTATTATTATTATTCCAACAATTTTCAGTGAGGTCATCTGGACAGTTTCTTTTTTTTTTTTGTGCGGTCATCTGGACAGTTTCTTTTTTTTTTTTTGTGCTGAAACGTTTCACCTTCCATCCAGAAGGTTTCATCATGACTGTTGACGAATAAGAGGGCTGGCACCGGAGGAGGGGGCGTGCCAAAGACACCATCTTAGCACCAACATAACTGGTTTGTTCCACTTTGGAGTAAGCTGTTTGGGGGAAGAATCAGTTTTGTGTTGTGTGTTTCCTTGACTGATGAAGCCTTCTGGATGGAAGGTGAAACATTTCAGCACAAAAAAAAAGAAACTGTCCAGATGACCTCACTGAAAATTGCTGGATTGTATACCTGGATTATTGAGCATGGACTTTGTTGGTATTATTATTATTATTATTATTATTATTATTATTATTATTATTATTA
>NC_056515.1:13816269-13818995 GCF_014905685.2 Nematolebias whitei
TATTATTATTATTATTATTATTATTATTATTATTATTATTATTATTATTATTATTATTATTATTATTATTATCATCATTATCATTATCATTATTATTATTATTAATCTCTAAACATGGTTTTGATCAACCTCTCCTGACGATTACGGATTTACTTATTATTTAAAGTTTTGTTTGTTTGTTTTGCCTTGGCTACTTTTGCATAATTGTTTTAGTTGTTGTACCTGAAAATGACAGCACATTGTGCATCGGTGCATAAACATGAGGAACGTGGACGAGTGGAAGAGAAAACGAAAAGTGTTAGGACTTCAGAAACTCCCAGCTGATGAACTGCATCTGGCCAAGTCATCTTTAAGAAACAGTTATAATTAGAATTATTAAGTTCATAAACTAAACCTTAGCCCAGTAGTTAAATATTAGTTGTCGTTAGTATTGCTGGTTTGTATGGGTTTGTTGTTGTTTTTATTTTCTTCCAAACATGATTTTAAATGTTTACAACGTGCCTTATTCTTTGGTTTTCCCTCAAAATGTTGGTACAGATGTTTCCACGAATCAGTTCTGCTCAAAGGTTTCCAGCACCTGCAGGTTTATTCTTGTGACTGCTGAACTTTCTTGATTAGGTACCAACATTGATTGGCTAACGAAGCCACTCACTCACTGCTAATTAAACATGGGAACAGCAGAGCTGGGTGGATGATTCAACAAACCAAATGTCTTCAGCAGGATTTAATGAGTGTCTCTGCTGCTGCAGCCTGAACCTTCCATCACCATATTCTTCCTGTCCGCCCTCCGTCTGTTCCTTCCCTGCAGGAGTTCTCCTTTTCTCAGGTGTGGGCCGGGAACCAAAGTCCCCTGCAGTGTGCCTTCTATTTGGAGCGATACAGCCTCTCCTCATCTCAGCTCTCCTGCAAGATCAGCATCCGACAGGTAGCAGGAGAGGAGCACCTACTCCAGATCTACACATCTGTAGTAGAGGTGAGTCATGGAAGAAGGCAGTGTCCAATCAGTCAAAGATGTGTCTCATAAGGGTCCTGCATCCATCTGAAGACATGAAATCAGCTCTCGTTTAGGCCTGTCACAATAAAAAAATTTGCTGGGCGATTAATTGTCTCGGAAATTATTGCGATAAACGATAATATTGTTTGAAATTTAACAATAATTGTAATTGTCAGATTTAAGAAGAAATGTTGGTTAATTTTTGTGTGTAATACCTTTTTTGACCACTGGATGGCAGTATAAGACTGTTTGAACAGAAAGATGGATAGTGAGGGAGCGAGCAGCGTGTCTCTTTAAGAAAAATGGGAGGAAGGCCCCTTGACATGACATGGGTTGTCTCTCGTTCCTGTTTTTCAGTTCTCACAGTTGTGGACACTCAGTGTGGTTTGAGCTCTTTAGCATAGCATTTGTCACACAAAGCTTTTAATAAAAAATCTGTAAACAAGTTCTCAGCTTCTTTTTGCAGAGAAAAACAACTTTTTACACAAAGGCACAGGTTTCAACCATGAATTTCAGATATTTGACAAGACGGAGGTTTTTTCCCCCCCGAGTTTTGCCTGTTAACTTAGCTTCTTAGTTTAGCTGCTTTTAACGATCCAAAAACGTGATCTTGGACCATTAAAACAGATTTTATAGAGAAAAAAGAAAGGGAGGGGTCAGTGAAGAGCACCAGAGTTGAGTCTTTTGTCATCCAGTGTCTTCAGTAGAAAGAGAGAGACGAAGAAATGATAAAGTTGATAAATGAAAATAAGGTTGATAATTTTCATTTATCATACGATTAATTGATTTATTGTTTATTGCAACAGGCCTCTCTCGTTGTTGTAGTTTCTTGACGAAAATCGTGTCATTTTGTTCTCAGAGCATCTTCGCCTGCTTCTTCTCAACACAAAGCCCAGAACAAACTTTTCTCACAGTTGTATGCGCCAAGGATTGTTTGATTGGTCAGAAGTTTGTGGGGGCGTGTTTGTCGATGTGGAAAAGCACTCGGTCATTCATCTGTGAGACTCCTCAAACACACTAAATTAGTCAAATGGCCGAAAACTCCTGGAGATGGTGCAGACGTTGTGTATGGAGGAGTCTGTCTGCTGAAAAGTGTGGCGCTCTCTTCGTGATAGATTTGTGGCCAAACAGCTGCTGCAGGGATGGAGTGGAGACTCTGTTGGGAAGAAACCCGCACAGTGATCTACGCTGTGGCGGGAGGGGTTTCCCAGGAGCTCTGCACCTTGTGTCTCAGGGATCATGAAATATTGTGAGAAAACGAATGCCACATGACCACGAGTCAAATATTCAGCTTCAGCTGGAGTGTGCCGGGGCCTTTACTACACTGTGCAGCTCTTGATTTAATTCATGAGCTTGTTTAATGAGCTTCTCAAGGAGGATTTTATATATGGATCCAACCACCAAAGGGCAAACGCAGGCAATAATGTTTTACCTGTGTTTGTGTTTATGTGTGTCTGATAGCAAAGTCTCTCGTGAACCAGAGGTCAGATTAGAAGGAAACTTTCAGAAATCAGTTCTTAGGTTGACAACTAATACAACTGATTTACCGTGGTTGACAATCCAATTCAAAATGGTCACTACAGCAAGCTGACCTTAGAAAACACCAAACTGTGTTTGTTAAAACAGTATGCCTCAGTCAGTTCTGTAGATATTGATCTAAAATTTGATGTGGTGGTAGCTGAGACTCATTTCTAATGTATATTCTGAGCCTCAGTTGATCGCACATCTTTGT
>NC_056515.1:13819005-13830449 GCF_014905685.2 Nematolebias whitei
ACCTTAGTAAACACTAAAATTGCTATAACCCTTTCAATTTTACAGATTTTGAGCTAAAATTTGGTGTGGTAGTCACTAAAGGGCGTCCCCATCACATGCGCTAAGCACTAACAAATTGCTTGACAAGTTGTCATACTATGTTTTATCTCTTCATTACCAAAGTTATTTTCAAGGTTTTACCATCGATGCTTTATTTCTCTAGATCAGGAGTTCTCAAACTTTTTGGGTTCAGGGACCTCCTCATAACCCTCATGTTTATTAAATAATTTTCTTCAATTTGTCTCTTTAATGCAATGGGAATATTTGTGTAACATAAATACTTAAAACCTGTTGTTTAATAGTGTTAATACAATTCTTATACTTTTGAACACGGGGTATTTTTTATTCAAGACACACTCAATTAACGAAAAATTTAATTACAACTTCCAAAAATTACAGTTTTGAGAAAATAAACAGTATAAAAAAAACACTAAAACTTTACCTATTCACATAATAAACATAATAAATGTATTGTCACTTCTTCAAATTATTACAGAAAACTCTTTACATAAAACTAAACAAAATTATAACAGCAGTAGTCAGACCAAGTAACAGACTTCATTTGTAAACCCTTTGATGCCAAAATGCAAATAGTGAGCAGGCTGGGGAGCGGGGTTCTCCCCCAGAACATTTTGAATAAAGTAGATGTGATTTCCTGCATTTTGGTGTATTTTAATGGCTTGTTAAACATGTACATGCTTGTTAAAAAAAAAGAAGAAAAACTCTTGGTTTGTTTTAGCGGACCCCTAAGCACAGGCTCGTGGACCCCTGGGGGTCTGGGGATGCCACTTTGAGAACCACTGCTCTAAGCACTAACAAATTGCTTGACAAGTTGTCATACTACATTTTATCTTTTCATCACCAAAGTTATTTTCAGTGTTTTACCATAAATTCAGGTCTCTCTTGTAAATGAGTCCCCGAGGCTCAGTGGGATTAAACTTGTCTAAACAAAGGTTGAATGAATGCTTTATTTCTCTGTTGATTCTAAAAAGAAAATGATCTTAGTTTAAAATTGTGGTATGAATACTGGTGGGCTAAACGCATTAGTTTGAGGATTGCTATGTTTTAAAACTAAGTATTTTTTTTACTTATTTATTTAAGATGATCCAGATGCCTCTCCCTCTCACTGTCTCTCTCTTTGTCTCACCACCAGAATGAAAAGGGAGTGGTCCCTTTTTTCTCCCAGTCTGACTGTACCATCACCTCTCAGACGGGGTCGAGGGCCTTTAAAATCCCCCCGTCCATCCGTCAGCGGATCACCGCCACCTTCGATTCCCCAAACTCCAAAGGGAAGGACTGGCAGCTCTTGGCCCAAAAGCTTCACATAGACAGGTTTGAGTTATTACTACATCTCATCCTCTCTCTCCCTCCAGGTACCATTCTGCTGAGTCATCCCTGAGTGAACAAGCCGGCACGTTTTGCTGTAAATATTAGAACAAGGCCTGCAACGCCAGACTACAGCATGCATGTCCCCTCATAAATTTAAACAGTGTTCCCCATTTTGAATGCCACTTTCAATCTGGAAGTTAGGCAGTGTGTCGGTTCATATCTTTCATCACCAAGCAGCCTTCAGTTACACTCCACACTCCTGATTTCATTATAGATCCAAAACACATGCACACTGAAGGCAGTTTGGGCGGGGCTGCTACAGCCAGCTGTAGCACAATCTGAATACTACATGTTACAGAGCAGATGTGGCATGTTGCAGACATGTGAGGGAAGGTCTCTGACTGCTGACAGCTCAGCCTCAGGCGATGAAAATGTGTTTATGTTGGCTTTTCTCATTAGCAGCATCTATATGTGCGCTCCATCTTTCAACCCCAGCTAAACGTTACAGAGCTCGTGCCAGGTGTTTGTGAAGGCGTGGGAGGATTTTAATTGTTCCAAGATGGGGTGTATCTGTTTGTGCTTCAGAAGAGAAGTCAATAATCAAGTGCGTCTAAACACGATAACTCGAGGAGCTGTGCAGGCAGCTCGCATGCACCACGGAGGAGAACGAGGCTTTGTGTCTTGGTTGCTGCAGAAACCCAGGAGGAAAAGCAGGAAACTATGAGATGAAAGAATGTTGATCTGAGCACAAACAACGGTGACTGAAAAAAAAGATTATATATATATATATATATATATATGTGTGTATATAAAAGTTTTTCAAGCACACCAAAAAGCATGTAATGAGTGTCTCACCTACTTGAGCTGATTTCTGTAATTATTTCTCAGAGTGTGTGGGCACATCATGATACAGAGGAGGTGGAGGGGAAGAAATAGAAAAAGAGGAAAATTGTCATTGAAAGGAAATAGTGCCCTCTCTTGGACAGATGTTTTTACAGCTGCAAAGGTTTAAAAAAACAACCAAAATTGTTAATTTTGAAACAACAGAAACTGTTAGTAATACTAGTTCACATGTAGTTTTATGGATTAAAACAAACCTGTATAATTATTATTATTGTTGTTGTTGTTGTTGTTGTTGTTGTTGTTGTTGTTGTTGTTTGTTTGTTTTTTTAGTGTTATCAAGTCAGACTGTACTTTAGCCAGATCGTCAGTTCAGTTCTGATCCCATTTAAATCAAACTAGAGAAACTGCATTTCCTGCAAAAAATGAATGTGAAAGTGAACTTGCTGAGAAACAGCTGAAATTAGCTAAAAGGAAAAAGGCATGCTGAGCTGAATAGAAGAACAATCCTAAATTAGCAGAAGAAAGCCGAAACAACACATATTTGCTGAAATTGGTTTGAATAAGCAGAAATTTAAAAAAAATAGGAAAGTAGCTTACAAAAGCTGAAATTAGCAAAAAAAAAAGGCTGAAAAGTAAGTGAAAGGCAGAAATAAGCTTAAACTAACAGAAGGAAGCAGAAAGGGCTGAAATGTGAAATCCACTGAAAAGGCTAAAATTATCATAATGACAGTTAAATAGTAGCTGAAATAACTTAAACTAGCATGAATAAGTTGAAAGAAACATGACAAGCTGAAATTAGCATAAAGAAATTAGCTGAAAGTTGCAGCTATTACCACAAAAAATTTAATTTATCAGAAAATGTATCTTTGATCTTATTACTGTTTTTCTTTTTACATTTTATACTTTTGTTGAGTGTAACTGGGACCCTGTGTACACAATTTTGTTCCACCACATTGTACCACATGTGGTGCATATGACAAATAAAGAAACTTTGACTTTGACCTTGAAAACAGCTGAAATTGCCAAAAAAAAAATGCTAAATAGGTAGTTGAAAAGGTAGAACACGTTTAAATTAGCAGTAGAAAGCAGAGAGAACACATGTTTGCCCAATTAGGTTTAAAGAAGCAGAAATGAGCACCAAGGATGGATATTATCTGAAAAAGCTGAAATTAGCACTCACAAAAGCAGCTAAAAAAGCAGAAAGAAATTTAAATGACCAGAAGGAAGTGGTGAGAGCACATTTTTGCTGAATTAGGCTGAAAAAGTTGAAATGAGTAACAAGATGTGGAATTAGCCGAAAAAGCAAAAATTGGCATTAAAACAGTTAAATACTGTAGTAGCTGAAATAGCAGGAAAAAACTGAAACTTGCATAAATAAGATGAAAGAAGCATAACAAGCTTAAATTTGCAGAAAGAAGTAAAAACAAGTAGAAAAAATGTTATAGTTAGCAGAAAGAATCTGAAAGAAGCACAAAACAGCTGAAAAAACAGCTAATATTAGCTGAAAGTAGCTGAAAAAAATTGCACAAGGAAGCTGAAAGAAGCTGAAGCAGAACAAAATGTGAAAGGAGCAGTAAAAGGTTGTATACACATCTAAAGATGTGAAGGATATAAAATGAGCTCAAGTCATTTTCTATGAGAAAAAAAAGTGGCAGAAAAGGCAAAATATTTCAAAAAGCTAAAGTTGCACCAATACCAAGTCAGAGCACCCTTCTCCAGAAAGAGCTAAACGTTTTGATTTATGCTTTGTTGAAATAGCACAAAAATTGTGGAATGAGAAAGATGCTGAAAAACGTACTGAAGGAAAAAAGGATCACAGTAGAGTGAATGCTTCATGAACATTCACACAACGAGCATCGCCGTGTCTCTGCCCTGCACTTCAGAGACTGAACATCTGGATATCAGGCTTTCTTTTCTCTTTTCAAAATGTTAAAGGTGTAAATAAGAATTCATATGATTACCTCTTGAAAAATAATTTGCTTTGGATCCTGAGTTACACTTAATAATCCAGGTAGAAAATCCAACAAAGTTAAATCAGGTCCTCTGGATGGATTATTTTTGATGAAACGTTGTGTCTTTCATCCAAAAGACTTCGTTGGTCTGAGGAGCCACAACAACCTCAGTCTTATAGTCTCCACTATGTGAGGGTGCTATTTATAAGACTGAGTTTGTTGTGGCTCCTCAGACTGATGAAGTCTTTTGGATGAAAGACAAAACATTTCAACAAAAAGAAACAGTCCAGAGGACCTGATCTAACTTTGTTGGGTTTTGTTTGTAATAATGATGAGTTCATCCATCTCACCTCATGTCCTCTCTTTTGTTAATCATTCTCATGCAGCCTGACTTTTTTGCTAACATATTTTGTTTTCCTGGCCTCTAGGAACTTGTGCTACTTTGCATGTCAGGAGAGCCCATCCTCTGTGATTCTGAGTTTGTGGGAAGCCCAGCACCAGGACTCTGGGGACCTGGACTCCCTGGCCAGCGCCCTTGAGGAAATCGGAAAGGTCCAGTCCCCTAGGGGAACCTCCCCTCTCATCTGCAGAAATGAGGACTCTGAGTTCACAAAGGTTGGGTAGGAAAAGTCTACAGAGGCCAAGTGGTGATGAACCTTTACTGCATGAACACTGACGATCAGCTGCAACTAACCTACAGAGACAAGGGCAAGGAGATTAATGGACGAGTTATTAATGGCACACCTCTGCTGAACCAAACGGTCCATAAAGACACAACAGAGTCAAGAACTGGCCGAGTCAGAAGTTTTAGTGTTTTAGGAGACACATTCTTTTAAAGGATATCTGTGTGGATGAGAAAAGCCTGGACAAACTTCAGAAGCTGATTCAGTCACTTGTAGTCAAGGAGTCTAGATGTCTGTGAGAGGTAGGAGCGTGTTTTCAGCGCCAGCAATGACGTGATCGGACCTTCCCAGTACTAAACGTGCTCATACAGAACTCACCATCAAACCGTCCTTTGAATAATCAAAGTGTACTAACGTCTTAAACAAGATTTCTTGTTTATTTTGTTCCATTTCTTCACTGTAAGCGTCCTGGAGTTTATATTAAAAGAAGGGAAAAATCAGAGCGCGGCAAGTTTTTCCTGTCCAAACATCTTGTCCATACGGAGCAGTGTTAGCGGTGATGAGTAAAAGAAAGACTGGCTGAAAAGGTTCAACAGGAGTTTATCATTGTGATTCATGATTCAGTCTGAAGAACACGAGAATGTGTTCAACCTCACAGTGGAGAAACCAACAGATCTGTGCCTCATCTGGAGCAACAGCCTGAGCTGAACCACTTCCCCTGAGCTCCAGTAATCAACATCTGGTTCATGTGGAGGGAGTTTAAAGTCCAACATGTGACTTTTCCCAGATAAACTGGGGGAACGTTGCAAACCTTTCAGATTGCTAGCACTAGTTAAGTGGTGTTTTTTTTAATTCTCTCTCTCTCTCTCTCTCTCTCTCTCTCTGTCTCTGTCTGTCTCTCTCTCTCTCTCTCTCTCTCTCTCTCTCTCTCTCTCTCTCAATAATTTTGAATTAAACGTTTACCTTTTGATGTTTGGCTTGGCTGGCGCTGCCTCTCTTGGATCACTGGTTCATCATAAACCTGGGCAATGTAATTTGGGAACCTTTTACCTTCTGTTGCTTCCTCTCTTCAGCAACTCCCGACATCTACTTTCAAACCTGATGAAAAAGAGTCCCCACAGTCAGTTTTATCCACCTGCCTCTGAACCAATAAAGTGACTTTGTGTTGAACTCTGTGTTGGAACTGTCTTTAATGAAGTGAACGTTGAACACAGTCCAGATACAGCCCAGTAGAGAAATGTGTTTGTCTTCAATAAGAGCTGGTTAAATGAAAGATGAAACAGAAGACCATGTAAAGAACAGTCATAAGAGAGCTTTATGCAGATCACTGTTTCTGTCTGACCTGATGAGGATACTTTTTAAAGCTCTTCATCGGTAAAACCTACATTAATAAAAGTCTTTGTTCAAATCCATGAAGCTTCATCAAACCAAAACCTCTAAACTATTCCCCTGCCTCTCAGTTGAAGGTAAAATCAGCAGTTTCTGCTTTGCAGCTTCTAAAAAGGTTCCAGAGGGTTGCAAATATATTAAATCCCCTTGATATTCTTTCTATTTTGTTGACTTACAGCCTGAACATTTTATTTATTTGTTTGTTTGTTCTTTTTATATATTTTATTATACACTGCTTCCCGCCCCCATATGGACTATTTAAGAGACTGAGCTGAATACAGCACCTCAGACTGAGGAAGTCTCTCGAATGAGAGACGAAACGTTTCTATATTTTTTTGCTTTGTTTTGTTTTTTGTTTTTTTGAATGTCCAGAGGACCAGATTGAACTTTTTTGGGTAAGCCAGGGAAGTTGTTTTAATCAATAAACAGAAATAGAAAACAATTATGTAAACGTGAAAAATGATTCATGCATACAGTGTGTATTCAGCCCTTTGCTTTGAAGCTCCGGTCATTACCTTCAGAACCCACATGATTAGTTTAATAAGAGCCGCCTGTAGTAATTTAAGTTTTAGACAATCTCGTCATAAATCCACCTGTTCAACACCTCTGGTGCACTATCAAGCAAGAGGCATCATGAAGACCCAGGAACTGCCCCTACAGGTCAGAAACATAACTGTGGAGAAATACAGATCAGGGCTGGGTTCTATACAAACATGCCAGAACCTTGAACATCCCATGTAGCTTCAGTAAACCATCCAGTTGTTTCTTTGTCCACTTTTCGTTGCAGGGTCACAGGGAGCTGGTGCTTTTTTCCAGCAGTCATTGAGCGTAAGTCTGTGTACAACCTGGACATGTCGCCAGTCCACCACAGAGAAACAACCCTTCACACTCACACATATCTACTCATTGTGGGCTGCATCACTGGTGATCAGGAAGCTGAATACAGAGGTGTGGTGGACAGAACCGCCCGCAACTCAACAGAAGACCCCCCCCCCCCCCAAACCTTTCAACATCAAAGGTACTAAAGTGGACACTGTGAACTGCTACAAGTACCTGGAGGTCCACTTAGACAATAAACTGGACTGGACAGCTGACACCAACGCCCTCTACAAGAAAGGGCAGAGTCGTATTTTTCTTCTGAGGAGACACAGGTCCTTTAACATCTGTAGGACCATGCTGCAGATGTTTTACAACTCAGTAGTATCTGCAGGGCCATGCTGCAGATGTTTTTCCACTCGATGGTCTTTGCAGGACCATGCTGCAGATGTTTTACCACTCTGTGGTCTCTGCAGGGACATGCTACAGATGTTTTACCATTCTGTGGTCTCTGCAGAGCCATGCTGCCTGTGTTTTACCACTCGATGGTCTCTGTAGGACCATGCTGCAGATGTTTTACCACTCGATGGTCTCTGCAGAGCCCTCCCTGGGCTGCCACCTTACCGTGGTGGAGGGGTTTGAGTGTCCCAATGATCCTAGGAGATATGCTGTCAGGGGGTTCACACCCCTAGTAGGGTCACCCAAGACACGTAGGTCCTAGAGGAGGGACCAGACAAAGTGCAGCCCAAACACCCCAATGATGAGCAAAATAAATGGACTCAATGTTCCCTCGCCCAGACGTGGGTCACCGGGGCCCCACTCTGGAGCCAGGC
This sequence comes from Nematolebias whitei, assembly GCF_014905685.2. Classification (NCBI taxonomy): domain Eukaryota; kingdom Metazoa; phylum Chordata; class Actinopteri; order Cyprinodontiformes; family Rivulidae; genus Nematolebias; species Nematolebias whitei. The sequence goes on from NC_056515.1 coordinate 13,826,830, forward strand.
ATGGAGGTAGGGCATGCGGGCAGGTGCCTGGTGGCCAGGCTTTTGCCCATGGAGCTCAGCCGGGCACAGCCTGAAGAGGAGACGTGGGTCCCCCTTCCCATGGGCACACCACCTGTGGGAGGGGCCAAAGGGGTCGGGTGCAATGTAAGATGGGTGGTGGCTGAGGTCAGGGACCCTGGCGGTCTGATCCTCGGCTACAGAAGCTGACTCTTGGGACATGGAATTCAATTGAATTCAGTTTATTTATATAGCGCCAAATCACAACAAAGTTGTCTCAGGGCACTTTACAGGAACATTCACATACATAAAAGCCAATTAGTAAATTTCTCTATCTAAGGAATCCAGCAGACAAGTTGAATCTTGGCTTTGTTGCAGTCTCCCATCTTGAGCAAGCACAGTGGCAACAGTGGAAAGAAAAAACTCCCTTTTAAAAGGAAGAAACCTCCAGAAGAACCAGGTTCAGGACAAGCAGCCATCTGCTTTGACCGGCTGGTGAGGAATGTCACCTCACTGGTGGGGATGGAGCGTGAGCTTGTGTGTGAGGTTGAGAGGTTCCTGCGAGAAATAGTCAGACTCACCTCTATGCATGGCTATGACTCTGGAACCAGTTTCCTTGAGAGGGGTTGGACACTCTTCCACTCTGGAGTTGCCCCTGGTGAGAGGCGCCGAGCAGGAGTGGGCATACTTGTTGCCCCCCATCCTAAGTGCCTGTGTGTTGGGATTCACCGTGGTGAATGAGAGGGTAGCCTCCCTCCACCTACGTGTGGGGGGACAGGTTCTGACTGTCGTTTGGGCTTATGCACCAAACAGCAGCTCACATTATCCGCCCTTTTTGGAGTCCTTGGAGGGGATACTGGAAAGTGCACCTCCTGGGGACTCCCTTGTTCTGCTGGGGGACTTCAATGATCACGTAGGCAATGACAGTGAGACCTGAAGGGGTGTGGTTGGGAGGAACGGCCCCCCTGATCTTAACCCGAGTGGTGTTCTGTTGTTGGACTTCTGTGCTCATCATGGATTGTCAATAACAAACACCATGTTCAAGCATAAGGGTGTCCATATGTGCTCTTGGCACCAGAACACTCTAGGCCACAGTTCGATAATCGACTTTGTCGTTGTCTCATCTGATCTGCGGCCAATGTCTTGGACACTCGGGTGAAGAGAGGGGCAGAGCTGTCCACTGATCACTACCTGGTGGTGAGTTGGCTCCGATGGTGGGGGAGGATGCCGGTCAGACCTGGCAGGCCCAGACGTATTGTGAGGGTTTGCTGGGAACGTCTGGCAGAGTCTCCTGTGAGACAGAGCTTTAACTGTCACCTCCGGGAGCACTTGGAACATATTCCGTGGGAGGTAGGGGACATTGAGTCCGAGTGGGCCATGTTCCATGCCTCTATTGTCGAGGTGGCTTACCGGAGCTGCGGCCACAAGGTTGCCAACATGTCACGGTGGCAACCCTGGAACCCAGTGGTGGACACTGGCAGTGAGGGATGCTGTCAGGCTGAAGAAGGAGTCCTGTCGGGCCTTTTTGGCCTGTGGGACCCCGGAAGCAGCTGATGGGTACCGGCAGTCCAAGCGACATGCGACTCGGTTGGTCGCTGAGGCAAAAACTCGGGCATGGGAGGAGTTTGGAGAGGCCATGGAGATTGACTTCTGCACGGCTTCAAGGCGATTCTGGTCCACCATCCGGCATCTCGGGGGAGGAAAGTGGTACACCACCAACACTGTTTATAGTGGGGGTGGTGTGCTGCTAACCTCAACTCAGGATGTCGTGGGTCAGGGGGCGGAATACTTTGAAGACCTCCTCAATCCCACTGGCACGTCTTTCACTGAGGAAGCGGAGCCTGGGGACTCTGGGTCGGGCCCTCCAATTTCTGGTGCTGAGGTCACCGAGGTGGTTAAAAAGCTCCTCGGTGGCAGAGCCCCAGGGGTGGATGAGATTCACCCGGAGTTCCTTAAGGCTCTGGATGTTGTAGGGTTGTATTGGCTTAAGCGACTCTGCAATATTGCATGGACATCGGGGGAAGTTCCCCTGGATTGGCAGACCGGGGTGGTGGTCCCCCTATTCAAAAAGGGGGACCTTAGAGTGTTTTCCAAATACAGGGGGATCATGCTCTTAAGCCTCCCTGGTAAGGTCTATTCGGGGGTTCTGGAGAGGAGGGTCCGTCGGATAGTCGAACCTCGGATTCAGGAGGAGCAGTGCGGTTTTCGTCCTGGTCGTGGAACACTGGACCAGCTCTACACTCTCAGCAGGGTCCTGGAGGGTGCGTGGGAGTTTGCCCAACCGGTCAAACATGTGCTTTGTGGACTTGGAGAAGGCATTCGAACACATCCCTGGGGAACCCTGTGGGGTACTCTGGGAGTATTGGGTACCAGGCCCTTTGATACGGGCTGTTAGGTCCCCATATGACTGATGTCAGAGCCTGGTCCGCATTGCCGGCAGTAAGTCGGGCTTGTTCCCGGTGAGAGTTGGACTTCGCCAAGTTGCCCTTTGTCACCGACTCTGTGCATAACTTTTATGGACAGAATTTCTAGGCGCAGCCAAGGTGTTGAGGGGATCTGTTTTGGTTGCATTAGGATTGCATCTCTGCTTTTTGCAGATGATATAGTCCTGTTGGCTTCATCAGATCGTGATGTACAGCTTTCGCTGGAGCGGTTCACAGCCGAGTGTGACACATCCAAGATGAAGATCAGTTCCTCCAAATCCGAGGCCATGGTCTTGAGCCGGAAAAGGGTAGAGTGCCCTCTCCGGGTCAGGGAGGAGGTCCTGCCCCAAGTGGAGGAGTTCAAGTATCTTGGGGTCTTGTTCACGAATGAGGGAAAAATGGAGCGTGAGATCGATAGGCGGATAGGTGCAGTGTCTGCAGTGAAGCGGGCGCTGTACAGGTCTGTCGTGGTGAAGAGAGAGCTGAGTCAAAAGGCGAAGCTCTCAATTTACCGATTGATCTACATTCCTACCCTCATCTATGGTCATGAGCTTTGGGTTGTGACTGATAGAACAAGATCTCGGATACAAGTGGCCAAAATGAGTTTTCTCCGCAGAGTGTCTGGGCTCTCCCTTAGAGATAGGGTGAGAAGCTCGATCATCCAGGAGGGACTCAGAGTAGAGCCGCTGCTTCTCCATGTTGAGAAGAGACAGTTGAGGTGGCTCGGACATCTGGTTAGGATGCCTCCTGGACGCCTCCTGGACGCCTCCCTGGTGAGGTGTTCCGGACACGTCCCACCGGGAGGAGACCCAGAGGAAGAATCAGGACACGCTGGAAGGGACTATGTTTCTCGGCTGGCCTGTGAACGCTTTGGGATTCCCCCCGGAGGAGATGGCCCAAGTGGCTGTGGAGAGGGAAGTCTGGGCCTCCCTACTTAAGCTGCTACCCCTGCGACCTGACCCCGGATAAGCAGAAGAAAATGGATGGATGGATGGATGGATGGATGGATGGATGGATGGATGGATGGATGGGTCTCTGCGGGACCATGTTGCAGATGTGTTACCACTCTGTGGTCTCTGCAGGACCATGCTACAGATGTTTTACCACTGAATGGTCTCTGCAGGACCATGCTGCAGATGTTTTTCCACTCGGTACTCTCTGCAGGGCCATGATGCAGATGTTTTCGGTGGTCTCTGCAGG
>NC_056515.1:13830459-13858508 GCF_014905685.2 Nematolebias whitei
ACTCTCTGCAGGGCCATGATGCAGATGTTTTCGGTGGTCTCTGCAGGACCATGCTGCAGATGTTTTACCACTCTGTGTTTTCTGCAGGGCCATGCTGCAGTTGTTTTACCACTCTGTGGTCTCTGCAGGGCCATGCTGCAGATGTTTTACCACTCGATGGTGTCTGCAGGACCATGCTGCAGATGTTTTACCACTTGGTAGTCTCTGCAGGACCATGCTGCAGATGTTTTACCAAATGGCAATTCAGAGTTAGCATATAACCCAGCATGCATTTTTATGTTCTGTGTGAGGAAGCCAGAAAATACCCAACCATGCATGTGGAAACCATACCAGTTCCAGACAGAAAGATGCCTGGAAGCACAGCTTTTTAACCTGTAACCTTCTTGCTGTGACATTTCTAACTACTGCACCACTGGTGGTGCCACCATTAAATCTTAGAAAGTGGAAAAATTACACTATCAAAGCAAACCTGCCCAGAAAGAATTGTTTCATAAAACGTGTGCATATTTATCAACTTTAAAAACTGATAAATTTTTTTTCCTGAGAAGCAGATGAAAGAGCAGAATAAACATTTTCCATTCACTTAATTTAATTTAAAGACAGGATACATCAGCTCATTAAACTGTTTCCAAAGGTACCAAAATCTGCACCTTGCTCCTCTAAAGTTCACTACGATGTCACACAGTGTATTTTTAAAACCTCAGTTTTGCAAATGTATTTGAGGTTTTGAACAGGACTATTTCCAGTTTGTAGCAGCCTGGAGAAGAAAAATGCAGATCTATGCTCTCCTTCTTTCTCAACTGCAAGACATTTTTGCTGATTTGTGCATTTATGGAAATATCCTGATATATTCAGCCACAGAAGTGTGCATTTTATTCAGTACTTGCTGAAATCTGTTGGCTAGAAGTCCAAACTGCTAAATAGAAGAGATGCAGCCTACAGTTTATCAGAAAGTCATTGTCATGTGTGCACATTGAACAACACGAGTAGCCTTATTCTCTTCTATCACTTTTAAAATGTCACTGTATAAAAAAGTCTAGATATTGGAAGCTTTGAGGTCATATTGGCTCAAACAAGCCAGTAAATTGCAGTAAATTGTAAATGGACTGTAGTTACAGTGCCTTGCGAAAGTATTTGGCCCCCTTGAACTTTTCAACCTTTTGCCACATTTCAGGCTTCAAACATAAAGATATAAAAAAAATAGTCCATGCCCAATAATTCAGGTATAAAATCCAATATTTTTCAGTCAGGTCATCTGCACAGTTTTTTTTGTTTGGTTGGGTTTTTTTTTTGTGTGTGTGTGTGCTGAAATGTTTTGCCTTTGATCCGGAAGGCTTCATCATCATCATTCATAAAGATATAAAATTTAAATTTTTTGTGAAGAATCAACAACAAGTGGGACACAATCGTGAAATAGAATGAAATTTATTGGATGTGTCAAACTTTTTTAACAAATAAAAAACTGAAAAGTGGTGCTTGCAATATATTATATAAATGGAATCCACCTGTGTGTAATCAAGTCTCCATATAAATGCACCTGCTCTGTGATAGTCTCAGGGTTCTGTTCAAAGTGCAGAGAGCATCATGAAGACCAAGGAACACACCAGGCAGGTCCAAGATACTTGTTAGGATTTTCTAGGCAGGAGCGAACCCAGTAGTGCAGACAGGGACTCAACTCAGAAGAATACAAAAAATAGGTGTTTAATGATAAAATAAAGATACAAAATAACAGGGTGACGGGGCAGCAAAACTTACATGAACAAGAAGATAAGGCACGGGAAACTCAGGAGGACTCAGGGGACTCGGAAGGCTCAGGGAACTCGGAAGACTCAGGGGAACACAGGAGACCGAACGAGTACGACGCAACAACGAACAAGACTGACAGACGGCTTATATACAGGGACAAGACGAGACGTGATTACGAACAGCTGGGACGAGACAAGGGTGGCACCAATTGAACTAACGAGGGAGCACTAGGGAACACAGACACAAACCGGGCCACAAAAAGGTACCATCCTTACAGTACCCCCCCTCAAGGACGCCCCCAGGCGTCCCCCCAAAAAAAACCCTCCCGAAGGACTTGGGCGGGTGGAGGGCGGCACTGCAAGGGTGGAGAGCCCGAGGAAAACACGAGGAAGAAACCAAAGACCTGAAAAACTATGGCTAATCACAAGCAGGGAACACAAAGGATCTGGATGGTCAAGGGACCGTCCCTAGGAGTCATCGTTCCGGCCGCCGGCCGGGAGGCCGTCCATCAAGGCGGGCCAGTGGGGGGCGGCTGGGAGGCCGTCCAATACATAGGACCAGAGAGACCGCGGCAGGCGGCGATGAGGACTTGGAGACCATGGCAGGTGGCGAAGAGGACTTGGAGGCCGCGGCAGGCGGCGAAGAGGACTTGGAGGCCGCAGCAGGCGGCGAAGAGGACTTGGAGACCGCGGCATGCGTCATGGAGTCCTGGGGAGCTGCAGCATGAGTCGGGGAGACCTGGGGCGCTGCAGAAGACGACGGAGAGGCCTGGGGTGCTGCAGCGGACGACGGTGAGGCCTGGGGCACTGCAGCGGACGACGGAGAGGCCTGGGGCACTGCAGTGGACGACGGAGAGACCTGGAGCTCTGCAGCAGACGACGGAGAGGCCTGGAGCTCTGCAGCAGACAACGGAGAGGCCTGGAGATCTGCAGCAGACAACGGGGAGGCCTGGAGCTCTGCGGCAGGAACGGAATCTTCTGCAGCAGGAACTGAAACAGGAACTGAATCTTCTGTGGCAGGAACAGGAACAGAATCTTCTGCGGCAGGAACAGAATCTTCTGCGGCAGGAACGGAGTCTTCTGCGGCAGGAACAGGAACAGAATCTTCTGCGGCAGGAACGGAGTATTTTGCAGCAGGAACAGGAACAGAATCTTCTGCGGCAGGAACAGAATCTTCTGCAGCAGGAACGGAGTCTTCTGCGGCAAGAACGGAGTCTTCTGTGGCAGGAACAGGAACAGAATCTTCTGTGGCAGGAACGGAGTCTTCTGTGGCAGGAACAGGATCTGAATCTTCTGTGGCAGGAACAGGAACAGAATCTTCTGCGCCAGGAATGGAGTCTTCTGCGGCAGGAACAGGATCTGAATCTTCTGCAGCAGGAACAGGAACACAATCTTCTGGGGCAGGAACAGGAACACAATCTTCTGCGGCAGGAACGGAGTCTTCTGCGGCAGGAACAGGATTCTCCTGGACCCCCTCGGAACAGGAGAGGTGAAGAGCATCCGACGGGACCCCCTCGGAACAGGAGAGGTGAGGAGCGTCCGTTTGGACCCACTCGGAACAGGAGAGGTGAGGATCGTCTGTCTGGACCTCCTCGGAACAAGAGAGGTTAGGAGCGTCTGTCTAGACCCCCTCGGAGCAGGAGAAGTGAGGGGCGTCTGACGGGACCCCCTCGGAGCAGGAGAAGTGAGGAACGTCTGACGGGACCCCCTCGGAGCAAGAGAAGTGAGGAGCGTCTGTCTGGACCCCCTCGGAACAGGAGAGGTGAGGAGCATCTGTCTGGACCCCCTCGGAGCAGGAGAGGTGAAGAGCGTCCGACGGGACCCCCTTGGAACAGGAGAGGTGAGGAGCGTCCGTCTGGACCCCCCTCGGAACAGGAGAGGTGAGGAGCGTCCGTCTGGACCTCCTCGGAACAGGAGAGGTGAGGAGCGTCCGTCTGGACCACCTCGGAGCAGGAGAAGTGAGGAGCGTCTGACGGGACCCCCTCGGAACAGGAGAAGTGAGGAGCGTCTGTCTGGACCCCCTTGGAGCAGGAGAGATGAGGAGCGTCTGTCTGTATCCCCTCGGAGCAGGAGAAGTGAGGATCCACCTCGGGGGCTGCATGCAGCGTGGAATCCACCTCGGGGGCTGCGTGCAGCGTGGAATCCACCTCGGGGGCTGCGTGCAGCGTGGAATCCACCTCGGGGGCTGCGTGCAGCGTGGGATCCACCTGGGGGGCTGCGTGCAGCGTGGGATCCACCTGGGGGGCTGCGTGCAGCTTGGGTTCAGAGATGGCAGTGACTACAGGGGTTTTTAAAGTCCCTATCTTAGTTAGTAAAAGATTGTACTCAGGAAGCCATGAAAGACCAGGAATAGATAATAAAAAATCTTCCATCTGGGACAAAACGATGTCACTGGAAGCCGGGTTAGCTTTAGCTGAATGGAATAACTCTAGTAAAGTCTGATTTATTTGCGTAATTTCTTCGGGTGAAAATGAGTGTAAGAAGGGAAAGTCTCTACGTGGGGGTGTGGTGACAGGTGCCGCCCCCACCGGAAACCTGGAAGGTGAGGCGGCGGAACACACCCCCACGGAGTCACTGGGAATACGCTCGGGAGGTACGGTCAGGCTGGGTCGGAGAGCCGCGGTGCAGAGTGGCAGTGAGAGGCCGGATTCCGCCCCCACCAGGAACCTAGAAGGTGAGGCGACGGAACCCGCCCCGTGGCGTCAAGTGGACCGGACTCACCGAACCGAACAGGAGTGGACCGGAGCTCCCGTGGGACGTTGGATCTCGCCCCCACCAGAAACCTGGGAGGTGAGGCAGTGGATCCCGCTCCCACAGAAACACCAGAACCAGCTCTAAAATTCTGCTCAGCCAACGAGACCAGGCCGATCGCCGCGGACTGCCTCCGGAATCGTTTTCTGCCACTACGACAGAAGTGGGACGGCAGAAGGACAGGGACCGAGAGGAGCTCGTCCATCTATGGCTCGTGGAGAGAAAAAGAAAAAAGGTGAGTTTGCCGAGAGAGACCCTGCCCGCTGGGTTCTGGTCTGGTCATGTCGTAATGTTAGGATTTTCTAGGCAGGAGCGAACCCAGTAGTGCTGACAGGGACTCAACTCAGCAGAATACAAAAAATAGGTGTTTAATGATAAAATAAAGATACAAAATAACAGGCTGACGGGGCAGCAAAACTTACATGAACAGGAAGATAAGGCACGGGAAACTCAGGAGGACTCAGGGGACTCGGAAGGCTCAGGGAACTCGGAAGACTCAGGGGAACACAGGAGACCCAACGAGTACGACGCGACAACGAACAAGACTGACAGACGGCTTATATACATGGACAAGACGAGACGTGATTACGAACAGCTGGGACGAGACAAGGGTGGCACCAATTGAACTAACGAGGGAGCACTAGGGAACACAGACACAAACCGGGCCACAAAAAAGTACCATCCTTACAATACTGTTGTGGAGAAGTTTAAAGCCGAATTTGAATACAAAAAAAATTCCCAAGTTTTAAACATCCCAAGGAGCACTGTGCAAGCAATCATATTGAAATGGAAGGAGTATCAGACCACTGCAAATCTACCAAGACACGGCCTTCCCTTTAAACTTTCATCTCAAACAAGGAGAAGACTGATCAGAGATGCAGCCAAGAGGCCCATGATCACTCTGGATAAACTCCAGAGATCTATAGCTGAGGTGGGAGAGTCTGTCCATAGGCCAACAATCAGTCGTACACTTCACAAATCTGGCCTTTATGAAAGAGTGGCAAGAAGAAAGCCATTTCTCAAAGATATCCATAAAAAGTGTTGTTTAAAGTTTGCCACAAGCAACCTGGGAGACACACCAAACATGTGGAAGAAGGTGCTCTGGTCAGATGAAACCAAAATCGAACTGTTTGGCCACAATGCAAAACGATATGTTTGGCGTAAAAACAACACAGCTCATCACCCTGAACACACCATCCCCACTGTCAAACATGGTGGTGGCAGCATCATGGTTTGGGCCTGCTTTTCATCAGCAGGGACAGGGAAGATGGTCAGAATTGATGGGAAGATGGATGGGGCCAAATACAGGACCATTCTGGAAGAAAACCTGTTTGAGTCTGCAAGAGACCTGAGACTGGGACGGGGATTTATCTTCCAACAAGACAATGATCCAAAACATAAAGCCAAATCTGCAATGGAATGGTTCGCAAATAAACGTATCCAGGTGTTGGAATGGCCAAGTCAAAGTCCAGACCTGAATCCAATCGAGAATCTGTGGAAAGAGCTGAAGACTGCTGTTCAGAAACGCTCTCCATCCAACCTCACTGAGCTTGAGCTGTTTTGCAAGGAAGAATGGGCAAGAATTTCAGTCTCTCGATGTGCAAAACTGATAGAGACATACCCCAAGCAACTTGCAGCTGTAATTGCAGCAAAAGGCGGCGCTACAAAGTATTAACGCAAGGGGGCCAAATAATATTGCACGCCCCACTTTTCAGTTTTTTATTTGTTAAAAAAGTTTGACACATCCAATAAATTTCATTCCACTTCACGAGTGTGTCCCACTTGTTGTTGATTCTTCACAAAAAAATAAAATTTTATATTTTTTTGTTTGAAGCCTGAAATGTGGCAAAAGGTTGAAAAGTTCAAGGGGGCCAAATACGTTCGCAAGGCACTGTATATAGCGCCTTTCTGTCTAATCAAGACACTCAAAGCTCTTTACAACAATCTGTGCCTCATTTACCCATTCATACAGCACTCTACTAGATCTCTACAAAGACTAATCTGAATCTGTAGAGACTAATCAGAGCTTTATCACATTCATACATGGATGGGACACACCTCAGAGGCAATGAGGGGTTCAGTGTTTTGCACATGGACACTTTGGCATGTGACTGCTTGTGGAATCGAACCCCCAACTCTCACATTGGAGGACAACTGCTCTAACCACTCAGCCACAGCTGTCCAAGACTAAGACTTGAGGCATGAAACTTTGAGATGAAATTTGTATTGACTTTGTTAATGAGTACATTTTGGAGGTAAATTAATCACTCTGGGCACAATAACTCATATCTGTAAATACTCAGAACTGTAGTTTTGCCCGGGCAGCACGGTGGCGCAACTGGTAGAGCTGCTGCCTCTCAGCGAGCAGGTCCTTGGTTCAAACCCCGGTCCAGGGGCCATTCTGGGTGGAGTTTGCATGTTCTCTCCGTGCATGCGTGGGTTTTCTCCGGGTGCTCCGGTTTCCTCCCACAGACCAAAAACATGCATGTTAGGCTGATTGGTCACTCTAAATTCTCCCTAGGTGTGAGTGAGAGAGTGAATGGTTGTTTGTCTCGTTTGTCTCTATGTGGCCTTGTGATGGACTTGCGACCCGTCCAGGGTGTACCCCGCCCCTCGCACAGTGATTGCTGGACATGGGCACCAGCGACCCCCGTGACCCAAAATGGAATAAGCGGGTAAAGATAATGGATGGATGGATGGATGTAGTTTTGCCCAGTACACTTGACAGATTTATCCTAAACTGCAGTCGAAATATTCCGTCTTGCATCCATCCATTATCTTTACCCGCTTCTTGCTTTTAGGGTCGCAGTGGTCACTGGTGCCCATGTCCAGGCATCACTGTACAAGAGGAGGGGGATACTCTGGACAGGTCTCCAGTACATCACAGGGACACATTCAAGCTCTCACTCTCCTCTAGGAGCAATTTAGAGTTACCAATCAGTCTAACATTCATTCAAACTTTATTTAGAGAGGTTATTCCATTGAGCCTCAGGGACTCATTTACAAGAGAGACCTGATATTAACAAAAAATGATGACAACAGTGGACAACAAAGACAACAATAAACAGTCATAAGGGATGCATGCATGTTTTTGGTCTGTGGGAGGAAACCGGCATACCCAGCGAAAACCCACGCATGCACGGAGAGAACATGCAAATTCCGCTCAGAAAGACCCCTGGCCGGGATTTGAACCGGGGCAACCTGCTCACTGAGAGGTTGCAGCTCTACCAACTGAGCCACCATATTCAGTCTTGAGACTCAAATATTTTTATTCACTTAGTAGCATTTTTTTTTTTAACTAAATTATCAGTCAGTTGCTAAGAAAGGTTGATTAAACATGTTCAACATAGGAAATATCAAGTAGAGTCTTGGAGTTTCAGTCCTGCCTATTTGAGAAGCTGTACGTTATACTCAGTTAATTGATACTGGTTGATGAAACTGGGTAACCACTAATTTTTGCACCATTAACACCTGATTTTCTCTAAAAATATATTTATGATAATGAGATAAAACTAGCTTGGCTGTTTCCAGACTGCAGCATAATCAAGTCATGATCTAGAGAAAAGTTTAGTAAGGTATCCACAGAGTCAAGCACAAATTTAATCAATGCACATAGGAATAGTGACCACCACCTGTGTCACTTGTTTACTGTCTTCTGTTTGGTTTAGTGCCAGCCAGAGGCCCATCTTTCCCTTTCAGGTGTCGTATGACAAACTTTTAGCAGAGTTTTCCTTTGGCAAATACATCCAAATATGGGTTGAGTATGTGGCAAATAAATAATCTGAATTATGTTTCAGTTTTTAAGTTTCTTTCTGAAAGACTATGATTCTCTGAGGTGACTCTAGTCCTGCAACCTCTACGGTAAATCTTCTCTTGTTGAGCAAATTCTTTATTGGATTTAAAGATTTATTTTAATTCAGAGTTTTTTCTCCTCTCATGGAGAAAAAGGAAATGTGTGAAAATATTTGGAGCTCAGGACTGAAATGGTTGTTAAAATGTTTGTACTGAGTATTTAATACCTTGGCGTTAGTTCTTTGCTGTATAGACAACAGGGAAATGTCAAAGCGTAACTGACAACTAAAAGAAAAATTAAAGTATATGAGAGAAATAAAACAGTTTAAGGGTAAGGGGTTCCTGCCAATCAAGAGTCTGAACGCTGCAGTTGACATATGAAGGCTGATTGATGGTCCACTGAACCACTAAATCACTGCTGGAGTCTAGAAATAAGCTTGTGATACTTTATGGAAATCTTGACCTGTAAAGAAGGATTCGCAGTTAAATTACACCGGCACCAAAACCAGTTGAAAACCTACCAGGGGACAGGCTCTATTTCCATTTTAAAGTGGAAAGTATTGTCGTCGTTTTCATATGTAGCAGAAAGACTTTGAAGGAGCCTTGTATTGATATGCACATCTACAACAAACAGCAACACATGTTCTGATTCATGCCACCCCTTATACATTTTATGGACACTAATGGAGTTGATGATTACTTTGAATATTTGGATTTTATTTCAGGGTTTTGAAGTCTGTCAGACATTTTAGCTCCAAGTTCTGAAAACAAGGCATCATACTGCCAACTCCTAGTCCAAAAGCATTTTTTCTCTTCCGGGAGTGTAAACACCTCTAGTTTTGGACTTATTGTTTTATTGTCAACATTTATAATCCCTCCTGTTCTTTAGTTTTGGCTGTTTTGCTTGTTCAGTTCAGTCTCTGTGAGGAACAGAAAACTGATGAACTTTCTGTACAAATGCTGCCTCTAATTTGTGTGGACTTACAGTATATTCCATCAGAGTCCAGCCAGAGTGGTGGTTTTTCTGACAGAAATATCCAAGAACCCAGCATGGTATGTGCAAAACTGTGTTGTTCATCTTCCTACAGAGAGGCTACCTGAGAAGCCTTAAGCCTTTTAAACATGTCATCTCTGATATCCGAAACTTACAATGAGCTGCCTGAAGATGATCCATCTCCAAATGATGTCTCAATGTCCTGCACAGAAACCTTCCAGGTTGTTTTGTGTGCGAGTGTATGCAAAAGAGCATTGTGTGTTTGCTTTACAAGGCTGTTTGTATCTTAAAAATCCAGTCTAAGGTACTACTGCCAGTCTTAGGACCCACCCTCTTCACAAGCTACATAAGTAATGTAGGTCAGAACATCCCTGATGCATCCTTACATTTCTATATGCTGATGATACAGTTGTTTATTGTTGAGCTAGAACAGTTGCTAAGGCTTTTGAGCTTTTGCAATCTGCATTCAGCATCATCCAATCAAATTTGTTTAATCTCAAACTTGTCATAAACTCTGACAAAACCAAAGGGATGTTGTTTTCAAACAGGAAGTCGGTTCAAGCAGTTCTTCCTTCTATTTCATCTATGAATGGTGTTTCTGTTGAGTTTGCCAATTCTTATAAATATCTGGGTATCTTGGTCGATTCACATCTCTCTTTTAAGCCTCGTGTCAAAAACTTGGTAAAGAAGCAGAAAGTTAAATTGAGTTTCTTTTTCTGAAATAGATCCTGTCTAACTGAATGCTAGCATACACCTTGTAACTGTGACTTTCCTTCCCTCCATTGACTATGGTGATATTATTTACATGAACGCTCCTTCAAGCACCCTGCAGATGTTGGATGCTGTCTATCATGGTGCACTAAGATCCATAACTGGCTGTGATTACCGTACCTACCACTGCACCCTGCATTCACTGGTTAACTGGACATCATTAACTTCACACAGACTCTCTCACTGGTACATTTTCATCTTTAAATCACTTCTTGGTCTGTTGCCTTCATACATCTCCTCCTACATGTCTCTGCGTGAGTGCAGCTACAGCGTGCGCTCTCAGGACATTATTACCTGCAATGTCCCCTCAATGAGAACTGAACTTGGCAAAAGGACCTTCTCCTACTCCGCTCCTGCTTCCTGGAATATCTTGCAAAAAGATCTGAAGCTCTCGACCTTGACTTCTCTAAGTGGCTTTAAACATCTGCTAAGTTCATGGGAAAAACCAACACAGACATGTTCCTGTTTTTAGTATTTTACATTGCTTTATAATGATGTAGCTGTTTTTGTTTCATTTTTTAATATATAATTTCTTCCATTTACTTTTCATTTTACATGCTTTTTATATGATAGTTTATTGTTGTCTGTACTTCATCTGTGTTGTTTGTTTAATAAGGTCTCTCTTGTAAATGAGTCCTCGAGGCTCAATGAGCCTGTAGAAATAAAGGTTGAATTGAGTTCTACTTGTTTGACTAATTCAAAGTGTGACGTCTTGTGTAGATGTTTTTTTTCTGTCACTGTCTTCTGCCGTATGATCTGTATTGCTTTTAGTCATTTTAAAAATGCCTATAAAAAGAGGTAGTGCAGTCATTTTAAAGTTGGGTTATGTGACAAAGTTATGAATAATATCTTGCTCGTTAATTTTTTAAACAACTTCAGGTGGATATATATAAGTTATTTCTGACATAATTTATTACCAAACTGCCAAGACCAAAGTGAATCACAGCTGTCATAAAAACACCAATCTCCAAAGCTTCGTAACAGTTCATGTAAACACTATTTCCAGATTAGTCCCATTGAGCGCCGAGGCTCAGTGGGACTGGATATTTAAGACACAAACAACCATCTAAAAAATACACCGAATTACTTTATTTAAAACTGTTTCATGTATAGTTTGTATTAACTTCACTTTTTTAATTTATTTCTCACTTTCTGAGGGAGTTTTGAAACACAAGAGAACTTTTCATTTTCATCAACTGATATTTTTTCCAAGGGAAATATGACTAAATTAAAATGGTTAGATTTTATTTATATATTTATTTCATGAGTTTACCTTCCCTTCCCTTTTTAAAATAAAATGATAAAATTTGTTTGCACAATATTTGTTTATGGTGGAGTTGCTGTCTCTGGTTCAGTTCGTTGTATTTCATTAGATATTTTTTTATATTATTATTATTTAATAAAATAAAATCATTTTCATTAACATGTCGTAAATTAACTGATTTTTCTTTTTTTTTTAAAGCGGGGTTATAAATTGAATTTTCTTAATGCAAACCTTCATTTCTTGATCTGACTACATCAACTCATTTTAATTATGTGCATATCAGCAGTGAGAAGATGAAGCAGAGGTTCATCAAAGTAATTAGAAAACCTGCTCATCAGGCCAAAAAATATATAGCTGGTAAAATATTAATGAAAGGAATATTAACAAATAGTTTTTCTCTTTTATTACTACAAATCTATGTGTTTAGACAAAAATACATATGAAAAAAATTACAGGTAAAAAAACCAAAACTAATTATATGAATAAAGCTTTTTGCCTGAGTGCCAAATTATATAAAAACAGACACAAACTATGTCTAAATTCTAATCTAAAGGCTAAATGATAGAAGTTCATTAATTTATCCTTCCTCATTAGTGATACCTCAGTTTGAACTCTAATAACTCCCGCTTCTGCACAGAAATAATAAGGTAGGATGATTCACTTCTTATATTATATTAATGTGATCCAGCAGACTCATGTGTTTTTATAAAGCCTCCTGGAGCTGGTAATCTGTGTTCAGCATCAAACAGCATTTTTTCATATAATATTAAGACTGTGGTAATTTAATACCACAGCCACAGAGCTGATTATTTTCATTTCATTTAAGCAAATGTACAGTTCACTCTGCACAGGGAGTTCCTGCAGTTTGCTCTTAAACAACGGTTCCCCAGGAGCCTGGAAAGTTATTTCACTGATCTTGGTTTATTTTATTTTTAACAGTTTAGCGTTGCCAAAATCATAAAGAGAACTGAAAGGCTGAATTAAAACACCCTCTGCTCATACAGTTAGCTGATGTAAGTTTTAAATAATCCATCCAGATTTGCATACATGTGTGGCATGGTGGTGAATATGGAGGGTGAATGGTTGTTTGTCTCTCCGTGTCCATGTCATGGACTGGAGACCTGTCCAGGGTGTCCTCCACCTCTCGCACAGTGACTGCTGGATATGGGCACCAGTGACCCCCAGGACCTGAAAAGGAAGAACTGAAAGATGACTCGCTGTGGTGACCCCTGACGAGAGAAAAGCCGAAAGAAGAAGAAGAACATGTATAATTTGTTGTTCGTTTTTAACGTGAATAAAAGCAGCTATGAGCATCCAAATAGGACAAATCTAATTATAGCAGATTAACTTGCAATCTTGAAAGGATGCCAGGTGTGGAAAAAATATATTTTCTGTTTCTGGTTCCAAGAATTTTTAATGGTTTGATATGTGATTATTATATCATAATGTTATTAAAAGAAAATGTCTAAAATTGTCATCGTCGGCTGTTAAGGATGTTTCATTAATGTTTAAGGTTACAAACTTTGGCAAGTACAGTGTAGACTTCTCGTTTGTGTTATTTGGGAGCAAAGTTTCTGCAGATCTATTGAGCTTTGACCTGCTGTAGCAATTTGTTTTTTAATATTTATTTGTTTTTTACTTCTTTACTTACTTTTTAATAAATCACCACAAAAGACAGTTAACTTGTTTAATTCTTGAGAAAATCAAAAAATATGCCACTCAACCTGAGCTATACATCAGAGAGATAAATAGTTAGCTTCAATTTTTTTGTGCAATCTCAAAGTAGAATATCTACAGCTGTATTGTTCAGATTTTCATTTTTAAAAAATTCATCTGATTTGAAGGAGTGGAAAAAAACGTATTGATAAAATTAAATAAATACGTTACTAAAGACCTAGCATTTGTTGAAAGGAAGCATATCGCCCACCGTCTTTCATTCCAGAGTTTTAGACTAAAATCATCTTATGTAGTAAAATGGCAGAGTTGCAGACATTTTGACCAAACCTTAAAAATAATGTGATGTCATAGCTGACATGTTTTTGTGAAATAAGCGGCTGCTCGGGTTCAACAGGCCATCAGGGGGCCCGATAAGAGCTTAACCCTCATGCTGCCCATGAGTCAAAATGACCCAAGGGTAGCAGGATGGTTAAATATTCACATGAAAGAAATTGACATATAGTCTAATCAACATTCATTATAATCAGAAGAATTACAGAGATAAATGAGTGCAAATTTATTATTGTTTGCTTCTTGTGTCTGAGCTTGACCACATTCCATGCACATTAGATAATTACTCTTAATGCATGTAGGGCTCAGAATGTGTGTGGGGGGTGACTCCTAGCTACAGCAGCACATTGTAGCTCTTCAACTACAAAAGTGAACATGTTATAGGCATTTTTGTTGATGCAAAAATGCATGGCTCTAAAGGTTACCGTATTTTCTGGACTATAAGTCACATGTTTTTTCATAGTTTGGCCATTCCTGCGATGTATAGTCCAAAGTGACTTGTATACATTTTTTCTCTATTCATGACACTTTTCTTTTTTTTTAAACAATGTCTTTTATTGATTTTTGCATTTTTAATAACACACTGAACAGATTGACAGACATGACGCAATTTTTGACTGACGCGTTAAATGTTTATTCATACTGACATGAACCAAAGAGTAAAAATTACCGTAGCTGCGAGAGGGCCCTCTAGGCTTTTGACAGCTATGTTGTCCCTTTTATGCTAACCCAACAAACATTTTGTTGCTTCTAGTTTGTTATTTGATACAGTTACTAATGGTAGATCAGCCACCTACTAAAAGGCAAACATCTACAAACCATATCTCTCCTACAAGTCAAGCTTCAGTAAATCACACCTTGTTCACGGTTAGTGAGGTAAATAAATTGTTAGACTCTAAAAAATCTGCAGGCCGTGATGATCTCCCAACTTATTTCTTATGGCTGCTCATATCATCACAGTCCCTGTGACCCACATCTTTATTCTGTCCATAAGGCAAAACTCCATTCCAGATGCTTGGAAAACAGCCTTTGTTCTTCCTTTGCTGAAGGGAGGAGACCCCACCTCACTGAACAACTATTGACCAATCTCTAAACTCTGCATTTTAGCCAAGGTTCTAGAAAAACTGATAAACTCTCAAATAAAAAATTACATGGACTCATTTAACATCTTACCTGGCCTTCAATCTGGTTTCAGGAAACAACACAGCACAACTACTGCTTCACTGAAGGTTTTTAATGATGTTGTTGAAGCACTGGATGCTAAGGATTATTGTGCTGCACTTTTCTTAGACCTGTCTAAAGCTTTTGACATCTTGTGTCATAAACTCTCAGAAATCGGTTTCTCAGATCACACCATTGGTTGGTTCTCTAACTATCTCTCAGATCGGAGGCAATGTGTTCAACATAATGGTACTTCTAGTTATTTAACAGTCAACAATGGTGTACCACAAGGCTCAGTCTTGGGTCCCACCCTCTTTACAATCTATATAGGTAATGTAGGTCAAAGCATCGCTGATGCATTCATACATTTCTATGTTGATGACACAGTTGTTTATTGTCGAGCTAAAACAGTTTCTAAGGCTTTCCAGCTTTTGCAGTCGACCTGTGTCATCATCCAGTCTGATTTGTTCAGTCTCAAATTTGTTCTAAATGCCAATAAAGCCAAAGGGATGCTTTTTTCAAAAAGGAAGTCGGTCCCAGCAGTTCTTCCTCAAATGGTGTCCCTATTGAGTTTGTTGATTCCTATAAATATTTAGATGATTTGGTTGCATTAAGATTCAAAACTGGCTGTAATTACTGTAACCATCACTGCACCTTCTCCTACTCTGCTCCTGTTTCCTGGAACACCTTGCAAAAATATCTGAAGCTCTCAACCTTGACCTCTCTAAGCGGCTTCAAACATTTGCTAAGTTCTTAGCAAAAACCAATTCAGACATGTTCCTGTTTTTAGTTTTCTACATCGCTTTACAACCTAGCTGTTTTTATTTTGTTTTTTGAATACAATTTCTTTCACTTGTTCTTCTCAATTTGTACATATTCTGTCATGACTGTCTAATTTCATTGCATTCCGGTACAATGATAATAAAGCTTATTCTGATTCTGACAGTGTTGTCTTTGTTGTCCACTGTTTTCATCACTCTTTGTTAAAATCAGGTCTCTCTTCTAAATGAGTCCCCGAGGCTCAAGGGATTAAACTGTCTAAATAAAGTTTGAATGAATGAACCCCCCCCCCCCCCCCCCCCCCCAAAAAAAACATTCACTTAGAGACAACTGAGAAAAACTTGACACATGTAAAATGCCACCAAAAGTGATGTGGAATGAGACTGGTGAATTTACTGGTAACTTACTTGTCAGACTCGTTGGCTTCTTATGTTAATTAAGCCTGTTCAGGATCCCAGTATGTTCTGTGTGTTATTGTTATTTCAGACTAAATGTCTGTTCTTGCACTTTGTGAAATACACTTCTAAATAAATGCCACTTATACTCTGAAGTGACTTATTTATTGTTTTTTTCCTCTTCATAAAGCGTTTTTTTTTTACTGATGCCACCTATACTCTGGAGCGACTTATAGTTCAGAAAATACGGTAATCGGTTTTAAATGTTCATTTTGCAATGACTTTCAGATGGTTTACTTAAAATCCTTCCAGTGGGTCGTGAGATGTTTTGCTAACAGACAGGCAGAGTTGAGTGTAACAGGTTATAGCTAAATTTAAAAACAAATTTTGTGTGATCCATCAGTATTTTCATTTTTATGGAACAGTTTCAGCTACCACACAATTTTAGCTCAAAATCTATAAAATTGGCAGAGTTGTAAACATTTTTGTGTTTGCCCATGTTGATGAGTTGTGGTGGTCATGTTCAATTAGTTGAACTCTAAAATGTATTCAGTTGTAAAAGTATATTTAGTGATAAAATTCTGAGAATTTAATAAATAAAATCTGGTGTTTCATGATATAAAGACATCCAAATTGACAAACACGCAGTTAAAACCATAATCACTCTTTTGCCTTTGTCAATGGACGACTAAAAATGATCTCTTGCTTCAGACCATCGTTTAACCTGGTCTGTAACCAGTGGTGGGATGTAACTAAGTACAAATACTTCGTTACTGTACTTAAGTACATTTTTCATGTATCCGTACTTTACTTAAGTAGAGTTAAATGTGGGTACTTTATACTTTTACTCCACTACATTTTACATCAAGTATCTGTACTTTCTACTACACTACATTTCTATAATGTGTTGCATTACAAGTTACATTCATGTTGCGGCTTTTTGATTTGTTTGTTACTTTGAAAGTAACCAAAGGTGAGAGGGGAGCTGATCCAGTGAATCACTGCAAAGTGGGCAGGTAACGTTAGGCCCGCCTTCAAGAAGAGCTGGGCCAATGACATATATTCTAGTATATATGTCACTGAGCTGGGTGCACCTGCAGCACCGCTAACACACTGAAATGTATTCCACCGCAAGAGAGTCAGCCAGAAGATGCACGCCACTCATGGCCTTATTGAAAGACTGCTCAGTACAGCAGGACAGATTCTCTCTCCCAAAAGAGCCAGACTGGATGCAAAAATATTTGAAACCAACTTCTTCTGAACTTGAACAAAAAATTCTTGCTGCAATATTAAAATGTGTCAGTTCATGGATGTTAGGAGACAAGAGATGCCTCCAAATGTCTCGGCACTCAGGTCCAAGTTTTAAAAATGGTGTCAGGAAGTTAAAATACTGTTCACGACTGACCCATTACAAGGTTTAGACAGTATTTTAACTGGAGTTGAAATGATCAGAGCCTGTTCCTTTGTTAGTTGTGTCTAATGCTCCTTTTACTTTTACTTAAATGTGTTTACTGCAGTTAAAATGACACATTGGTTTTGCTTTGTGTTAAATAAAAACTTTCAAAGGTATAATCATTCCTCTTTCTTATTTTGATTAATGTCATTTAACTCTGCAGGTCATCCCTGAAATTCTAATGCACAGAATCACAAGTCCAAGTGTGAACTGTGTCACAGAGTAAACACAATAAAAACATGTATTATCTGCAGCATTGTTCATTAAAATGGCTAAACACTATTAATGTATTACAGAAAATATACATACAGTAGGTACACTTAATGATATGTACACCATTGCATTATGTAATACATTCAGTAAATACTTTTACTTTTAATACTTTAAGTATTTTTAAAGCAAGTACTTATTTACTTTTACCTAAGTAAAAATGTTAATATGGTACTTCTACTTTTACTAGAGTAAATTTTTGTCTGTTTATTTGTACTTTTACTTAAGTACAGTGTTTGAGTACTTTCTCCACCACTGCCTGTGACAGAGGATGACACGCCTGATGTAAAATATGTTGAAGACGAGCAACAATGAAACTCATGTGGCAGATAACTGCTGAACTAGGTCAAACAGCAGATGGCGCTGTGCACTGTTCTCTAGTTAAAGGTCATCTTGTTAGAGCACTGGGGCATTTTTAACATTGTCTGTCTGCATATGCATGCGCACACACAGTGTAGCTTCACAGTAAGGTCTGGTCCAGACGGGCTCTGAGCTGCAGCTACGCCACGTCTGAAGACTACAGGTTCCTCTTCCAGCTCAGCTTCATGATTGACACAAGTCGTTTTGTATGTTTCTGTATGATGTGCAGCACATTATGTTGAAACACTTTCCCACAGTGAAGAGAGAGCAGTTAATTTTTATCCACTGTGTTTTGGTATCTTCACTCAGCCATGCAGACTGTGCCCAGGCAGATCATCAGGCCTACGAAGACAAACAGGCAGGCTGCGGGCCTTCCCAGCAGGCCTCGCTCTTCCCTTCCAGATGCTACACATACATCCCTGGCACAAGCAGGACCCTCACACCCCTAATATCCCCACCCCCATGCTCGCCTTTGGACAACTGCTCTGACTCAAACGGATTAAAGATGACCCTCTTCTCTAACTCTTTTTTTTTTTCACCCTTCTCTTGACTACTCATTTCTTTCCATGCCGGATGAAAGGCCTCCCAGACACCCACTCCATGCACATACCATTCAGGCCAGGACACACAGGAAGTCTATGTGCTGTGCAGAGGGGAGGGTGCAGAAGGGGGAAGTGGTGAAGGAAAAGAGAGGGGGATGGGGAGAGGGTGTGCAAGAGAAAAAGAGCTAAATGCAAGTCATGTGAGGCTCATGGGAACTAACCTTCAAAAGACCAGATCTTGTTTTTTTCTTTTTCTAACTCATATTATTTAACTTTTGTCTCTGGGTTCTGTACACAAGCTCATTACAAAAAATGACAAACAGAATGCCATAATAATGAGTTTCCAAGTTATAATTTTGATTTTTAAGACATAATTCTGAAAAAGAGCATCATAATTTTAAGATTCTAAGTCATAACTATGTATTTCTAAAAATGTAAATATGGCATACAAATACATAATTTAAGGTTTATACATCATAATTATGTTTTTAAGATGTAATTATGAGATACAAAGTCATAATTAAAAAATTTTAAGTCGTAATCATAAGGTACAAATTCTAAATCTGTTGTTTCAAAGTCATAATATGATTTAAAGTAAATTTCTAAGTCATAATTCTAAGTTCTGAAGATGTAAATATGAGATCCAAACAACAATGTGGGTTTAAAAGGATAATTGCACAACTTATAATCATATGAGATACAAAGTACATTTTACCTTTTGAAATCACAATTTGGAGTCATAATTATAGAATTTAAACTCCTAAATATAACTAAAACCTAATATTACTGGCAGAAAAGGGCTCCTGTAGTTAGTCATTTGAAATCTTAACTTATTTTTAAAAAGTTTGTTCCTGAACCCTAAAGGATTAAAGCAGTAAATCCACTTGACATGCTGTAATAACTTTGTTGATCTCTCTTTCATATAAACGTTGGATCTAATAAACCAAGTCTCTGTGCCGTCACCGTGCAGCCGGGTACTGTTGTTTAGCAGCTCTGGCTTTTAGAAACAACACTTAAAGCAGTTAGATTAGTTTCAGCCAAAATTTGCCATGGGACTGTAGAAGATTGCATCATGTGGAATGGAGCGCCCTGTGATTTTTTTTTTTTTTTACTTTGTTGGCATGTATCGCTTCAGCCTGTGTGAAGTGTCTGAGAGTGAGTGGGTGAGCGGCGTCACGTCGCATGCTTTGAATTACTGTACATTTGTGGCTGGTAGACAGTCGGTTGCCAACTGTCTCTGTGCGGAGCAGACAGCTAACATCAGCACTGGTGTCTCTGTCTTTCTATACTTCACTCTCTCTTTTTCCATCTTTCTTTCTGTTTTTGCAGGAGTGTATTCGCCACATGATTGCTTTCATCACTTAAACACACAAACACTTCATGCTTCTCTTTTAATCATCTTAAAAGTATCTATTTTTATCATTCACTGCACCAAAACATGCTTGATAATGTTTTTGCCTGTGTCTGTGTTAGTCTGTTAGCAAAATATCTGATAAACCGCTGGACTGATTTGAAAGAAAGTATTAAGTATTCATTGGTTGTACACCTAAAATTGATTAGCTTTTGCCCTCAAGCCTTTTCAAGATGACTGCAAAGCTAATTTTAGCTAACACAAAAATAGCCATAACTCAGTTCCTTGTATAGATATTATGCTGAATTTGTTGCGATATAGCTGAGTCATCCCTAACACATCATCTAACTACTTATTGTTCAAGATCTTTGCTTAAATCTTTGGCAATGAATTGTATTGTCTGACTGCGGGAGGAAATCGGAGTACCCAGTGAAAGCCTATACATGCGACGAAAGAGCATGCAGGCTCAACCCAGAGGGGGTCCCTGGCTGGGATTCGATCCAGCAACCTTCTCCTGAGAGGGTTGGCCAGGTGAAGTTTTGGTAGCACAATGACTCAGTGGTTAGCACTGTTGCCTCACAGCAATAAGGTCCTGGGTTCAATCCCTGGTTGGACCTGGGTCTTTCTGTGTGGAGTTTGTATGTTCTTCTCGTGCTCACATGGGTTTTCTTCAGGTACTCCGGTTTCCTCCCGCAGACCAATAACATGCATGTTAGTCTGCCTTCAGGTCCAGGCCTCCCTTGCAAAAGAGATCTGTGATCTCAGTGGGATTTGCCTGGTTAAATAAAGGTTAATAAATAATAATGGGGCGGCTGTGGCCGAGTGGTTAGAGCAGTCATCTTCCAATGTGAAAGTTGGGTGTTCGGATCCACAAGCTGTCACATGCCGAAGTGTCCCTGGGCAAGACACTGAACCCCTCAGTGCCTCCGATGTGTGTCCCATCGGTGTATGAATGTGATGAAGCACTGATTAGTCTCATTAGAATGATTTGTTCAATTAGCTTTGTAGAGATCTAGTAGAGTGCTGTATGAATGGGTAAATGAGGACACAGATTGTAGTGTAAAGCGCTTTGAGTATCTCAATAAGATAGAAAGGCGTTATATAAGTACAGTCCATTTCCATTTCCATTAAATAAATAATAAGTTTCATGTGGAAGTAGCTGAGTCATTTACAACGTGTACTCCACTTGTACACATCCAGCACAAAAAGTTACTTTCAAGATTTGACCAAAACTCAGTTTTCACCATAAAATAATTATAACTGTGGCATAAACACAACAGGGGTTATGTATTCTCAGTTTCCCAGAAATTAATCTCAATGACTGTCCTGAGTAAAGGCTAACTTTAAATTTCCTTAAATAAACAAGATAGTTGGGGGTACTGTGAAGATGTGACTATCAGAGCTCCTGCAGACTTTTGTGAAATTTCATAAGATGCATGCAAGTGTTTTAGTAGTCCTTTAAGAGACAAAAAAAAATTACCAAATTACCAAACGAGTGGCCATTGTCTGGTGTCAAATTTGAGAAAATACAAATACGAGAGCTCCTCCTATAATAGGCCCAGCACCGCCACGATCAAGAGTTCCAAGAACACAAGCAATCATCACATGAGCCCACAACAAAAGTTAGCGCGGATCTTGAATCAATTAAATTAGATTTCCTTGCATTAAAAATGACAACTCCACAACAATCAGAGATAAATTAAAGAAGGCACTGGCAAATGAGTTTAAAGAACTGAAAAGGGAGATAAAGGAAGTAAGAACAGAGATTAGCAACAACTCTATTGCTCTTCAAGGTGAAACTGAACAGGTGGAAGCTGACATGAAAGTTGTCGAGGAAAGCATGTCCACCTGGTCAGACAAGATGGTGACGGTGCAGAGCACGGTAACTGAACTCAAAGAACAAGGTGAAACGCTTAAAGAGAAATGTGACAAACATAGGGAGGATGAGAAGGGGTAACATCGGGATATGTTGCTGAGCACATGCTAACACTCCAGAGGCCATCTCCAGATTTATCAAAAAACTAAACAGAGTTTTAAGGGTGGGCTGCTCTCACTGCAGTTTGACAAAGTGGAAACCTGGAAACAAGCCTCGAGCAATCATTGCTAAGTTACACAGTGAGGGACTATGGACATGCTGAGGAGAGCATGCAACAGCAGAGGTAAACTTAAATACAAAGTCCATCGCCATATTCCCGGACTACATGGCCAGCCTCGTCAAAGCCAAAGCTGCCTTTTCGGAGGTCAGAAAGCTGCTCCACAACAGACAGGGGGTCCACTTTGGCATTTTCCTCTATGCCAGACTTTGTATCACCCACAATGACAAGGAAAAGGTGTCTCTAGATGCTGCTAGAGCTATGGACTATGTGAAGGAATACATCATTACACCAGACAAAACTGAAAACTATTATTTTCATCCGAGAACAATCAAATTAAATAGAGGCGGTAAAAGACAAAAGGGACATAATGCAAGTAAGTGTGAACTTAAAACTAGATTGTTCGTAC
The DNA here is from genome assembly GCF_014905685.2 of Nematolebias whitei. Taxonomy (NCBI): domain Eukaryota; kingdom Metazoa; phylum Chordata; class Actinopteri; order Cyprinodontiformes; family Rivulidae; genus Nematolebias; species Nematolebias whitei. The sequence continues at coordinate 13,852,598 of NC_056515.1, forward strand.
CATATCTAATGTCTGCAGCAGAAGCCTGAACTTTATCACACTGTGCTTATGCAAAGATATGTGCATTGGTGAAGCGAGATGCAATTTGCGAGTGCTCGCACATCTGTGTGCCCGGAACTACAACATAATATTTTGTTTCAAAGATCAACATTTTACTCAGGTGAAAAAGTGCTCCGGACTCTCCTTATTTGTTTTTTTGTTTATTCATGTTCAGATCCAATAGTTTCTAAAGGATCACTGCGTCCATGAAGTAAAGCAGCAAATTCATTCAACCTTTATTTAGACATGTAATCCCATTGAGCCTCGAGGACTCATTTACAAGAGACACCTGATTAATGTTAAACAAAACTAGATGTTCATATAATGTACTCATCCCCTCTTCAGCATTAATGTCATTTTTGCTTCTTTTTAATTTTATATTTCCCACGACAAAGTCCAGTAATATCATTCTTTTATTTAAAATGCATTGTATGTACCTCTTGGTGTAGTCATGTAGTTCTCCACTAGTTTTTTATTTTTATTTTTACCTCATTAGTAAAGATTGTCTTAGTTTTGAATATGTGCTCTCAAAATGTTGTAAGCTCCAAAGTCACAGGGCTCCACAGCCTGATAAAAAAAAAACTTAACTTAAAATATATGATTGCCAACTATAGCTTATGTGCAGGAGACACACCTATCTGACAGTTATTATAAGTTACAAAAATCATGGGCAGATAAGGTGTACTACTCGTTTCATTGGTCTGGCAGAAAAACGGAAGTTGCCATCTTTATAGACAGACAGATACATTTCACACCACTCACAATACATAAAGACTCAGAAGTCAGATATATCCTGATTAATAGTGTTATAGATGGTTTAAAGGTTTCTCTACTCAATATATATGCCCCAAATGAGGATGAACCCATTTTTTGTGTGCAGTATCTTTAATATAGTAACGCAGACAGGTCCCCTCGTCTGGATAGATTGTCTATGACTAAAAACTGTCTTGAAGGCTTAAAATTCATAAGCATTTAACAACAGAAATGGGCCTACTGTATGTCTGGAGAAGCAGATATCCCAGAGCCGGATATTTTACATTATAGACAGGCATACTATTCTAAAATCAAAAATTTTCTTTACTCCTAAAGTATAAGAGTATAGAATAGATGATACTGAAATTTTACCAATTACTATTTCTGATCACGCTTCTCTTGTATTATCATGGGATTTAGGACGGAGTCCTAAAGTTAAGCGATACTGAACTCATCATTTTTAAACGACACAGAATTTTCTGATTTCCTAAAAATATGAATTGAAAACTTATCTAGATTTTAATGTTGCTCCCGAAGCATCGTTCTTGAACCTGTGGGACTGTGCCAAGGCATATCTTAGAGGTTGTGTCACATCATTTGCAAGTCTTAAGAAAAAGAAAGAAATCCAGGCATTTTGTGTTAGAGAGAAAGATTAAATGCCTTGAAGAACAACATAAAAGAGTACCAACTGCCGACTTGCTGGGCGAACTTAAATCTGCGCATAGTGATTTTGACAGTCTCATTATAGAAAAAATGGAAGGCAGCCTGAGGTTTGCCTGGCAAAAATATTACAAGAATGGCAACAGGGGGAGCAGATTGCTAGCAATGAAACTCAGAAAGCAACAGTCATCAAACAATGTCCTGAAACTGAAGCAGGCCACATGCACTAAGCCATACAATGTTACTGTTTAAGCACATAATTTTAATACAGATTTGTGTATGCTTATATCAGTACTAGCCAAAAGTGTCAACAAAATTTGTAAAGCAAATCATAAATCCTGACCAGACTGGGTAATGGTTAGGTATTATGAAGATTTTTAAATATAACGTTTTATTTAAAAGTTGGAGATAACAACTCTATCACACTATCTTTTGATGTCCAAAAGGCATTGGACTGTGTGCCCTGGCAGTATTTAATATGCATTTCAGAGATTTAATTTAGGCCAAATTTTATACAGTGGATAAAGAAATTGCATACCAGCCCAGAAGCTGCTATAAAGGTAAAAGGCACATTTGACAGATTCAAATTAAAACACGGCTGTAGACAGGGTTGCTCTTTATCACTCCTGCTCTTTGACGTCAGTGCTGAGCCAATGGCACAGTTGACAAGAGACAACAGTGACATTAATTCAATTCAATTCAGTTTATTTATATAGTGCCATGTCACAACAGAAGTCGTCTCAGGGTACTGAACAGAAACATTCATATACATGTATTTAAAAAATAAGTTAGTCTGGGCCTGTTGGGCATGCACCCTCCCTTGCATGGCGTACTCTCATGGGTGTTGCTCGGGGTAGACTGGTTGGTTCCTTTCTGGGGGTCGGGGTGCGCTCCTGGTCGCCGCAGTGCACAGTCTGTGGCTGTTAGGGCACTCCTGGCTGGTTGTCGTTGTTTGGATTTTTCATTATTTCATTCAATCTTTATTTATACAAGCTAGACTCATTGAGCCACGGGGACTCATTTACAAGAGGAACCTGTAATTCCTGGACCTGGATTCGGTGGCTTCTTTGGTCTGGGGGCTGGGTGTTGGACTGGGGATTGGGTTTGGGGGTCTGGACGGTTCCAGGAAAGTTGGGTCCTTCGCCCCAGTCCTGGTTGGTGCTCGGGGCTCTGTGCTGGTCTGTGGCCTTGGTCCTAGGTGGTGCAGCTGCCACCTGCTCTTGGGTGGATGTATTGGAGCCTCCCTCCCCTGGTGGATCTCAGGGAACAGGGGTGCCTATTGGGGTCAGTGGGGGAGCTAGCTCCCTGGAAGGGCAATTGCCACCTCAGTTCTTCCTCCCCATACAGCTGCTCCGCCTGCTCCATCACACCACCACTTAAACAGGGCCTTGGGGTACAGGTGTGCCACTGAGCTACAGGGAGGATCCTCAATCTCCATGATCCCGTGGAGACCTGGGCCCCAATTTTATTATACAACTTAGACACTCACTTATAGCATTCTCACAACACACACATATATGGGGTCTTTGGGGTGGGCATACGATGGCATGCAGATGGTGGGATGTGCAATCTCGCCTCCGGTACCTGTGCCCACTCCCAAATGTAGCATGTAGACATTTATTCAGAGTCAGAGATTCTTTATTGTCGTTCGCACCACATGTGGTTCATGTGGTGGAACGAAATTATTTACACAGGGTCCCAGTTACATCCAACAATAAAAATGTAAAAGAAAAACAATGATAACATCTAAGATATGAACTAAGAAAAGCATAAACTAAAAATACACTACGCACTAATAGCATAAAAACATTACGTCGAACAGCAGCACGAACATGAGCATGAGTCTGTGTGAGCAGATGAGCATGCATGAACCCATCAACATGAAACAGATCAGCAGCAACATGACGTTATTTTTCACAGTGATTATCCTGGTAAGAGATTCATGAGTCTAAGAGCTTCAGGGTAGAAGCTGTTCCTCAGTCTAGTGGTGCTACACTTAATGCTCTTAAACCTCCTTCCTGAGGGGAGTGGGGCAAAAAGTGTGTGTGCTGGGTGAGTGGGGTCGTTCATGATGCAGGCAGCCCTCTTCCTGCATCTGGAGGTATAAATGTCTGTGATGTTGGGAAGACTGACTCCAACAGTCTTCTGTGCAGCCTTCACCACTCTCTGCAAAGCTTTTCTTTCTGCAGCTGTGCAGCTTCCATGCCACATGTTGATGCTGGAGCACAGGATGCTCTCCACTGCACACCTGTAGAAGGAGGTGAGAACTGAGCTTCCCAGACCAGCTTGTCTCAGCCACCTGAGGAAGTAGAGTCGCTGATGTGCTTTCTTGATCAGGCTGGTGGCATTGTTGCCCCAGCTGATGTTGTCATTCATGTGTACACCCAAGTAGAGATCCAGTGCTAAGGGTTATGGTGGAGGAGGAGAAGTAGTGGATCCTCACTGACTGTGGTCTATTTGTTAAGAAGTCTAGTACCCAGTTGCAAATGGAGGGGCTTAGTCCTAGTGTGAATAGTTTGTCCATCGGGGTTTGGGGGATCATGGTGTTGAAGGCAGATGTGAAGTCCACAAAGAGCATATGGACGTAAGAGTCTTTCTGCTCCAGGTGATTGAGCTCAGTGTGGACCACAGAGGAGATAGCATACTCTGTTGATCGGTTATTGCGGTATGCATACCAATGAGGGTCCTCGTTGATGTTGATGGTTGTTTTGATGTGGGTCATGTCCAGTTTTTTGAAGCATTTAGCAACTATCGGAGTGAGGGCCACTGGCCGATAGTCATTCAGACCAGTCACTATAGCGCTTTTTGGGACTGGGATGATGGTGGCAGTCTTCAGGCAGGTGGGAACTGTCTCCAGGGTAAGTGAGGTGTTAAATATGTCTGCCAACACCTCACAGAGCTGATCGGCACATTCTTTCAACACTTTTCCGGGGATGTTGTCTGGGCCGGTTGCCTTGTGTGGATTAATCCTCCTGAAAGTACTCCTTACTTTTGCTGAGGTCACGCTGAGATGCTCTTCATCCGGTGGTGAGGTGAGTCTGGTGCTGGGTGGTCTGTTCGGGTCTTCAAAGCGTGCATAGAACTTGTTGAGGGCATCAGGCAGAGATGGGTCTTTGGGGCATTGTTCGCTCCTTCCTTTATAATCTGTTATACACTTAATGCCCCTCCACATGCTCCAAGGGTCTTGTGAGGTGAATTAACCTTCTATCCTTTGTGCATATGTAGCCTTGGCCCTTTTAATACCAGCAATCAGCTTTTTCCTTGTCCTACTCAGCTTCTCTGTTTCCAGACCTGAAGGCAGTGTTCCTGGCTTCCAACAGGGTGCGCAGATTTGCATTCAGCGAAGGCTTTCTGTTTGGGTAGCTTTTAACATATTTCATGGTGGAGACAGTGTCAGTACATGTACTAATGTAACCCAGAACTGAGGATGCGTATTGGTCCAGATCAAGCGATCCTCCATTTTTAGCAGCTTCTCTGAAAACCTGCCAGTCTGTTTGATCCAAACAATTTCTCAGTATGGGGCCACTGTCCTGGATCCAACATTTAATTTAAGGGCTTTTTAAACGTTTTAAATTTAGGGCTCTGGGCAAGGGTGGTGAACAGGCACCACCTGCTCTCTGGTGGAGATGGAAGTGTGTGTATGTGTGTATGTGTGTGTGGGGGTGGGGGGGTGGGGGGGGTGGGGGGTTCTGTGCCGGTCACTGCGTCATCCCCCCATTTTAAACACATTATTTAACAACACACATCAACACCTTATTTGACTGGGCAGAGATAGGAGTGGGGTTTTTTTTCCTCACAACCCCATTTTTGGTTTGACATTTGGGGTTGGGGGCAGGGAGGAGGAGTAGGTCGCCTGGTTGGGGTCTGGGCTGTGGGTGGTCTTTGGGCTTTGGGAGGTGGTTGGAGGTGAGGCCAGTGCTACGGTTCTCCCAGGGTCATTCTGATTTTTGTTTTGGATCAAGGTTCCTGGTTGCAAGCCAGGCCATTGGCTGGGATGGCTGCTGCGTTCCGGCGGGGGGTTGGCTGTGGTTGTGTGTGTGTAGCTGTTGATGGTGTATGGTGGTGAATGAGGACATAGCTTTGATTTGACGGGGTGATGGCTGGTCAGCCTGGTGGGGGTGCGTTATGTCTGTGGTGGTGGTGGTGGGGGGGGGGGGGGGGGGGGGGGGTTAACTGGCGGCATGCCTGGGCATCTCCAGGTCTATGATGTGGGGATAGTGGGGTGTCTGGCGTAGCAGGTTGCCGGCAGGACCTGTGGGCTCGTTGCTTCTGTCCACTGGGGCTTCTGCATATTGACTGCTGGGGGTTTCCCTGGGGCTCTCCTCTGCTTCTCTCCGGCTTGGGGAGGGGGGGGGGGGGGGGGGGGGGGGGGGGGGGGGGGGGACAGCTGTCTCTGTTGGGAGACTGGGCAGGGAAGGGAGGGGGTTGTTGTTTTCGCCCAACCACATCTGTGGGTAGG
>NC_056515.1:13858608-13868957 GCF_014905685.2 Nematolebias whitei
GGGGGGGGGGGACAGCTGTCTCTGTTGGGAGACTCCCAGGGCTCCAGGCTTGGGGGCCGCTGGGTGTCTGTGGCTCTGGTCTTCCCTGTGTCGTCATTATGTTCTAGGGGGACGGGTCTGTGGGTCCCCACACCCACTATTGAACATTCTTATGGAGAAACCTTATAGTGACAAGCATGCTCACACACAAATACACACACAGGTGTTCAGATTCAGGTGTTTATCAGATGCACACTCAGTTGGGTTGCGATGGCCACTTGTATTACCATGTACCGTATACTTTCTAATGATGTTACAACTATCATTATATATCTTTTTTTCTTGTTGTTTTTTCTCGGTTTTGTCTTTTCTCTTTCCGCAGGTCTAGAGGCAGACTTCAATGATGTTGATTTGTGTTCTCTTTATACCTCTCTCTCCTCTACTCCTATCTCCTTCTTTCCCTTTTAATCCTTCTCCCACTTTTCTGTCTTTCTTTTCTTCTTTCTTTTTCGACCTTGTGTCCATTACATATGAAACAAACCCAGAGAAAATTCTAATAAAGTTTCATTTGTATATCAAGTGGATCATTAAGGCCAGCCATAAGAGAACTTTACTAATTGGCTTTTATGTATGTGAATGTTTCTGTAAAGTGCCCTGAGACAACTTTGTTGTGATTTGGCGCTACATAAATAAACTGAATTGAATTGAATTGTGAAAGTAAATATGTTGGGCCTCACCTTGACACTCAACAACCTGCAGACAACAATTCTGAGTTAGTTCAGCTTACTTATATAGCACCAAGTCACAACAGAAGTCATCTCTGGCACTGAAAAGAAAAATTAATATATATAAAGAATAAGTTAACATTATTTATCTACATTAATATACTATTAACTACTATTTAATTACATTGTTTACTATTTATTTACATTAAGGGATCACCATGAACAGGGAGCAACATAAATTATCTATACTGTATATGCAGATAATGTGTTGTTATACTTGTCTGATCCTGAATCAATAATTTCTGCCTTAAAAGAGCTAATCTTAGAATATGGTTACCTTTCTGGATATAATGTTAATATAGACAAAACTATAGAAATACCTGTATAGGGTAATTTACCACAAACCTTTAAAAACTACAGCAAGTTCAAATGGCCTAATAGCAGCATTAAATACCTTGACATTCAAGATCATCAGTCACTTATAAACCTTTCTGACACAAACTATGAGGCTATGATTAGAAAAATTAAAAAAGATCTGGAGTGATTGGCAATTCTACCCCTGTTCGTTTGGACAGCATAGAAATCTTACATAATGTGTTACCTAGACTTTTAAATCTTTTCATATGCTACCAGTAAATATGCCCAGTTCAACATTTGTCCAGTTAGACAAGTTTTTCTGTAACTTCATATGGCAAGGGAAACGCCCAAGAATTAGGCTATAAACATTAATGTTATCGCAAGCTCATGGTTGACTTAATGTCCCTAATCCAAAACATTACTTTTGGGCTGCTCAGTTAAGGCCATTAACAACTTGTATGCAGAATCTTTTTGATGTACTGGCTCAATATTAAAAAGTCAGTGTGTGATGCCCCCTGGGTCCCTGCCTTTTTCATATGTCCCCTTGAAAGATCTAAACTTATATGGACCAAGGCTTCACTTGTAATTTGGCGATGAATAAAACAAGCTTGTGAAATGCTGATAAATTGGTACGTACCAAAGAGACCATCTTATCACAAGCAGAACTGGTTTGTTCCACTTTGGAGTAAGCTGTTGGGGGAAGAATCAGTTTTGTGTTGTGTGTTTCCTTGACTGATGAAGCCTTCCGGATCGAAGGCGAAATGTTTCAGCACAAAAAAAGAAACTGTCCAGATGACCTGACTGAAAAATGTTGGATTGTATACCTGGATTATTGAGCATGGACTTTGTTGGCCAACATGTGGTTTCAGTAAACTACTGTTAAACTACAGTTAAAGACAGATACTTGAAATCATTTGAACAGTTAAAGAATTAATTCCAGCATCCTAATACTTTTTTTCCCCCAGATATTTACAACTCTGGAGTTTTTTGACAATCCATAAAGAATGGAATAAAATATTGTACCCTTTGCCAGTGGAGGAGCTCTTAATAAAGGTACAAGGAAAGACAGATTGGGTGAAAGACATAAGTCACTTTTTCCAAGTGTTTTCAACTAGGAGTGTTTATAATACATAAAATATAAAATTTAAATGGAAATCTGAAATGCAGATTCAGATATCAGATCCAGTGTGGGAGGGCATCTGTGGAGGCCGCATATGGTGGCCTGTTGAAACTCATGGAGAGAGTTAATGGAAGGTTGGAAGGCACATTTCTTTAGGACACTAGGAATGGTGGCAAAAAGGAATCCTGTAAACTCAGACGTCTACTGGGGGAACTGTGGTGCACAATACACTCAGATATTGTGGACCTGCCCAGTTGTTGGCCCCTTCTGGGATGATGGGTTTGTAGCCCTAAACACAATATTCCACCAAAGTCTTCCCAAAGATCCCAAGTTGGCCATCCAAGGAGCCATCCCTGAAAGCATTGGAAACAGCAAACAATATCTCCTGTGTATTCTGTTGATTGCAGATACTAAATGCATCACTATTAAGTGTCTTAAATCAGACCCCCCCCCCCCCACACACACACACACACACACACACACTTATGGACTGAGAAAGTAAGAGAAATGTCAGGTGGAGCAATTCACTTACTCATTGAGACTTCAGTGGGAACTGTTTATCAAAAGATGGAGTCCCATGACTGTTTTATTATTGCAATAAGTTCTGAAGCAGCTAACTGAAAGCTGCTATACATGTTTTGTACTTGACAATGTCTTTGAATATGTGAGATGTCAAATATGTTGTCTCTTTCTTCATTTCTTTTTCATTTTTGTGCTGCATAGTATGCACCTGGACTGGGAAGATCACTGTTTGGAGGATGTCACAACCTATAAGTACAAGTATACCTTTGTATGAGCTACGAAAACAAAATAAAAATAAAGTTCTAAGAAAATAAAATAAGATAGGTAACAAATCAGGCCTGATTCCTGCCTTTAAGTGCTCGGCCCTCGGGGACTTTGCCCAGGTGCTGCAAGGGAAAGTACTGATGACATCACCACAGAGGTTACAACACAACACAAGCATTCCTGTATCAGTCATAATCTTATGTGTTATGGCACAGCCTGACCTAATCCAGATAAAACCAGTCAGGAGGCTTTTCTTTCAAACCTCCTTCTGCTCTGTGACAGGGCTTTTTTTTTTTTTTAATATGTTTTTCTTCACAGCTGAGCATCTTCCAGTCCAAGCATGTTAGGAAGTGTTAAATGGTTTGACAAAAGGACACTTGACACTGGATTTCCAGTAGATTTTGCCAGGAACTCCCACACCGTTTGTCTCCTGCTCAGATTAGAGGAACTTGGCATGAACAGATTTTTTTTTCCCCACTGCTACTGTGAGGTCATTGTTTCAAAGATAACCAAACTGTCATGTTTATTAAAAACTGATGCCAAAGATTGTTTGTTACTGGTTAACAAAATCTATATGGATAACAAAATATTGTCACTTTTATATATTTTTATTGTGTAATTCGATTTTCTTAAAAAACATGTTTTAAAATGGGGTTCTGTGGAAAGCCTGTATTTCTAAAAGTGAAAATGTGCTGAACAATATCAAACTGGGTTGTTAAAGCTATAAGTTAAAAAATCAAATGCTAGCTAAAAACCTAAAGCTGTAAAACTCTACCTAAATGTAACAAAATGCTAAGACAAATGTAGATTAGCTAAACCTAAAAATAGCTAGAGGCGAGGAGTAGCAAAGACTAAAAGTAGCACAAGTCTAGGTACAAGCTAAAATTAGCAACATTCAATATAATATTTTTCTTAAATTACTAAAATAGCAGTATGTATAGATTAAATGGACTGAACTTATACAGCGTGTTTCTATCTTTTCAAGATACTGAAAGCGCTTTACAACTCAATTTATGCTCTCGTTTACCCATTCATACAGCACTCTACTAGATCTACACAAAGAACAGTCAGTACTTTATCACATACACCGATGGGACACACATCAGAGGCAATGAGGAGTTCAGTGTTTTGCCCAGGGACACTTCAGCATGTTACTGCTGGTGGAATCAAACCCCCAACTCTCCCATTGAAAGACAACTGCTCCACAGCTGCCCCAGAAAAATCACATGCAGATTGCAAAAAACATAGGAAAATATCAGGAAAACAATAGTTTAAATGCACAACTGGTTTTCACTAATATTTTAAAGATTGAGAAAAAGTTTTCATTTTTTTCAAGTGGGGATTTTCTGAGGCTTTTGCCACTCATGTCTACACACAAGTGAGTTATTGGTTAAAAAAAACAAACGATTAAAAAAACAAGTTTGAACTCATTTGGATGGTGACATAGCAGCCCATTTTACACACCCTCACTGTCTAAAAACTATTTTTGATCTCTTTGCCATTCTGTGCCATCATGTCTGGTTCTCAATAGACTGAATTAAACTGTGATTGTGAGCTAAATTGAGAGGAAATTCCACAGCTTGAAAATTATTTTTTTAAATCTACAATTGTTTAGTTTAAAAAATTTTTTTGCCAAGTTATGCTCTTTTTGTTTGGTTTTATGTTTGTTTGTTTTATTTTTGTGGTTTGTTTGTTTTAAATGTCATTATTATGAATATATTTATGTTTTTCTACCCTCATACTTATTTGTATATTTCCGTTTAAAAAAATGTGTGAACAATTTTTTTAAAATAAAATTTATTAAAGAAAAATGTAGTTTGTAAAGTCCGTAACGTGTTTATGCTCCTGTTAGTTTCATATTTGTTGTGACAGGTTAATTGAAAAAGAAGATGATGCTTAAACTCAAGATTTATTACAGAAACTGTACTGTTATGCCAGACGCCATTACAGAACTCCATTCAGTGTAATTCTTCTTCTACTCTTCTTAAACATAGTCTCTTCTATCCTATGTGGTTACAGCATCGCCATCAAGTGGCAAGAAGTAATAACAGCAACAGAGAAGAATGCAAGAAAATACTAGAGGTTTTAGCTACAATACTGTACAGGTACATGTATAATGACAGTCATGCAGGAAATGCATTGAGCTGCACAGGAAGTGCTACATCAAGCTACTGCCACTGCTATTTGTGCTTAAAAATAACCAAACGATTTCATGTAAACAACTGTGTAATGTGAAACTGATGGTGATGTAAAGGTTTCTAACACAACATTCATACGCGTCATGACATGTTAGAGATTAGAGTTGTTTTAAGACAGCGATGATCCATTTTGGTCATGGTCCTGATCTGACTAGCTATTAACTCATCAATCTGACCAGAACTAAAATAAATAAATGGAATTTTTACTGACTTTACAAACATCCATCCATCCATTATCTTTACCCGATTATTCCATTTTGGGTCACGGGGGTCGCTGGTGCCCATGTCCAGCAATCACTGTGCGAGGGGCGGGGGACACCCTGGACAGGTCGCAAATCCATCACAGGGACACATAGAGACAAACGAGACAAACAACTATTCACTCTCTCACTCACACCTGGGGACAATTTAGAGTTACCAATCAGCCTAACATGCATGTTTTTGGACTGTGGGAGGAAACCGGAGCACGCGGAGAAAACCCACACATGCACGGAGAGAACATGACTTTACAAACATTTGTTGAAAAATATATTATATAAAAAAACAGAAATAAATGAAGCTAAATGTAGTAAAATATATTAAAACATAAAATTACATAAGCAAAGCAAAAAAAAAAAACAATAATAGTACTTGCTGCAAAATATATATTAAAAACCTTCCTAAACTACACCAAATAGTGCAGTTATAAATAATTTACTTATATAGTTTTCTAGCTATTATTGACATAAAATTCTCAAAGCGGGTGTGCATTCATTGTAAATAATAAAAATCAAAACTCATGAATTTGTTAAAAACCACATGGAAGCTTAAGTCATGCAGCTGACGTACATTAGGATGTTTCTGTTCAGTGCCCTCAGATGACTTCTGCTGTGACTTGGTGATAAATAAATAAAGTGAATTGAAGGGGGCAGCATGGTGGTGCAGTTGGTAGAGCTGCTGCCCCTCAGCGAACAGGTTATCCCGGTCTGGGGGCCTTTCTACGTGTATGAATGGGTAAATGAGGGCACAGATTGTAATGTAAAAAGCTTTGAGTGTCTCGATAAGATAGAAAGGTGATATATAAGTACAGTCTATTCACAGTGATAGCTGGACATGAGCACCAGTGACCCTCTTGACGCTAAAATGAAGAAGAGGGTAAAGATGATGGATGGATGAATTACATTGAATTCATAGGCTGACCACATATTGTGTAGATAAACAAATAGAGTGGATTGGACATGCGGTGGCTCTCGAAGAATATGTCTATGTGAAAATATACAGTAAGAGTGAATCTACAGCTGAACACAAAAGAAAAGAATGAGGTCAAGTAGGTCAAGAATAAATATTACAGATGAAACAAGGTGGTGGAGTTGCAAAAAGACAGAGCTTGATACTCAAAAGCATGTGTTTTTTTGTTTTGTTTTTTACAAAACTTTCTTCTAGGCCTGTAATTTACTTTTTCAGTCTTTAGAATTGAATCATTTACTAAAATAATAAAAACTCAACAAACCTGAGCATAAATACATTTCATAACATGGAAATTGTCAGACTCCTATATGGCTCTTGCATGGATGTTGCTATTGTTGACCTATTTTCAGTCACTTCGACTGGTGTTGTAGGCAAAACCAACTCACATAGTAAACGGCAACCATTCACAAGTTTTTAAATTAAGGATCAATTACCCACGGACGTAAACAAAAAAAATTGCAGATTGGGTTTTTGGCTTTTCAGATCTTGTTCTTGATCAGTTCCCATAATTTTGCAAAAAGTACTTTTAACAAAATCATTACTAAAAGCTTAAATTAGCAAAGTTGTAGCTAAAATTTTAAAACAAAAATTTTAGATTAAAAGCTAAAATTAGCTAAATCTTAGCTAAATCTATGAATAGATCAACTGTAGTTATATGTTAAAATCAGAAACATCTTAGCTAGAACGTCGTATTGTTTTACATTATTAGGGTTTAGTGTATATCCTTATTTATTGTTTCTTTTATACTTCATATTTTGCTATTTTTGGGAGTAACTGGGACCCTGTGTACATAATTTCATTCCACCTCATGTACCACATGTGATGGTAATAACAGTAAAGTTGAATTGAACTTGAACGTAGCAAAAATCTTATCTAAAAGCTAAAAATAGCACATCCATGGAAACAAAAATTGTATTATGCTGTGTTGGCATTTTTAGCTAAAAAAGGCACAATTTTTTTTTTTAGCTAAAAGCAAAAAGTAACAAAGCAGTTGCTAAAAATTAAACTTAAAAAGATGGTAAGCAAAAGTTTAAAGTAGTTTCAGAAGATTTGAAAAGAGCAAATGTCCCAAAGTGCAAATCAGAGAACAATGTTTTGGAAGAAACTGACAAGATCTCTGTTATGTTTAACTGAATGCCCAGAAGTAAAGACTGAGACGTGAACAAACTTCAAGACCAGATTTATATTTAAAGTGATTTTATTTACAGTGAGCTCGGGAACCCTGGGGAGCAAGGACATGGGTTAGAGCATGTCTTTCCACGAGGAGGATGATAGTGTAGAACGATCTTAGTCTTACTTTAGGTTAGGCAGAAGTGTGTAGGGTAGGAGGCAAAGGAAGCAGCTGAGAAGACACACCAGAGGATTCCAGGGGTTCTTTCCACAGGATCCAGACACAGGTAAGTCTCGAAGAGAGTTGCTACAAAAGTGAATGCACACCGGTAAGTCTTTCTTAGAGCACAGAGAATACAAAAGGCTAGAAGCACTACTGCCAGAGGCAGGTTTAATGCTCCAGCGTCGAGGAGAGTCATCTGCTGCCCTTTATGCCCCTGGCATCTCATCATAAGATTATTCTCATTTGTAGAAACTGTTGGCGCCATCTGGTGTCTTCAGAGCAGCAGGGAAAAACAGGAACTCCCACAATCTCACTGTATGTCTATGTGGAAAAAAAAACAATAAATATAAATAGGGATGCACGATATTGGATTTTTGGCCGATATCCGATATGCCGATATGTTAAAACTTATTTGGCCAATAACAGATGCCGATATTTTCTATACTTTCCTTTGTCAGAACATATTCCTCTTGTTTAGGCTCATTTGCTACAAAAATTGTGCAACAGCTGTAAGAGCTGATGACATATATTCAGTAATAGCCATATGAAATACATGGCACTTTAACTTCTATTAAATGAAAAGTGTTAAATATTATTTATTAGCATTAGTCACCTGCGATGCTGTCTCACTTGTGGAGGCTTGGTCCAGGTTCCTAGCTGCAGTATGGGATCCTCTGCACTCCTGTGCATGAAGGACAGACTTTTGAAGTTCAAAGTTTTTGTCTATCCATTGTGCTGTAAGACTAATCATGCTAAAGGGGCTAACACGACGTCCAAATGTCTGTGGTAAAACTCACCCAAGTGCTATCGACTATTAACTTTGTCATTCATTCAACCTTTATTTAGACAGGTTAATCTTATTGAGCCTCGAGGACTCATTTACAAGAGAGACCTGATTCCAACAAACAATGATGACAACAGTGGACAACAGTAGACAGTTAACTTCTCATTGATGTCGGAAAGGACTGCTTGTAACTCGGGTAAGGTTACGTTGGAAAAATATCTCCAACTGCGGACGATGTAGCAAGGTTCATCGTAGTCCATAAATCCTCGGAATCCAACATCCTCACCAATGAAAAATAAAACTTCCACACCGCCGACATTTTGAATTTTCCTCTCTGCCGTGAGATCAGGTAGGCGTGTGACGTCATCACGTTGTGCTGGCACTGCAGACATCCTTGTCACTGGGTTGTCATACAAAAACAGCGTCTTTTATATCAGTGAGTTATTTTGATGGAATGGGCCGATGTCCAATATTGAACTTAAACGCTAATATCAGTCGATACCATGCCAATAATATTGTGCATCCCTAAATATACACCTTTCCAAAAGTTTAAAATTTACTGAATGCTCACTCAACATTTACACTGATTAACAGTTTCTCCAAAGTGCAGTAATTCAAGAAGATATTTTCAGCAGGTTAAATTTTAGATGCTTATTTAGCATTCTTATTAGGCATGTTTAAGTCAGGTCCTCTGGACAGTTTATTTTTTTGTTGAAACGTTTCATCTTTCATCCAAAAGACTTCATCAGTCTGAATCAGGATATCAGGATGAATGAATCAGGATGAATCAGGATGTTTTGAACCACTTTGGCCATTACTCCCTCAAACGAGTTGGCGGGGAAGAGGGCGGACCACAGAAACCATATTAGCACCATCAAACTGGTTGACCCACTGTGAGAAGGTGCTATTTATGAGACTGAGTTTGTTGTGGCTCATCTGACTGATAAAGCCTTTTGTTGTATTTTTATAGCTGGATTATTGAGCACGAATCAGGACATGCTTATTAAGCATTCACACTATTGAGATATTGTTTCAGTTACTGTATTCTGGAAGTTTTTTGGCATCAATTTAATTCCACAATATGTGGGCTATTTCAACAATTCATATATCAAAATGTTCAGCTCATCAAGAACATTCTGTCTATGACTTCTGATCATTGTGCAATGTTTACTTTGTGAAATATTTAGCTTTTCTGCCATTTTGTTTTCATTTAAACAAAATTGTGTTGTTTTTTTTCCACATTCATTTTTTTCACGTTTGTGCTTTTTCAATCTAACTTTGTTACTGACATTAAGACTACTGCTATTGCTAATTGTACTACTGCTTATGGTATTCGTTATAATGTGAAAGCTAATATCAGTTTTCAAGTTTAAGTCAACTTTTTTGTCGTTTCCACTACATGTGGTACATGAGGTGGAACGAAATTGTGTACACAGGGTCCCAGTTACACCCAAAAGTAGCAAAGTATAAAAAGAAAACAGTAAATAAGGATCTAAGATATACTCTAAACAAATGCCAACTTTTACATTGAAACAGCATAAAAAAATTTGAATTAATGCATTACACCCAGATTTCATATCAAACTTCCCAAAGAAAGTCTTAAGTCTATTTTTTTTCTGGAAAAAAATACCCTGGACATATTCTATTCTGTTCCATTCCACTCTATTAATTTTACCAGTCTGTTTATGTACTCTCACATATGGTCAGCAACTCCAAAACAACTCCAAACAGTGTTTCCAAACAGATGGATGGATGGATGGATGGATGGATGGATGGATGGATGGATGGATGGATGGATGGATGGATGGATGGATGGATGGATGGATGGATGGATGGATGG
>NC_056515.1:13869057-13879511 GCF_014905685.2 Nematolebias whitei
TGATGGATGGATGGATGGATGGATGGATGGATGGATGGATGGATGGATGGATGGATGGATGGATGGATGGATGGAAGGATGGCATAGCAATATTTGTTTGTCCAGATTGCCTATCTTTAGGGGTCATTTTGAATGGGATTGACTTCAGATGTTAATCAGTTCATTATGTTCATCCAACGATTGATTCCTGAGAGTTTAATCTCAATCCATCCACTGGTTCACAACATAATTTACTACAAAAGTACAGACAAATGAGCACACATACTGTACACACAGACATTGGCTACAGTGCTATCTCACCAACTTTGCCCTCAGTGTTGGACGATTAAGGTAGATTTCATGTGAATTTTTTTTATTTAAAAAAAATAATTGCCTACTGTGTTTTAATAACTACAATAGCACAAACCACTGTAGATTTGTTTTAAACTGCAGAAAATGCTGTAAGCTGCAACAATAAAAACAAGCTCTGTGGGGATTAGTACTTTCTGTTCACTTCACACTTTGGAGCTTCCTGAGTGGCAGGGTGGCATCACTGATCACCAGCTGCTCCTGATACTGGCTGACAAGATCCAGTATTTAAGGCCCTGTTTACCAGCTTCTCACAGCTGGAACATTTCATGCCATTTGGTATTGTGGAACCTTAGCAAGCCTTATTTAATCTATGAAAATACTAGCCATGGCTTCCTTGTGCTCTTCAGCTTCTCATCCCCTGATTCACCTTCCTTGAGACCTGATCCCTCTGTGTTCTTCATGTCCATTCTACTGGTGACGTTACTCATGATGCTCATGCTCCTCATCAAGGATCTGAAAGAAGTCAAGCCTGAAAGAAACACAACAGTCTTTACATCAAAGTTCATGCTCAATCATCCAGGTACAAAATCCATTAATGTGTCAGTCAGGTCATCTGGACAGTTTCTTTTTTGTGGAAAGATGTTTCGCCCTCCATCTGGAGGGCTTCATCAGTCTGAGTCCCAAGTAAATGGTTTAACTAAGCAATACACTCCTTTTAGTGGACCGACCAGTTTGATCATGATATAAGGTTCCACAATACCAAACGTCTTTCCACAACAAAGCAACTGTCCAGATGACCTGACTGACCATTATTGGATTTGGTACCTGGATGATTGAGCATGAACTTTGATGTCTTGAACCACTTTGGCTGTGGCTGCCTGGGAGGAGACGACGGAGGACAAGACAACCCCCAGAAACCATCTTATCACCATCAAACTGGTTGGTTCACTAAAGGAGTGTACTGCTTAGTGGGGAAAGCAGTTTACTTGGGACACCTCAGACTGATGAAGCCCCCCAGATAGAGGGCGAAACGTTTTTCCACAAAAAAAAAAAAAAAAAAAAACTGTCCAGATGACCTGATTGACCATTATTAGACAACAGCCTTTAAGTCCATTCTGCCACTCTCCTACCACTCAAGTGTACTCACCTGTCTCTAAGGTGGTTTGCTGGTCACTTCTGGACTCCATATTGTCTCCAAGCCTGCGAAACACAAGTAACATCCTAATTAATCTTCAACTCAAATACTCCTGTGGAACCAGATGCTCACCTTTGTTGTTCTTCTACAGATCTTTCCAGAGTCCCTGTGAAGCACACCACCTGTAATTAAAAGCACTCACCATTTTACCTCCCTGGGTGGAGTCCCTTCATTGCTGGTTTGGTCGATCTGGGTTTACAACCGAAAACATTAAGCTGTAAACAAATAAAATATGTAAAAAGAAAAAATAGAAAATGAGCACTTTTCTGATTATTTTATATATTTCCTGCTTATAAGTTATAATTTTACTTGTTCAAGTATGTTAGCTTTAATCTACAAATTTACCCTAGCTTTTAGCTACTGTTCTGCCGGTTTTGGCTTTTAGCTATTAATCTGTCAATGTTTGCTTTTATCTTTGGTTCTGTTGTTTTTACGATTTAGCAGCTTTTTTAATGACTTTAGTTTTAGCCAAAGTTTTAATAATTTTAGCACATATTTGTGATTTTATTCATTTTAGTTTTTAGCTAGTGTTTTGAAAATGTTAGCTTCCCTTCTGCTTATTTTAACTTTGACAATTCATTTTCAGTATCTTCACAAACTTTTCAGAGATTGTAGATTCAAGTTCTCTGCTGTAAACGGAGCTGCTAATTTGCTGCACTGTGTTGTATTTTATTTTTGAGATTAAGTCAAATTAAAAAAATGATTTGTTTAAGAATGAGTCGCCCACACAGTAGTGGGAGGAAACGTCGACCCTTGACACATACAGAAGAACGTAATCATTCAAAAGTTGTATCTTATGCTCACTTTCTGAGTTTCTTCTTGTTTCTTTTTTTGGAAAATCTTTCTCAATGTCAAGTGAGACAATAACAGAACAGACATCACAAGATAAGTCGCTGACGCTCGGGAAGGTTTCTCTTCCTTTTATTTCCTCTGCCTTTTCTTCTGCAGGTCACTTCTGTGAAATAGTAAAGTCATTTATCCTCATCTGAAGGTGCCCCCCCCCCCCCCACACACACACACACACACCTAGGTTCTGAACTACACTACCACACAAGACATCACACAAGAAAAGTTTTATTTTCCTGAGCTACACAACCTTTTAGCCACTAACTTCCTTCCCTGCAGTAGTTAAACATTCCTTAAAACGTTACACTCTAAAACATACAAAGTTATATTTGCTAGATTTACCTGGTTATTTCAGCTTGTTTAACTAGTTCAAATGTAAAATCTAATGAAAGCCAAGCGTTCCTTGAATCATATTGCCCAGCCACATTCAATCAATGCCAAAGTTGCAGACCTTATGTAGAGAAATGGTAAAGTTGTAGCCGCTTTGTTCAAACCTGAAAACAATATAACGTTCTGAAATTTTCATTAAAACCTGTTCAGTGATTCATGAAATATTTTGCTAACTTTCATTTCAAAGTCTCTGAAACAATCAAATAATAAAATATCTTGGAGTTGTTTTAAGAGGACACTGGGCTTATGCAAATGTGCAACAATAGAAAGCACCTCGGGATACTATTATTTTGTAAAAGGAATATTACATTTTAAGCAGTGTGGTTAGGCTGAATTTAATTTGCAGTATTAAGATGCTTTATTATGTCATAAATTTGGTTTAATATATCAAAAACTCTTTTTGACTGTTAAATTTGAGCTAAAACATTAGAATCAAGAGCAAACACAACACTTAATGCCTAGTTTTAAGAGTGTAGAAATGATAAATAAGTAAAGTTGCTGAAATATTTGCTGTGCGTCAGTAATCTTCTATCTGAACTAATCAACCCCGTGGCCATAAATACCAAGCGGCTCAGGATAAGCCTGCAAACAACTCAATCATGCGCTTCCTGTTTTTGAGCACGTAGCCGCTGACCTCAGGAGGAGGAGCACAGGATGTGCTCCAAGTGGAAGATATACAGATTTCCTAGACAGCTTTAATTGAGACACATGTTGCTGGGAGCAGATAAGTTGCATCTGTTGTGAGGAACATTGTGTTGTTTTTTCCTGTAAGAACAACAGAAAGGCTAGTTCTCCTCTGCAGCTGAGGCAAACATCTTTGTGATATGTTTCTTTTCATTATGACCCACTGCTGAGAGCAAAGAAGCAATATTGTTTTTGCCTGTATCTGTGCACATCAGGTAAAATGACAAAACATCTCATGAACCACGGAACATGTGCAAAATATCATTTTAGACAGAAGACAATCTTCCAGATAATCTAGGATGTGAACTGCACATCTGCCATTAACTCTTTGCAGTCAACACCAAAGTTCATGCTCACTAATCCAGGTATAACGTTCAGTCAGGTCATCTGGATGGTTCTTTAGTTGCTAAGACATTTCACCCTTCATCCGAATGACTTCTTCAGTCTGAGAAATCCACCAAACCAAACTGAATTTCCCAAACAGCTCACTTCAAATTGGAAGAAACAAAACAGTTTGTTTGCAAGACCCTCTTGGATCAGGAGCCAGTGCAGCTCAGTGCAGTTCTCAACCACTTTGGGATGACTGTCTCAGAGGAGTTGACGGGGGAAAGGGCGGGCGCCCCGGAGGCCATCTTATCACCAGCAAACAGTTTTTTTTTCCTCTATGGAGTGTGCTGTTTGTGGGAATCAGTTTGTTTTTGTGGCTCCTCAGATTGTAGAAGTCCTTTAGACGAAGGATGAAACATCTCAGCATCAAAATAAACCATCCAGATGACCTGACTGAACATTATACCTGGATTAATGAGCATGGACTTTGGTGTTTTGAAACACTTTGGCAACGCTGCCTCAGAGGAGTTGACAGGGGAGAGGGATGGCCCTGGAGGCCATCTTATCACCAGCAAACTGTTTTTTTCCACTATGGAGTGGAATCAGTTTGGTTTGGTGGGCTCCTCAGACTGAAGTCCTTCAGATGAAGGATGAAACATCTCAGCAACAAAAGAAACTGTCCACATGACCTGACTGAACATTGTGGTATTTGCAATCAACTCTCTCTGTCTGTTAACAAAACATCATATGAACCATTTGATAGATTTTGTTGACATTTTCAGGATTTAATTGAATTGAATTCATATATTCAGGTCTCTCTTGTAAATGAGTCCCCGAGGCTCAATGGGGTTAACCTAATGGCTGTATTAATCTATAACTGAAAAGGATTTAGATTCAATCTAATTCAAGATGGCTGCTGTAGCCAATACATTTTAGAACACTTTACAGATATTGAGTTAATTTTGGTGTGAGTCATTCCAAACAAATACTCATTGCACAACATTTTGCCTTTAATTTTGGCATTAACTGCTGGAGTCAGCCCTTTTATCTGCTAGCAAATATCTCATGAACTACTGGGTAAATTTTAAAGAAACTTTCAGAGAGCAATCATTGAAAGAACGTCTAGAACTAATTAACTTGTGGAGCCCATTAGAGATTATACAGTAAATGGCTCTTTAGAGGGAGCCTGATCCTGTGGGTCCGTTCATTTCAGTAGTGACACAGGCCGTACACTGTGACATACGATGTACGGGCCATACCACGACTTGCCAAGTGTGCAAGCCCCAATCCCCTTCAGAGCATGTTCCCCATAAACAACTGCTGGTCTTCTTCTTTGCCCGTTCTGCTTTGTCTCAGTGAAAGAGCAAAGGAGGAGTGTTTGTGTTGTCTGTATCTGAAGAAAAAAACACAAGGAAACCATGAGAAAAAAAAATTTTAAGGGTGCATTCACACCTGATAGTTCGGTAGACTCAGTTCGGTTGGGGACCAATATTAATGACATTTTGTTTACATTTGAGCTGGTGCGAAATAGCTCACTGTGACTCGGTTCTCATTCATTTGAAGGAGTCATTCGAAAGATTTGGATCATTTGCAAACATCATATCTCCAGTGTATCCACTTCAAAATGGTCAACATAGCTAATGAACATTCGCCAACACAGAAATTAATTTAACTTGGTCAAATTTTCTCATTTTAAGCTAAAATTTGATATGGTAGTACCTGAGAATTCAATTCAATTCATCTAAAAAAAAAATAAGTCTGGCCCTCTGGACATTCAAAAAACAAACAAACAAAAAAATGTAGAAATGTTTCGTCTTTCATCCGAAAGACTTCCTCAGTCTGAGGTGCTGTATTCAGCTCAGTCTTATAAATAGCACCGTCTCAGAGTGGATCAACCAGTTTTGCTGCTGACAACCAAAACCAGCTGCTCACATGCTCAAGAAGGACCATCAGCCTAACAATGGATCATTAGCACACTGATGGCTGTTTACTATTCACAGGGGACTGAGTGATAATAGCAACAACAGCATTGTAAGAGGGGGACAATTGAACCCGGAGGCCTCCACCCCTGTTTAATGATGGACGATTTCTTTTCACAAAGATGGCCTCCTTTACTCCTCTCTCAAACTCTCATCGTTCCTCTCTATCCAGGATGTGAACATCTTCATCCCTGAAAGAGTGACCGCTGGCCTGGAGATGAGTGTAGACCACAGAGTCCTGGCCTGATGATGTTGATCTTCTGTGCTGGGCCATCCTTTTGGCCAGTGGCTGTTTAGTTTCCCCGATGTAAGACTGATCACAGCCCTCCTGACACTGAACAGCATACACAACATTACTCTGTTTGTGCCGGAGGACTGGATGTTTGGGATGAACCAGTCTTTGCCGTAATGTATTTTGGGGTTTAAAAGCCACTGGGACGTTATGTTTAGAAAATAAACGTCTCAGTTTCTCTGATACTCCCTCAACATACGGAATGATCACTGATCTGGGTCTGGGTTCCTCCTTTTCACCTGTTGGCTGACTGGAGTCCTGTTTGGGTTTTTTCTCTGCTTTTAGGAAAGCCCAGTTAGGATATCCACATTGCTCTAGAGCCTGTCTTGTGTGGGATTTCTCCTTCTGCCTGGCTCCTGAGTTAGTGGGGACGCTGTCTGCTCTGTGGTACAGAGTCCTGATGACTCCTAACTTGTGCTCCAAAGGGTGATGGGAGTCAAACTGCAAATACTGGTCTGTGTGGGTGGGTTTGCGGTACACCTCGGTTTGCAAATGTCCTCTATCAGAGACTGAGACCTCACAGTCCAAGAAAGCCAACCTGTCATTCTTTACATCTTCTCGTGTGAACTTGATGTATTTATCCACAGAGTTGATGTGGTCAGTAAAATGTTGGACTTCCTGAGATTTAATTTTAACCCAGGTGTCATCAACAAACCTGAACCAATGACTTGGTGGTGTCCCTGAAAAGGACGTCAAGGCTCTCTTTTCTACCTCCTCCTTGGTTGGCAACAATAGGAGAAACTGGAGACCCCATAGCACACCCATGTTTCTGCCTATAATATTGGCCCACATATGAGAAGTAGGTTGTTTTTTGAATGTCCAGAGGACAAGACTTAATTTTTTTAGATTTTTCTACCTGGATTATTGTGCATGCATCAGGATATCAATTCAATTCAGTTTATTTATATAGCACCAAAACACAACAAAGTTGTCTCGGCACTTTACAGAAACATTCACATACATAAAAGCCAATTAGTAAAGTTCTCTATCTAAGGAATCCAGCAGACAAGTTGAATCTTGGCTTCGTCACAGTCTTCCATCCTGACCAAGCACAGTGGCAACAGTGGAAAGGAAAAACTCATTTTTAACAGGAAGAAACCTCCAGCAGAACCAGGCTCAGGACAAGCGACCATCTTAGGATGGGGCAGCACAGTGGCACTGTTGGCAGAACTGCCGCCTCTCAGTGAGAAGGTCGTTGGTTCAAATCCCAGCCAGAGGGCCATCCTCGGTGGAGTTTGTTTGCATGTTTTCTCCATGCTGCGTGTGTTTTCTCCAGGTAAAAGGTGAAATGGTAAATGGACTGTACTTATATAGCGCCTTTCTATCTGATCAAGATACTCAAAGCGCTTTACACTACAATCTGTGCCTCATTTACCCATTCATACATCTCTATACTAGATCTCTACAAAGCTAATTGAACAAATCATTCTAAAGAGACTAATCAGTGATTTATCACATTCATACACTGATGGGACACACGTCTGAGGCAATGAGGTGTTCAGTGTCTTGCCCAGGGACACTTCAGCATGTGACTGCTGGTGGATTCAAACCTCCAACTCTTGCTTTGGAGGACGACTGCTCTAACCACTCAGCCACAGCCTCCCTCCAGTTTCCTCCCACAGACCAAAAACATGCATGTTAGGCTGATTGGTAACTCTAAATTGTCCTTAGGTGTGAGTGAGAGAGTGAATGTGTTTGTCTCCTTTGTCCCTGTGATGGACTGGAGACCTGTCCAGAGTGATTGCTGGATATGGGCACCAGTGACCCCCACGACCCGAACTGGAAGAAGCGAGTAAAGATAATGGATGGATTGTCTGTTAGGATGTGACCCCATGGAGCCCATAGGGTACATATTGACAATCACTGAACTATAGGGGGCACTATAAACCAAATAAAATGTTTACTTAAAAATGGCTAACTGGATATTTATGAAATTTTGATGACCTTTAGAACAATACCCCAAGTTTACATCTAAAAGGCAATTATGTACAGGTAAAATGGGCATGGTTTATATAGTTTTAAATAATATTTTCACAAAATCAGTCATGGAGCTGAAAGTGTCAGTGATTTTGAAGTGATTTTCATAGAAAAATTAAATATGCGGGGCAGCATGGTGGTGCAACTGGTAGAGCTGCTGCCTCTCAGCGAGCAGGTCCCTGGTTCAAATCCAGGTCCGGAGGCCTTTCTGGGTTGAGTTTGCATGTTCTCTCCGTGCATGCGTGGGTTTTCTCCGGGTACTCCTGTTTCCTCCCACAGACCAAAAACATGCATGTTAGGCTGATTGGTAACTCTAAATTGTCCCTAGGTGTGAGAGAGACAGTGAATGGTTGTTTGTCTCGTTTGTCTCTATGTGGCCCTGTGATGGATTTGCGACCTGTCCAGGGTGTACCCCGCCCCTCGCACAGTGATTGCTGGACATGGGCACCGGCGACCCCCGTGTCCCAAAATGGAAGAAGCGGGTAAAGATAATGGATGGATGGATGAATATGCTAAATTATTTATTTACCTG
This sequence comes from Nematolebias whitei, assembly GCF_014905685.2. Classification (NCBI taxonomy): domain Eukaryota; kingdom Metazoa; phylum Chordata; class Actinopteri; order Cyprinodontiformes; family Rivulidae; genus Nematolebias; species Nematolebias whitei. The sequence goes on from NC_056515.1 coordinate 13,877,571, forward strand.
GATGACTGAGCCTACTCACTCTCTTTTTCTATAGAATACTAAATACCTAAATGTATCCAGCTATAGGTAACGCTAGTGTTGTGGGTAAAATCTTTCGGCCTGTATCTTCTACATTATTAGTCTCATCAGCGAGCACTTGTTTGCCCCTTAATTGTTCAAAAGTAATGGATTTTTTTTTTTTTACTATGGATACATTTATTTTGAAAATACACCATTGTTTATGCAAATTGACAAAAAAAAAATCTCCTCCAAGGGTGCAATTCCAATAAGCACAAAACTTCCTATATAGCACCTACAATAATGGCTCTAAAATGTTGTTCGGGATGTTGATAAGTTTTTAATTGGCCAAGATATATTTACACATATTTAAGCTAGCTTGTTAACATCAAACAAAAAAGGCAATTTTTTTTTAATCCATTTTAAACAAATGCACATCAAACTAATACCATAAGTCCAGTTTGCTCTTCTGAATAGGTGTTTTAAATTTCATAATTACAACCTCTTGCTAAAAATTGACAATGATTATAGTTCAAAAACAATAACGATTAATTGTAGTAAATTTAATGCACTTGCTTAGGACCACAATATGAGTTGTTATAGGACTTATATTATGGTAATTATTGCTAAAACTGGGCATGGCTTGTGAATAATAAATTATTAAAACATATATAAAATTGCACAATTGACCTACAAAGCTAAGATTTAATGGACATGTTTCTTGATGTGTACGAGACTGTTGTGATACTCAAACATTTGGCATTTGGAGTATTTTGTTGTTTTTTTTGTGAGGAAGTCCTGTAAAAAGCTAAATGCTAGTAAGTTAGTGTCACATTTTTAATCACTAAGAACATTAGCAGGGATGATTTCCAGGCTGTCTTGATCAAATCATTTGACTTTTGCTTGAATAGATTCAATTATTTGCTTATTTTATTATTTTAATGCAATACACTATATATATTTTATTATTGAAAGACTTTGACCTGAGGGGCTTAAAAGAATGGTGTATCTTCTTTTACTTCTCATTTCAGCTTTTCCCTCTTCAGGGGTCTCCACAGCGAGTCATCCTCCTCCATCTCATTCTGTCCTCTGCATCCTCTGACCTCACTCCAACTACCTCCATGTCCTCTCTAACTGTATCCATATATCTCCTCTTTGGCTTTTTCCTGGCAGCTGCATTTCTAACATTCTTCTACGAAGGAGGAAACCACTGTCCTTCCTCTGGACATGTCCAAGCCATCTCAGTGTGTCCTCTGTAACTTTATCTCCCAGTTGTTCAACCTGTGCTGTACCTCTGATGATCTCATTCCTAATCTTATCCATCCTTGTCACTCCTGAGGAGAACCTCAACGTCATAATTTTTGCCATTTCCAGATCTTTCTCTTGTCTTTTTGTCAATGACACTGTCTACAGACCATACAACATAGCTGGTCTCACAACTGTCTTGTAAACTTCCCTTTGACCTTTGCTTTTACCCTTTTGTCACATATCCCTCCTGAAACATCCTGATGCATGCTCAATAATCCAGGTAGAAAAATCTAAAAAAGTTTAATCTGGTCCTCTGGACATTGAAAAAAAAAAAAACAAAACCAAAGCAAATCAACAAAAAAATGTAGAAACGTTTCGTCTCTCATCCGAGAGACTTCCTCAGTCTGAGGAGCTGTATTCAGCCCAGTCTCTTAAATAGCACCTTCTCAGAGTGGATCAACCAGTTTTGCTGCTGACAACCAAAACCAGCTGATCACATGCTCAAGAAGGACCGTCAGCCTAACAATGGATCATTAGCACACTGATGGCTGTTTACTATTCACAGAGGGCTGAGTGATACTAGCAATCACAGCATTGTAAGAGGGGGACAGTTGAACCCGGAGGCCTCCACCCCTGTTTAATGATGGACGATTTCTTTTCACAAAGATGGCCTCCTTTACTCCTCTCTCAAACCAT
>NC_056515.1:13884511-13884867 GCF_014905685.2 Nematolebias whitei
TGGGGTCCTGGGCCCTAATTTTAATATACAACCTAGACACTCACTTATAACACTCTCACGACACATGCATATATAGAATCTGGAGTGGGCACATGATCGCACTTAGGTGGTGGGATGTACTACCATTTCCACCTCCCCGGACCTGTGCCCACTCTCATATGTAGCATGTAGACATTTAGGGTTCTGGGCAGAGATGAGGGGTGAACGGGCGCCGCCTGCTCTCTGGGCAAGAGGTGGGTCTGTGCCGGTCGCCACCTCATCCCCCCATTTTAAACGCACTGTATAACAACATGCATCAACACCATATTCGAGTGGGAGGAGGAGGAAGTGGGTCTGTTCATAATTTATTTATGCAT
>NC_056515.1:13884967-13944173 GCF_014905685.2 Nematolebias whitei
GGGGGGGGGGGGGGGGGGGGCGCATTGTTGGGGTCTGGGCTGTGGGTGGGCTTTGGGCCTTGGGGGCGGTCAGTGTTGGGGCCGGTGCTTCGGTTCCTCCTGGGCTGTTCCGATTCTTTTAATCTAGGTTCCTGGTTGCGATGGCCGGCACTTTGACCGGGGTAGCTACCGGCTTTCGGCGGGGGGTCGGCTATGGTAGTGTACGTGTGGTCATTGGTGGTGTAGGGCGGCGGTTGGGGGCGTGGCTTCGCCTCATCCGGGCACTGGCTGGTCTTCCTGTGTGGCATTTGCAGTAGGGGTGCTGTGTGTGTGGGGGGGTGCATGGGTGGCGTGCTGGGGCGTCTCCGGGCCTATGGTGCGGAGCTCTTGATGTGAGAGCCGGCCCTCCTCAGCTGCGGCTCCCTGCTGCTCTGCCCCTTGGGCTGGGGCCGGCCTGTGGTCGCTGTCAGGTAGATGGTGCATGCGGTCGGGCTATCTGTGTGTGCCTGTTGGTTGCTCAGGTTGGGTTTTTGGTGGTCCCCCCTCTCTTGGATCAATTTGGGCCCCAAGTTTGGTGTGGGGCCCACTCCCCCCGGTCGTGCCCCCCTTTGGCGGGGGACCCCCTTGCCGCCGGTGCATTGGTGGCTCTCGGTGTCTGGGCTGGGTGGTGGGGTGCACGTCGGTCCGCCCTGGTTGCTGCCTGGCGGGGCCTGGGTGCCCTGGCTCTGTCGGGGCTCTGCTGGGGGGTGGTATGGCCTCGGGGCTTGGTGTCCATGGCCAGATCTACTTGGGGGGGGGCATGGGTCGCTGGCTGGGCCTGTGGACTCGTCGCTGCAGCTTCCTGGAGGCTCTGCATTGTGGTGGCTGGGGTCACCCGGTTCTTTCCTCTGCTCCTCTCTGGGGGGGTGCGGTTCTCCCTGTTGGGAGACTCTTGGGGCTCCGGGCCTGTGGGCCGCTGTGTGTCTGTGGCTCCGGTCCTCCCTATGTTGCCATTGTGTCCTGGGGGGGCGGATCTGTGGGCCCCCACGTCCACTATTGGGCATTCTTTTGGAGAAATCTGGTGGTGGCGGGCGTGCTTGCGCGGGTGTTTGGATTCAGGTGCTTTGACAGATGCACGCTAGGTTGGGTAGTGGTGGAAGCTAGATGATTCCTTGTGCCATGTCGAATGTTTCATGGTGATATTGTGGGTGGCATTGTGCTGTGAATGTTGTTTTGTCATGGTGGTCTCTCGTCTTATCTTCTTCTCTTTTATTATTTATTTATTCTTCTTTCTTCTCTTTCTATAAAAAAAAAATAAAAATTGAGCGATGATGATAAGTTCATTGAAACACTTCACAATGTTTCTACACTTAAACTGAGCTCACAAAAAAAAAAAAAAAAAAAGAGACAAACGAGACAAACAACCATTCACTCTCTCACTCACACCTAGGGACAATTTAGAGTTACCAATCTGTCTAACATGCATGTTTTTAGTCTGTGGGAGGAAACCGGAGTACCTGGAGAAAACCTACACATGCACGGAGAGAACATGCAAACTCCACCCAGAAATGATCCATGGCTGGGATTTGATCCGGCGACCTGCTCGGTGAGAGGCAGCAGCTCTACCAACTGTGCCACCCTGTGCCAACAGGGCCCATCTTCAAGCCCTCGGCATTAAAAAAACAGGTTTGAGATAACTACATGGGCTCAGGATCACTTTAACAAATCATCGTCTGTAAACACAGTTCACTGTCCCATAAAAAATGCTGATTACAGAAGAGGCCTTATGTGAGCACCAACTATAAAACGCTACCCTCTTCTCTGGACTGAAACTCATTTAAAATGGACTGAGGCAAAGTAGAAAACTGTTCTATGGTCAGACAAATATAATTTTTATGTTTGGAAACCTCAGATAACATGTCCTCCGTACTTAATGGGAGAGGGACCATCCAGCCCATCAGCAGACAGTTCAAAAGCCTGCCTCTCTGATGGGATGGGTGTGCATTAGTGCCCAAGGCATGGGCAGCTTACACATCTGGAAAGGCACCATCAATGCAGAAAAGTATATGCAGGTTTTATAACTTCAACAACTGGTCTCATCAAGTGACTGTTGTTAAAAGAAAAGGGGAAGCTTCACAGTGGGAAACACAACTTCTTGAGATATGCTGTTGCCATCAAATTCAAAGTAACTTTTTTACTGTACATTAGCTTAGCTTCTACATTTGATATATTTTATTAGGTTTTAATGTGAATAAAATATGGGTTTATGAGATTTGAAAATTGTTGCATTTTATTTTTATTTACTTTTTACACAGCGTTCCAATTTAGTTGGACTAGACGTGTAAAGCTGTGTAAAGACTGAATCTCCCTAAAATACAAAAAGAAACCTGGTGAACTGAAGTACAAACTGAGATGCAATGAGGATCATGTCTGAATGCTTGGGAAGTTTTGTGTTTCCTCTCGGTTTAGGATCATTTTTCCCTTCTGTTGCACATTGACTGGTTATTAGCAGCAGGTTACACATTAGAAAGTCTAGTTAATGGGACTGGAGTTTTAACTGGCAAGAGTGAGTCAGTGCTGATCAAAGGCAAGTCAAAATGCATCCTAATAGCACATTCACCAACAACTTCTGCAAACCAGTATGCTGAACAAATCGTAAAGCTTATTGTCAATAATTAATAAATCAGAGGAAAAAAGTGCCCTAGTATTTCTTGAAAGAATGCATATTGCCCATTGCCTTTTATGCCAGAATTTTAACCTAAGGTAGTCTTATGTTGAGAAACGCTGTCCTTTTGATCAAATCTTAGAGAAAAAAAACATTATGTTCAATATGATCCAATATTGCAAGACCAGTATAGAAGCTCTGAGGTTCAGTGATGGTGCTGGAGTTTATTCTACATGTGGACTTTCTCTGTTAGCACTGTTGAGACTAACTATCAGCCATTACTAATCAAACTTTAACTCAATATATGTAAAATAACATGAGTTATGGTTTGATTGTGTTTCCTAAGGACAATTATCTGTGGTAGCCATCTTGAATTTTGTTTGCTCCAAAAATTCATTCAACCTTTATTTAGACAGGTAAATCCCTTGAGCCTCGAGGACTCATTTACAAGAGAGACCTGATTTCAACAAAGAATGATGACAACAATGGACAACAGCGACAACGATAAACAGTTATAAAAAGTCATACAGATTTATTTTTTTTTAACAAATAGGATGGCAAAAAAAAAAAAAAAGAAAAGTAAAAAGAAAAGAAAAGTAACAAAAACCAGCTAGATTCTAAGGCGAATGTAGAAAACTAAAAACAGGAACATGTCTGCATTGGTCCCTGCCAAGAGTCCAACAGATTCTTAAAGCCAGAGGTCAAGGTCGAGAGCTTCAGATCTTTTTGTAAGATATTCCAGGAAACAGGAGTGGAGTAGGAGAAGTTGCTCCAAAATGAATCAGTGGCTAATCACTATGAATCACTGTTGTAAATGTTTACCTGGGGAGGCCTGTTGATGGTGGGTGATAAAAATGGATAATAGTAAATAACAATGAAAAACACTTCAGGAGATGGTTTATCCTCTTTTCATTTCAATTTCTCAACAGGTAGTTTGGGAAGTGTAAAAAGAATAAAAAAATGTTGAACATTCTTCCATTTTGCACATCAGTTTCTAATACACATTTTTAAATGGGGTTTACTGTTTGGTGTTACTATAGTTAGATATTATTTTAAGTTCTCAGATTTATGCTTTATACTCAATATTTTGTTTGGTTTTATCACCGTTGGGGTCAGCTGTGGCTGAGTGGTTAGAGCAGTCGTCCTCCAGTGGGAGAGTTGGGGGTTCGATTCCACCATCAGTCACATGTTGAAGTGTCCCTGGGCAAGACACTGAACCCCTCATTGCCTCCGATGTGTCCCATTCAGTGTATGAATGTGATAAATCACTGATTAGTCTCTTTAGAACGATTAGTTCAATTACCTTTGTAGAGATCTAGTAGAGTGCTGTATGAATGGGTACACAAGGCACAGATTGTGTTGTAAAGAGCTTTGAGTGTCCTGATAACATAGAAAGGTGCTATGTAACTTATAAGTACACTCCATTTACCATATTCCCACAATAATACTGTACTGAAAGTGTGACAAGCTTTTTATTAAAAATAAAGTTGTCCCAGCAGCTTCTGTCATCTTTGTGTGAGGGTGTCAAAGAATGATGTTTAAACAAGTTTAAATAAATCAGAGCAGAGAATCATTTACCTGTAGTTGAGTCAATTACCCACAATTACCCGCTAAATCGTGTTCCAAGGAGGCGCGCTGTGATTGGCTGCGGGCCACTGACGTCACAGTTTGTTCTGGACTCATAAAAAACTCATTCGCTCTCAGACCGAGTGTCGCCGCAGAAGCTCAGTGAAAAGCCGTGAAGTTTTTCCTTTCTAATCAGTGAACCGATGACAGAAAGCGGCTGACAGATTAAAACTCGGACTTGTGCTTTGGAGACGTTTTTCACCGTGAGTCAGTTTCTTCTAAGACGTTTTGAAGCTGGTGGTTTTTAACGCCGTGGGGATTTGAGCCTCATCACGAAGTTCCCAAGATGAACTTCGGCTCGATGGTCGGGAAACTTTGTGTAAGTAAAGACGACATAAAGCTTAACTACATGTGCCATATTTTACTATCTCATGAACCGTATTCAACGCTGGTAATAGTTTGTTTTTAAAAATAATAATAAGTGGTCCAAAGTAGTTTTCCGTAAAGATACTGAATGTTGTGGAGCTGAAATCACAGAAGATGGAACAAGCCTCGTATTGTCCCACAGGAAGCAGCCCTGTGTGTGTTGTTCGTTTAACTGTTTATTCCTGAACCTCGTCGGCTCTTGTTTCTGGGTTCAGACATGTGCTGCAGCAGTCCCCCTCTCTGCCCACTGTACACCCACCATCTGTGTTCCACATCAAGTGGTCAAACAGCACATGCACTATAAGCTGCTAAGGTGAGAGGAGCCATGTTTGCTCCTCAGCCTCACAGAGATGTCTTTTCATCCCCCTCTTGGTTTTTCCAGCTCCTTCTGACATTTTAATCAGTTCACACTGCCAGGTCTGAGTGTTGCATGGTGCGTTCTCTTTGGCCATCATCTAAGTGTTTGTGTTTGTTTGTCTGTTAGCAAAATATCTCAAGACCCACTTGGTGGATTTTGGTGAAGCTTTCGGGAATTATTCATTTGATTGCAGTGGTGCAGTCCATGTTTTTGTAGCGGGTATACTGTGCTTAGAAACCAAAGTGCACTGGTTAATATAATGTCATTGTCAGTTTATTTTGATTTTTAAGCATATTGAACATTTCCAAATTTCTCTGATGCTTTTATTTGAATAAATGGACAACAAACTTTTGTACAGCAGTTGGCTTTGTATTAAAAACATGTTATATAATTTATAAAACTGTATCAAAGCAAAATATGTTCAAGTATTAAGTAGTAAGTACAGAATTATTAGTTGTACAATAATTTGCTGCATAAGCAAATGTAATAAACAAGTGATGCATACATGTAGATTGCTATGGAAGTGTTTAACTCCCATTTATCATAACAATGACGTGTCATGTGTCATTGGGCACTTTTAAATGGGTATACTGAAATTCTTCAGCTTTTCTAGTGGATATACTCCTTATACTCACGTATCGCATAGACTACTCCACTGTTTGATTGACGTCTACAGCTGATTTAACTTTTGGAGTCAACCCAATTCAAGATGGCTACCAAAGTCAACTGACCTTACATAATACAGAAATGATCATAACTCAGTGAATTTGACAGATTATAGTCCTCAGTCTAGTGTGGTTAGCTGAGGCCAACTTCCAACGCATATTCTGAGCGCAAGTGCAAAATGTTGCCATTAACAGTTTGGAGTTAACTTGTTCGCACAATATCTCCTGAACTACAGGGTACGTCTTTACGAAACTTTGAAATCGTTTGATTTACATCTACAACTGATTCTTGGTTGTCGGTTCAATTCAAGATGGCCGCCAGAGCTAGCTGACATTAGTCAACACGAAAGTGGCTTCAGCAGACATTGAGCTAAAGTTTGGTGTGGTAGTAGCTGAGAGTTGACCTCAGCACATGCTTTGAATGCTGACAGCTTTATAAAGTGATTGTTTCACATGTACATGTGATAAGAAGGAAGCCGAGTTAAACTCGTGGCTTTTCTTAACAGACACACACTCTGCAACTCGTAACGGTGAAGTTTGTCAAAGTGAATGTAACAACCGTGGATTATTTGTGTACTTTCTGCATATTTGTTTAAAGTCATGTCATGTTCCGTCCCTGAAATCAGATTCTCATCTCCGGGCGGCAAAGTCAATGTTTCTGTTTTGTAAACCACAGGACATTCTGGAGACCTTGTTGCTACGGGACTGTAAGGAAACTTCATCCCCCTTCCTCTCCTTGTACCCATTACTCCCCCCCTCACACACACACACAAATACTAACACACACTCCTTTTAAATTGCTAGAGCGTACGTGCTTGTCCACCCAGTAAACTTCCTGTCCCGAGTACACAGATGGGCTGATATTAGTGGCATCAATTTACTTCTTAGGATTATCATGCCCGTGCAAATGTACACTGGATTGTTATCTTTTGATTGCTTACTGTGTCTGGGTGTGGGTCCGCACAGGAAATGGTCCCTTCTGTCTCTGTGGACAACCGAACGAGGGCAGGACTGACATGTGGGACTTGCCAAACTTTTGCACATGCAGCCAACAAACTGCTTTGCTGCTCCGAAAGAGCCTGGTCATTCCTGCAGTAACGTTCTGTCAAACATCCATAATAAGTACTAGAGATTGACCCTTATGAGTTTTTCTATGGTCAGTGAGATCTTTGGAAACTGAGGCGTTTTGTTAATTAACAAAATATAACAATAATTGCTTTACTTAATAAATGTACAACCCTTAGAGATTGTCCATTAAAAATATATCTTAGCATTCTCACTTAAAATCTTAAACTTTGTGCTGCTGAACGCTGGTTGTAGCAGCTGCATTTTCATATTCCTATTTTGTAATAACGTATGCAGAAGCGTGGTCGACTGATCCCACCCTCACTGCGGGCCAGCTTTGTAAACGTTTCTTTAAAAGTAAATCATTAATGTACACTAAAATAATGAGCGTCACTTTTTCTGGACCGTGGCACAGAGGAGAGGTGGAATTGTGAAATAACACAATCAGCAAAAAATATTTATTATGGCTCTAAACATATTTAAGTGTTTTGGTTTTTCTCCTTTGACATTATTGAGTGACTTTTAAGACAGTTTATTGCTACTTTCTTGGACAGACTCCTGGATTTTTATTTATTTTGTGCCAAACCCTGTACAGTACTCCAATGACTGATACAGGTACTATTTATAACTATTTGACAGAACATCACTCAAAAATGACAAAAATATGTGTACTGCTTTGCTTGGTGTCCATTTAAAAAGCTTTAATGATTTTGTGGCTAAAAGAAACTACTTGGGCACTGAATGATGCAATGCAGAGCAACCCCGTCCCTGCTGTCAGAGTCCAGGTGGTTTTGTGTTTGAGGCTGTAGACACTGTTAACAGTGCAGGCACGTTTATTAACCCAAGGAAACCTGTTTCTGTTACAGTGGTGAAGGTGAATCACTGCATACTGACTCACTCAGGGCGTGCCACCTGTTCAGATGCTGCCTACTCATACAGCACATGCCACTACACTGAGCTCACACCTCAACACTGTACGAACGAGCTACATTATTATAATTTACTGTGTACAACTAGGCCTGTCGCGATAAACAATAAATCAATTAATCGCATGATGAAAATTATCGACCTCATTTTCATTTATCAGCTTTATCATTTCTTCACACTGGATGACAAAAAGCTCAACTCTGGTTCTCTTCACTGACCCCTCTATTTCTCCTTTCTCTTTAAAATCTGTTTTAACCATCCAAAATCACGTTTTTGGATCATTAAAAGCAGCTAAGCTACAAGCTAAGCTAACAGGCCGACCTCGGGGAATAAACCTCCGTCTTGTCGTCTTGTCAAATTCACAGTTGAAACCCGTGGCTTTGTGTAAAAAGTTTGTTTTTCTCTGCAAAAAGAAGCTGAGAATTTGTTTACTTATTTATTTATTTAGTTTTATTAAAAGCTTTGTGTGAAAAATGTTATGCTGAAGATCTTAAAAAAATTGAATCTGGTCCTCTGGACTTTAGTATAACTTTTTTTTTTTTTTTTAAAGAGTAGGGATGCACCGATCCACTTTTTTTTACTTCCGATTCGATCCCGATACCTAGATCTGAATATCGGCCGATACCGATCCAGTTCCGATATCATGATCATCATTGATTTTATATGAGGCTGTAATAATCTCCTCTCAAGTACAATTTGTACAAATATGTGCATGCATGTCCAAAAAGGCAACTTGAGGTAAGTTTTATTAATGTTGGATAAGTTTTAAAGTTAGAATTAAAATCTGCTAACACAAAACATGTTTCTTTTTATTCCTAGCTTTAAAGTGGATATTAAAGTGATTAATTTAAGTGATTGTTTAAAGTTATTTTATATTTTTTTAAATTAATGGCAGATATAAGAATTTTTTTTCTTCTTTCTGAACTCTTTTCATTCAATGTTTTCTTTTTGATGATTTTTTTTTATTTTGTTTCATTTAAATGAATGAATTAAATAAAATAAAATGTTAAATGGCTTCAAACATCTAAGTTCATGACATAAACCAACAGACATGTTCCCGTTTTTAGTATTTTACTTCACTTTATAATGTAGCTGTTTATGTTTTTAATATATATAATTTTCAAATCATGTTTTTTATGATTGTTTACTGTTGCACTGATAAATATCTCCTGGAGGGTAAACTATATCTTGGCTGCAAGTATCAAGCCGCGAAATCCTTCGTTTTCTACAACTGATAGTGGTTGGTCATTAATTATGATGAAGTTTAGAAAATTCTCTGTAAACATTAGAGCTCCGTGGTTTCAGCGTCTTCTTCTTGTTCAATCCGAAGCAGGCAGCCTGATTTCAGTCAGCTGCGCTCAGTCTGTCCCTCCTCAGAGACGGGCAGACTGAGCGGGTCAGATTGGACACGGCTGGCCGGGGTCGAGTCGCCTCTTTCGGTTTGACCAAAGAGTAGCGGCCCGCTGAAGCACCGGAGCTCAAATGTCCAACGTAAAACTAATTTTACCGCGGTTTAATGTGGCGCTATGGCTCTGCAGACATTGCACGTTGCTGTCTTGTTTTGTGGTGTTTCTAGTGTAAAACACTTCCACACAGCGGACATATTTCGATGAAAAGTTTGTTAGCTGTTAGCCACATTGCTGCCAACTCAGTCCTCACGTTGTAGCTGGCTGCAAACTATGAACTGGATTTCCTGAATGTGAAGTGGGTCTTATTACTTTGGGTTCATGAGACACGCCGCCGTTCAGGAAATCCATTCCATGCATGGATCTGAAATATCGGCAGGTGGATCGGAAAAATCCGATACGTAAATTATGCTGGTATCGGAGGCCGATACTGGATCGGATCAGCCCCATCCCTACTAAAGAGCTCAAACCACACCAAGCATCCGCCATTTTTAGAACCAAAGAAAGGAACGAGAGACAGCTCATGTCACGTCAAGGGGCCTCCTTCCCATTTTTCTTAGAGACACGCTGCTCGCTCCCTCACTATCCGTCCTTCAGTTCAAACAGTCTTATACTGTCATCTGGTGGTAGCAAAAAGGTACTACACACAAAAATTTACCAACATTTCTTCTTAAATTTGACAATAATTGCTCATTATTGTCAAATTTCAAACAATATTATCGCAATAATATCTGAGACAATTAATCGCCCAGCAAAATGTGTTATCATGACAGGCCTATGTACAACATCACAAACTAAACTGACAAACATCCGTCAGCTTTATTGCTTGCCGCTGTTTTTGCTCGTGTGTGTTTTGTTAACAAAATATCTTATGGCTCACTGCATGGGTAATAGCCAAACTGAGAAAGTAATTACAGTAGTTCCTCATTTATTACGGGGGATCCGTACACCTGAAGCCCCGCGAAAAGTGGAAAAACTGCTAAGTAGGAATAGTAGTACAAGTAGTTTATTTGCTCTCTGCCAGCGCTCTCGGCCACGCCCACTTCTCTGCTGCAGAGTTGAGATATGACACGCTGCGAGGAAGCTTCTCCTGCAGTGTGGGCTGCACATAGGTGCGTCAGGTGCTAAATAATTTATGTTAAATTAAAAAAATTCATGCCGATCGTGTGACTCATCCATCAATCAGCCAATTGTGTGTCATGTCCAATCTTATTTTGAAAAGCCGCGATTGAGCGAGCCCGCGAAACACGAGCTGTGAAGTAGCGAGGTATTGGATGTACGTCTACAGCTGGTTAACCTTTTTTCAATCCACCTGATTCAAGATGGCTGCCACAGCTAACTGATCTTGGCAAACACAAACATGTTTACAGATATGAAGCTCAAATTTGAGATTGTTGAGGGGGGGGGGGGGGGGGAGCGATGGCGCAATGGTTAGAGAAGTTGGGCCTGTGATTGGAAGGTCGTCGGTTCAACTCCCCAGACTGACCCCGGTGCCCTAGATAGCAGCTCTCTGCTCCACACAGAGGGCTGTGCTTGCATCAGGAAGGGCATCCGGCGTAAAATCAATTCCCAAATGTTTGTGCGAGTTAGCTCTCTGCGGCGACCCCTGAAGAAGGGAGCAGCTGAAAGAAGAAAAATGAAAGCTCAAATTTGAGATGGCAGTAGCCGAGGCTTATCCTCAGCACATACTTCAAGTTTTACTCTTTGTGTACAACTTTTCCCTAGTACGTTACGTAACTGTTGAAGTTAACCCTGTTTGGCTGTTTGGCAAAAAACCTCATGAACCACAAGACAGATTTTAATGAAAATTTCAGAAGGTTATTATGGGATGGACTTCTACAACTCATTAACTTTTGGAGTAAATTCAACTCAAGATGACTGCTACAGACTACTGACCTAGAAAACATATCTCAGGCAGCTTTCAAGAGATCTAGTTCAGCTTTAATGTGCTCGTCACTCCCGACTCGTACTCTGGGTGCTGACTGACTGTTCATAACGTAATTTTTAACGTTTGAACCAAACTGTTAGAACTCTGTCGTTTCTCCACATGATCCCAGTCTGAAGCTCTGGTGTGAAATGTGGTGGGTGATGTGTATTAATTTCAGGAATGCTAGGCCTTTATTTCTGTTGTGTGTTTGGCGTGACTGAGTTGCACACAATCTGCTCTTCGGTTGACGATCTGTGTTGAGATGCAGCCGTTTATTACCTCAGAAGTTCACTGAAGTCATCAGATGAGCGAGGTCACATGACATCTTTAAGGACATTAGTTACTAAAGCGTATAAAGTGTGATTCTTTCTGGAGACCATGCCTCTGTGCTACAGAGTTCTGAAGAAAAGATCAAAATGAAGTCTAAAGAGACTGTTTTTTATTTTGATAGATTACTCTGTTTTTATTTGCTTTTGGTTGCTGGTGGCCACAGCAAGCAAACTTTACACGAAACATTTGGCAACTGTTTTATGCCAGAAGCCCTTCTTGATGCAGCCTGGGCTCAAATCTGTAGCCTCAGGATTACGAGACCGCGCCACTGACCACTGAGCTACCGCAACCCCTTGAAAGAAAGACTCTGTGTTTTATAACTTTCTCACTGACACAATGTTCATGAATATGGAAAACATAACTGTAGAAAGAAATCACCATATTTATTTTATTATCTTCTTATACAACAACAAATCACTTTTTCTATGATGCCTAATTGTTTCAATGAGTCACTCATTTGGTTACTTGTATTTAAAAAGAAAAGCTTCTCCCACTGAAGAGTTTTTCCAGTGTGAAAACGGACTCCTCTTCATCTGTTAAATGATTCCAGTTGGAATGTTGTTGGTGTAGGTTTTCTATCAAGTTGGTCCGAGTTATTAAAAATGTAACTGGAAAACAACACAAAACAAAACATGCAGTACCCAATGGCAAATATATTTTCGATAGTAACCTTTCTTACGCCACCAAAATGAAAGTTGCTTATGTTTGTAGTTATCCAGCTCACACAGTTTACATATATGACGTCAGCCATCTTGGATTTTGACCTGGCAACACAATTTTGAAAATGAACCTTTCTTATGGCTAGATGCAGCCACACACCAAAATGGAAGACTGCACCTCACTTATTTTTGAAGTTATCATGCTCACAGCATGGATGGACAACCAGGGGATGGAGGGTATTTTTAATTCCCCCCTTCGTTCCACAACGGGGAACAAAAATTCTGGTACATACTCTGGCCCCAACATTTATTATGACCGCTAATAAATTGCTAGAGACTTTTTTGTTTTAGATTTTGCTGTTAACTTTTTAGAGTCAGCTTTCTTTTATCTGTTAGCAAAATGTATCATGCATTATTGAATGGAATTTTACAAAATGTTTAAAGTAATAATAAATTAGAAATGTATCTAAAACTGAACTTTTTGGTATAAGTCCAATTCAAGATGGCCACCAAGCGGGCCTTGGTCAGCATAAAAATGTTTTTATCTCAGTCAGTTTTACAGACGTTGATGTGATGGTAGCTGAGAGTCATTTACAACACGTACTCTGAGCATATCTCTACGGAAAAGGATTAGGGCCACAATGCAATTATTTTTCCTGAATTTGGAGACCAAAGTCAGAATTTATCTTTCTAATTCTGACTTTTTCTCAGAATTAAGGGAATTTATATATATATTTTTTGCACCCTGGTCCTAATCCTCTTCCATACATCTCCCATCATTGCATGAGATTGTATTTATTTTCAAAATGGCTACAGTTGTAATTTCTCAACATAAAGTTATGTTAGGTTAAACCTCTGACCTGTAAGGCAGTGGGTAATATATATTCCTAGAAGGAATGCCAGGCATTTATCGATAAGCTAGTTGAGACATGGTAAAGGTTATACGGTACTTCTTGGTGTATTTCACTTTATGTGATTGAGCAGAGTTTACTGAGGGTCTTTAACCAGCTCCATCACGTAGTTTGTTTAGTTTTAACTGGCAGCTGCACATTACAACCAGTATTCTGCACTTCTGGACAGGAAACTTGGCATAACATGAAGCCAGTGTGGTATAAAATTTATTAAATTTTTTAACTTCCTGCTCTCCTGAATGAAACAACTTTATCCCAACTAAAGTTTTTAAGTGTTTAAACAAACCCAGTCTTTGTCCACAGAACGGACATCTGTTTACAAAGACATAAATTTGCCATGAATTCCAGCTATTGACGACCACTTAACTCCTGGTTGATCTGCTCCACCAGGCACGTATTCTGCGTATTTTCAGTGGTTTGTTTACAGAGAGGGTTTAAAACTGCCAGCACTTTGTGTTCTCTCTACAACATAAAGGTGAGCTGTAATGCGACTGTTTCTAGGCCGAGCTGATGGATTGTTGTTCCTGTTAGTCATCTCCTCCTGCTCTCCTTTGATGGTCCCTCCTGTTCTTGTCTTGTGAGGCCATGCCTCCCCGTGACAAACCTAGTCAGGATTTAAAATGGTTGACTTAACAGCCTATAACTTTCTCAGCCTTAAAAGAGCATACTGCATGACTCAGTGATGTGTGCTCTGTAAAAAAACAATCTGGAAATTATCACATTGGTACTTCTTTTTATTGCTTTCTTTATTTGGCTGCTTCCTTATTCAGGGCATCAAATTTTTGTTGTTTGTTTTTTTACACTGGATGCCTTTCAGCCACAACTGAGCCCTTTGTGCGGGGCAGAGGGTTGCCATCCAAGGCGCCCGGGAAGCAAACGAAGAGTCTTGCTCAAAGGCCTATAGTGGGGCAAATCAGAGTCAGAGATACTTTATTGTCTTTCCGAATGAAATTGTGTACACAGGGTCCCAGTTACATCAAACTGTAGCAAAAATATAAAGTGTAAAAAGAAACAGTAAATAAGGATCTAAGATATAAACTAAGAAATACGCTAAACGAACGCCAAACAGTACGTCAAAATATCTAAGATATATACCAGTCACTAATAGTGCAAAACAGTACACTGAACAGCAGCAGCACGATTCTCACAGGATCTGTTCGGCTTTAATTTACACACTTAATGCGAGCACTAACATAAACTAAACTAACATAAACTAGGATTTATTCAAAGCATGCAATAAAAATACAGTAACAAGATGCCAAAAGTGAAAAATAAATAAATCTACAGTAGCATGGTCCAATTGGCAGAGTGGTTCTGATGACAGTGAGGTTATCTTAGCAACATGGTCCAGTTAGCATGATACTGTTAGCATTGAGGTTCGGTTAGCAAAGAGGTTTCTCATGGCAACATGGTCCAGTTGGCACCATGGTACATGGTACAACCACATTTTTGTTAGTCTGTAGAATTGAACCGGCAACCTTTGAATCACAGGATGTCTTCTCTAACCTCTGAGTCACCATTCCCCACTATCACTCCACCTGATTACAGCTCTTAAACTGTTCTTGGTCGTGCTCTTTACTCCTGCCCCATCAAAACAACATTACTTGTTGTCACTGCCGTCGTTTCACCAGCTCTGGGTTTGTAACTTTGAGGAAATGTATTACCATTGTCGTCAACAAATCGGAATTTGTTTTTCTGTTTTATCAGTCGCTTGTTTAGGCAAATGTAGCCAAACCTGCTTACGATTACTCATGTAATCAGCGCGGCACACCTTCTGAGGAAACTGAAGAATTTGTGTCATGGAGCTGCAGCTTCCCCGAGTTATAAATATCCAGGCTGGCGGATGTGCTGTGGGTCTGATCGAGTGCTGGGCCTGCTCTGAGGGAAACCGTTTGGAGCTGAACCCTGCATGAAGTCTCGGTATTGTCTCGAGCTTCCTGTGCTCCCTGAGAGGAGGGGGCAGCCGTATTTCACACGCTCCCACACATACACCTCACGCACACTTGTGCACTGTACTGTATGTGCGTGTGTGCGTTCATGGCCCGACAATTTTGTTTTCAAACTGTTCGCACTCTGCAGCCGACACTGAAGTCGTTCGCCTTCGTTTTCTGTTGTTTACTCTTATAAAGATGAATGCATGTGAGCTCGGCTGAACTTTGAATTTATTCACAGAGCGGTATCAAGAGTCACGGTTAATTCTCCTGACAGCAGCTGGCTTGTTCTTGTCTTCATCATCTCACACAAAATGTCAGTGTAATTTATCACTCAAGGAAAGTTGCTCATGGGCGCCCCTCCTCCCTCTCTGCCTGCCTCCAGGGAATGCCAAGCTTTCTCTGTAAAGCAGAGAGCATACACTGTCCTGTCAGGCTCGGCCTTCAGACACGTGAAGTGTACAACAACAACTGGCTGCTACAATTACGGAAGTGTACAAAAAAAAGTGAAACTAAATCCTAATTAGTGGCAAATGTACAATGTTTAGTTTTAAATGAAGGGTTATTTTTGAATTGTTCATAATTCACTTATATAAATGTGTGTTTAGTTTTGCCTGTTGCACAGAAGAATCCTATTATAACTGTGGTGTTTTCTAATTTTGAATTCTATTTCAAGTCGGTCTCTAAATCTTCCATAAATTGGAAATGGTCATTTTATTTAAGGACAGCACAATGAAGCAGTGTTTTAAGTAATGTTGCACATGTTGAACTTGTAACCCTTTTATTTGTTTGTCCATGAACTCTATTAAACAATAATAAAAGATGTTCCTGGAATTGAAGACTTAAAAAAAAAGAAAAAAAATCACACACGTACAAAAAAGGTCAACAAAAAGACAGAAAGATTTGATTTATACATAATTTGGTCCACATGCACGCAAATGATGGAGATGTAAATGTTTTTAATTTACTAGAAGCTGGACATTAGAACAGGAACCTGCTGCGTAATAAATGGTTGTATCACAAGCAGAACAATGGTGTTATCTAGAGATGCACGATATTGGATTTTTTGCCGATATCCGATATGTCAATATGTTAAAACTTATGTGGCCGATATAACCAATACCGATAATTCCTTGTCCTAGACCTGCTTACAGAAACTACATAGCTTTCTCTGCTGTGGAATTAAAATACTACATTATTCTGCATGGTCTTTGGACGGATGGACTGCTTGTGAGGTTTTGTTTCTCCGCAGTTGACCGCTCTCTCGCTGTCCTTTCTGGCCCACTCATCGTAATGGTCAGAATGGTGGTTCTTGCAATGGTTAATTAGGTTCGAAGTAGGGGTTGAACGAGTATATAATTTTTAAACACGACATTAACATAATAAAACCCGAGTAGAACTCGAGTATTTGATGACGTCATAGATCTCAAGATACAAAAATAAATAAATAAATAAAACCGCAAAAAAAGTTAATTATTTACAAAAAAAGACCAACAAAACATTGGGAGCGTATATTATACTCCTACCATTTATCATACTGCAAATAAGTCACAGGAAAAACTAAACTATTAGTTATTATTATTAAACTGCAAACGTGAAGAAACATGTAGCACGTCAAAAAACGAAACTTAAACCGAAACTGGTTCTGGTGGATTGGACCCGGTGTTACACCATACTCTGTGACCTGCAACAATGCAACACCGCCCCCTACGGTCATACGGTGGTCACATAATATGATGTCACTACGGATACTCGACGTAACATTTTTAACCTCGATAGATGTCCTAGCAATTGATGTGTAGATTACTCGAGTACTCTGTTAATGCCTTAGTTCGAAGTGTTGTAGGACTTCGTTTTCGCTCCTCCTCGCATCACTGACAAACACCGCCGACATTTTCACTGCTTCCTCTCCGTGATCAGATCAGGTAGGTGCGCGTGATGTCACAACGTTGTGCTGGCGCTGCAGGCATCCTAGTCACTGGGTTGTCAACAGCGCATATATATATATATATATATATATATATGTGTGTGTATGTATGTATGTATGTATGTATGTATGTATGTATGTATGTATATTATTCATTTATATTTAACTTTATCGCTGATATCGGCTGGTACCGATACCATGCTAATAATATTGTGCATCCCTACGTTGTCGGATTTTTGCTGGAGAGTTTGACAGTCGGTTAAACTGGTGAGTGAAGGTCAGGTGACACAGACTGGACTGCAGACTCATTACACAGCAGAACCAGGTCATGTTGTGGTTTGCGTTAGACCATGTGGTCGGACTGTGCAGTTGCTCGGCAAATAAGGTGTGCAAATAGGCTCTGTGCACATGCGTCCTGAATCACTTCCGCTTTGACCGGATGTCGGCATTCCAGTTTCCGGTTTAATTCCTGTATCCTGTCATCCCAGAGATAAACAACTAAAATGAGTGTTGCTGCGTCAAATAAACAAAAATATAACGTGCGTGGCAGCTTTAGATTTCAGCCGACGGTGTTTGGGTCTAAGGAGCACTGTTGTGTGCCGCTTTGCTCGTCTTCAGGTCGCTATAATAGCCGTTTGAGCTTTCACCGTTTCCCTAAGGAGACAAGCCTTCGTTTGTGCTGGCTGCAAAAAATCAGAAGAGAGGGATTTACGGTAACTCCTCACACCAAGGTATGTAGCCGACATTTCCTGGAGAATGAAGTAATTACTACAGAAAAGGGAAGACGAATTTTAGCAGCTGGGTCGGTTCCATCATTATTTGAGTGGAACAAATACAGCAGGAAGACACGAGCAGGTGTTTGGGAGCGCCGTTGTCGACCATCTAATCCAGAACCTGATTCGGCGGATCCAATTGAGGACAATGAACCACCCGTCATGGTACCTATGGTCGTGGACCATGACTACGGCGCCAGCAGAACCGTGTGTGTTGACCGGGAGCAATATCACAGCATGCTGAGAGAAATTGAGCAACTGAAAGAGCAGCTCCGATCCTGTAGTCTTCAAAAGCCGTTTGGACTGGAACGTTTTTCTACGTCACCAGAAGACATCAGATTTTACACCAGGTCAGAGTTGTAAAATCTAAATATTACGTTATGCCTCTGAAAAAAAATTAATACGCTTTGAGTCATTGTATATTTTGTCACATTACAACCAAAAACAATTTCATTGTAATGTTCTTTGAGAGACCAACACAAGTACACACTTACTAGTGGAAATGAAATTATACATAATGTAACACATTATTATTATTATTATTATTATTATTATTATTATTATTGTTATTATTAGTAGTAGTAGTAGTAGTACTAGTAGTACTGTATTTACAAATGATACTGAAAAGTGTGGTGTGTAAGAGTAATCGGCTCCCTTTTCTGTAACCAATATTCCTTCAGAAATAGCTTTAATGATTACAAATGGCTATGGAGTCCACCCGTGTGTAAACTAATGTCAAATACAAATACAGCAGCTAGTGACAGCCTCAGGTCGGTGAAAATAGTTGGTTTCTGTGATTAGATGACACACAGGCTGACTATTATGCCATTAGCAATCATCAGGAAACTTATGAAGACTAGAAGTTACTCTCTGATTTAAGGGGGCTGAACATTTGTGCTCAAAATAGTTTTCAATTTATAAAAAAATTACAAACCTTCAAATCATGTATAATTTTCTTTCCACTTTACAACATAAAATTTCAAAGAAAGATATTTATGTTCTTAGTTGTACCGTGTCAAAATTTGAAAACTGTTTTCACAGTTATAAATGTGGAGAGTGACAGTTTATATATATATATATATATATATATATATATATATTTTTTTTTTTTATGTGTTTTAGGTTCCCCTCATATGAGCATCTGAAGGCGTTTTGGAACTTGATCGAGGCAGCAACAGCCAAAATGGTCAGGGTCACCAGAGCAAAGAAAACCGACGTCATGAGTACAACAACTGAAACCCCTTTTACCAGACCAACTGTAAGTTACACACACACACACACACACACACACACAATGAGAATGCTGGTTTTGAACTAACATTTAAATAATTTTCTGTCCAGAAACTGCTGCCAATAGATGAGCTTTTTCTTTTCCTCTCCTACCTGTCTACTGGATGTACCCAGAGGGAACTGGGCCATCGATTTAACATCCACAGAGCAACAGTCAGCCGCATTATTGTGACATGGGCCAACTTCCTGTACTGCTTATTGGGCTCAATTTGTGTGTGGATGTCTCCTGCAGCTGTGAGTTCCAGTCTTCCACAGGATTTTGATGGCCGCTACAGTGACACACAAGTTATCCTGGACTGTACAGAACTACGGTGTCAAACACCTTCATCCCTGCTCCTCCAGAGTGAAGTCTTCTCCACCTACAAATCCCACTGTACCTTTAAGGCCATGGTGGGCATGTCTCCTCACGGAGCCCTGACATTTGTGTCAGCACTGTTTGAGGGTTCCATGAGTGACAAGGAAGTGTTCCGTCAATCAGGGATTACATCACTCTTGACACTGGACATGGCCATCATGGTGGACAAGGGATTCTTGGTGGATGATCTCGTACCTGGGACTGTTCATCGTCCTGCCTTCCTCTCCAAGAGGGCCCAAATGTCAGAGGTCGACGTTTTGAAGACCCAGTCCATTGCCCGTTTGAGGGTGCATGTTGAGAGGTTAATAAGAAGAGTTAAAGAAAATAAACTCTTTGATTCCACTATCCCTCTCTCCATTGCAGGAAGCATAAACCAAATTTTTACAGTTGCCTGTCTCCTGTCAAATTACCAAAATGGACCTTTGGTCAGGAAATGGAGATATGAAGTTTGACAGAAAAGCTGATGGCACAGTCTTGAAGAAACAGAAAATGCTGTCATTTACTTACATTGACATTGTCTTACATTTGTAAATAGATATTCATGATGGAAATATTTTGAAACAAATTTGTACATTTGATTTGATCAAACTCCTAATTTAGACATTTCTGCAGGTAAACATAGAAAAAATATCTGTCTACTTTGTGTTTGATTGAATCCATCACATTAGTGTCTGCATAAATTCTTTGAATAAGAATATCTTCCTCAGCTGAGACAACAAAATCACACCAGTTCATCCCAGTTATTAGCATCTGCCCCTGAACCTGCCAATAGTAAACATGAGTTTTTTTTAGTTCCAATTTGCCTGACTTCATTTGGAGATATGGACAGTCAACATAACTTTTCACATTTGGACACTTAATCTCAATCAGCCCGAACTGACATGGCTCAGAAGGATCAAAGATCAATCCGTCTGGAGATGCCCCTAGCCAAGGAGCATCAGGGTGAATCACAAATCCACAGGGATAGTGGTTGACTCTTTTAATTTGACAATATTCCCAGATAGCATCTGCCTCTAATTCAAGCCCTCTCTTCATAGCTGCAGTCTGATAGGTCCCTTGCAGCAGACGATTTGCCAGATCTTCCTCAGATTTATCTTGAACCTGGCAGATCTCCCTGAAGCGGGAGGCAGTCAACCTATGCCTCCTTAGCTGATGCCATTCAGGACATGTACTCTGTGCTCTGGTAGCACATTCAAATTTATTCACCATGTCCCAGGTGACCTCCATACTTTTAAGGTGTAGCTGTTGTGGTTCAGAACAAACAAACATGCTTTTTGATGGCTGTAGGTGGTAGTTCTTAAGAGGCAGAGATGGGCGGGGTGGTGCAGCATGGAAGGACATGTCTCTCTTTGCTGTTGCTGGCTGTTGGTAGGACAGAGGACTTCCAGCCTGAACTTTGCCAAGGGCAGAGTCAACAAGGGGAAATTCATGGCTGATTCCCATGCTGCAGATCATTGGTGCATCAGCTGCTGCAAAATCTTCATACACCTCGGAAACCTGGGAAAGTGAAAACAATTATTTCAATAAAATGTAAAATACATGTATATCAACTAATTTTAAGCCCTCAAAAATTCTACACTTTACAAAGAGACAGCACTTGAAAATAAAATTATTCAATACACCGGTAAGTCTACAACTCTTTGTTAGTACATTGTAGCCTACTGTTAATTTCATTTTTATTTATCAGTAATTTAAATACAACTACTTACTCTAAGGACAGAAAGGTCCGGCAAATCCCCACTAAGGCCTTTGTAGAGTGTGCTCCTGTGTATAAAAATAAGAAAAGAACATGAGTCAAAAATAGAATACCCACATGCATTTCGTTCAGATATGAAACATAAAATAATAGTGTTTTTCAAGCCTGGTCCTCAAGGCACACTGTCCTGCATGTTTGAGATTTGTCCCTGCTTAAACACAGCTCATTTCAGTTGGTAACTGATTAACAACTGTATCAGCTGTGTTAATGCAGGGAAATCTATAAAGCATGCAGAGCAGTGTGCCTTGAGGACCAGGGTTGAGAAACACTGTTGTAATACATCAGAATTTTTATTGATTTTTTTTTACCTTACACCCTCTGTTGTTGCTCCACTCTTCGGTTTAGCAGACAGCACAGTCATCTTGTCCACGGGGCCAGGTTTTATACCCTATTCAGTTATCCATGACACAGTTACAAGTTATACGGCAAGAAAATGTAATAAATTGAGTCTATTATTGAAGAGAAAACTTACTAAAGTTCTGGGCTTGTGCCACTGCTGTTCTCCTTCTGTACAGCTTAGTACAGGGGGGACCACTGACAGTTTCAGCTCAGAATAATGTGCTGACTGGAACAGCAAAGCCACACAGTGGTTGCATAATGCTGCACCAGCAACACACGTACAGCTGTGGTGAATCAGCTCCACAGGACACGAGTCTTTCAGGACCACCTGCATAAGAATGTCATAGTAAGAACTTATTATCTTAGCTTGGTCACTCATCAGCCATTCTTTCATGATGCAATCTTGCTTCCCAAATATTTTTTTATAACTAATGTCATAGAACCATAGTATCATGTTATGTGATTATATATTTAGTTTGGAGTATGTTCTATGAAGGTCAAGAGTAGTGTAATACAATTATCACAAGATTACATCTTAAATGAATGGATGAGATAAAGATAACTTGATTTCAAAACACTTTTAACCCAGAGGAGACCCGCTAGGTAAAAATACCTGGATAATGTTACAGAGACTGTGAGTGTATTCTTTAGATTTAAGTAAAACTAATATGCATGAATTACCAAATTAACACTGGGTTAAAAGTAACACATAACAACCATAAAAGAAGAACAATGCATGCAGCAAATAACCAAATGGGGACAAGCAAGGCCAAACTCACGTGTTAATATTCATCAAATAGCCAATTCCATTTTATTTTTATTTAAGAATTAATTACCACCTTAGCTAAATCCCCATTAACATTAGGAACGTCGGGTTACTGAACCAACAATCTTAAAACTGTCATCTGAACAATCCTATCTTCACCCTACACTTAAACTGTGAGGTTTTTCATTTTTCTTCATGGACCTGTGACACAGAGCCCTGACAACGACTTCACCTGTGTCCTGATTTTTGCTAGAAACTGAGAAGAGCAGAATGTTAGTAGAATGATCACAAAATATGAGCCTTTTGTTTAAGTGTGGAAAACCTGTTTCTATAACGTGAGTATACACAAAAATGGTCGTGTTGCTAATAGCCTAACGTTAGCTGCAAACAGTTAGCAACATCACAACGATCAAACTAACGTTACTTACCCTCGTAGTTGTGCAGGTAACTTGAGATATACAATTTAAATCCCTTGTTACGTTTGCTTGTCGGAGCAGGGGACCAGCCATCAACAATACGATGAACATCGCTGATATTTATCTTGGGCAGCTCTTGTAAACATCTAGAAAACGCCATTTTCACCGAGACCGGGGATTAGACCGGAAACTGGAATGCCGACATCCGGTCAAAGGGGAAGTGATTCAGGACGCATGTGCACAGAGCCTAATATCTGTGGATGTTGGAACCACTGGGGACATGAGACCACTCTCAACTATCATGAAGGCTCTGGTTACCCCACAAAGGCCAAGACAGAACCGAATGACATGTGCACCTCTCATCTGGACACAACTGCTAATTACAACACGTGTCATCCTACACCACGTTTCAACCACCAACATTAGTAAAGATGGACAGTTGTTCAGAATTCTAGCTAAAATGACAGTTCCATATATTTTCGGAGCCAGATGCTTTAGAATAAAGATGTGGAGCTGCATCACTTGGAACAAAAATCCCACCTACACACCCTTCCTGCAGTTTCTACGTGACTGTTTTTAAGGCTCAAGTAGCCAATTAAAACTGAATGTTTGTCTGAAAGCATATTTGAACGTAACGCTGCAAAGTAAGAGCTATAAAAAAATCAATCTCTAAAAAAAATGACCGGAACCTGATTTATTTATATTTTATTATTTAATTGAAGCAGATGTCCAATTTGTTTATACGGAGGGTGGAACTTAAACATTTAATTGCAGCCAGCCTGGTTGGGAGTGCTTCTCAGCCCCACCATAATGCGTTCACTGTAAAATGTACACCGTGGTAACATGTCAGTGTTATGCAAGTATTTTAAAGTAGAAGATGAGAGCAGCTCAGTAACTACTGTACTTGCAGTATTGCAGTTTGGGTATTTCTTACCAATTTAGTTATGCATTTAAATCCAAACAAACAGCAGGCTAAATGCACCAAGTAGACCCAGCCAGCTCTTAAAGCTAACATGACTAGACAACACAGTTTAAAGGACTCAAAAGAGAAGAGTTTCCATGGGACCACGATAAGGAAAATACACAATGGGTGACAAAATGTACGACTCTGGATGACCTCATTTGATCAAAAAACATCCTGAGCTGTATGCACAAAAAACATTATTTTTTGCTTGCTGTGCTAAGTGGAAGTGAGGAGAAAACACATGGCATATATTAGATTTGCTTTTTGAGAAACCAAAAATAACATAACTGAAACATAATTTTAATGTTCTATAAACCAGGTTTTTTTTTTAATTATTTATATATATTTAATCTACAAGTCTGTTTTTTTATTATAAGTATTAGATGTAGACTTTGTTTCAGCAGACACTTTATCTTAAATGCCACAGGTCGGGGAAAGTCTGTCTTGATTGGTACATTCCTCCTTACGATGTGGGAGTAACCTTCAATCTACTCGGGTTTAACACGTGTCAGAAAAGTTCAGTGAAATTAGATGGAGAGTAACTCGTGATGTAACAACCCCAACCTTTGATTGTTGACGTTTTGATGGCTACATGACTGTAAGTTGCAGCCGGCGGCTGCGTTGTATACACACTTTGTTGTGGTTGTTGGAGGCAGACGTGTTGAGCGCAGGTAAGGTCAGGGAGACGTATACAACTGACATTTGAACTGAAATAAACCTTTTTTTTGTTTACTCATTTCTGAACTGTTACTACTCTGCGGCCGTGGTTAAAACATGGGCTTCAGTCCTCCTGCTGTCATGTGCTCGAACACCGAAACGTCTTCAGGGCAGTTAAAAAGAAGCTGCACTTCTCCTGTGTTTAATGCAAGAGAAGTGTTCTGTTGTCTCAGAGATTGCAAAGATTTATAGTCTTATAAAATGTGTTCAATAAAAAAATACTTTATTAATCCCAGAGGGAAATTAAATAAGTTAATAAGTTCATAGCTGAGATTCATTCAAAGCATAATTCATATATCTCATTTGACTATTTCATTTTTTTCTGACTGGGAGGGGGGTGAGGGATGTAAAAACCAAATATCTTGTGGGAATAATGTGAATTACTGTAAATTCCTAAACTATAACTCTTGTGTTTTACAGCATCAGAACCGTTGCATGATAGGTGCCAAATTGGTAAAAGCAAATGATTTAATAGGACGAGCATGGAGAGCAGAGGGAGGTCTGGATATAGACGATTGATAATCAGCATTATAAGTCTGCTAAGGTTAAAATAATCCATTCACTAGGAAATGAAGAATCTCCCTTGGAAATTTTTTACAACTGGTGGACATGGAGTGATCACAGCCCTGTAAATGGCCCATTGATGGCTTGGGTCGTCTGAAAATTTGTCCTGTCATTCACTCACAAGTGTATTCTCAGTGTACGTGGTATTTGTAGAGATTGTGCCAAGGCAATTTGGAAGAACCCAGAGTGTTCAGAGGAAGTGGAGGAGTGCTACTGTTGTCAAATGCACAGAAAGTCCCTCATTATTTGATTCTAGCGTTTATTAGTTTAACTTGCAGCCACAAAAGCATTGCACAAACTTATCATATAGACAGGCTGTTGGACAAAAGGACTCTGTTGTATGAAGTGATCTGCAGCAGAACTCACTCATTGTACACTTCAGCTCCTGTTGGAGGATTTCCAGGGGTTGGGGTTTGAAACGTTTTCCTCACTGAGGTTTTGGTCACTCTGGTCTTCCTCCTCATTGTTTAAAGAGGTAAAAGTAAGCCACTTTACAGCAACCAAAATGTTAACGTACGCAGTGGTTTTATGACATTGTATTTTAGGAGGAGTATATCGGTTTTGTGTTATCAAAATGGACATGTAGTTGCATTTCTTTTGCAAGTGCAGGCTGTGATTAACAAATGACATTGACCAGTTCAGAATGTATACATATTGTAAATAAAATGTCTAACACTGATTGAGCTTCATCACATTAACAGTTATATGGGCTTGTGTAACTTTCTGGCCCAGTGAAATGGTTAATTAATAGATAATGGCAACTTTCCTACTGTAATAATTGACTTATTTTTCTGTTTTTAGAGATCAGTTAATGGAATCAGAAACATTTTCTAACTAAGGTTTGGCTTTTGAAAATGTAAAATTTGTTTTGAATGAATTATTTTGTCTTTCTTTGTTCTAGATGGGCAAACTGTTTATTACTTTTACACATTTTTAGTAGAGCCCGACCGATATGGACATTTTGGCTATCACCGAAACCGATATGGAAAGGGAGAGGTTAATGCCGATAACCGATATAAGGACTGGAAACTTCTGAGCTGCGTCCACACCCAAGAATCTTAAGTAAACAGCAAGTGGGACGGGACTTTTTTATTTAGCAACCATGAAGCTAAGCAAATCCGATCCATGCTATACGTAGTCCCACAGTAGATTAACAAGCAGTGCACTCGTCATAAAAACAGTCTCCTTTATTCACCATAAAGTTAACAAGTTTGTTACAAAAATATAAAATAAAAAAATGCCCTTCCATGTTCATTTCAGTCACGTATGGGGAAGATCTAATTAGTATTGAGTTTTTTTTTTTTTTTTTTTTTTTTTTTTTTTTTGCAGAGAAGTAAAGATTTCAGACAAACAATGCATTTCATTGAGGACAAGAAAGATAATGTTACTAACACTTTAATATATTTATTGCTACGTTAGATTTATTGTTCTGGATAAAGTTTTACAAGACAAGTCCATGCTAGGTTATCTATTAGCTTGCTAGCTTGAGAGGCACGTAGCTAATGCCAAGCGGGTTGGAGGATTGAAGAGAATTTATTGTAGTTGATTTTTTAATTTTATTTTACAGATTATTTACAGTAAACACCATGCTCTGCTCAGCG
The DNA here is from genome assembly GCF_014905685.2 of Nematolebias whitei. NCBI lineage: Eukaryota > Metazoa > Chordata > Actinopteri > Cyprinodontiformes > Rivulidae > Nematolebias > Nematolebias whitei. The sequence goes on from NC_056515.1 coordinate 13,911,230, forward strand.
AAGTATGCAATACTGTATTTAGTTGCTCTCTTCTTCTTGGGTCTCCTCTCAGCTGTGCAATGAGTCAATTGTGCTTGAAAGTAATCTGCATGTGCCCTTTGCTGGATACATTGTACAATTACATGTGCAAGTAAGGATATGGCTCTTTGTGAAAATTAAAGTGTTTGTCTGTGCATAATTTCTTAATTTCATTGTACTTGCGTATAATGACAATAAAGGCTTTCGGATTCTGATAAGGAGACAATTATCACCAATACTGATATGTCCCCAAACAGCTATCGCCTAAAATATCAACCATACCGATATTTCGGTCAAGCTCTAGTCGTGTTATTGTTTACAGATTCAAATCCTTCAGCGTTCAGCAAAGAATGGATAAAGCTGTGAAAACTAGCAGATCTACTTCAACATGTTTCTATTACAAAAACCAACAGGACTGCATGGAAACCACTATGATGACACAGCGCAACAGAATAATTTTTTGACATTTGAAAATTGATTAAGATTCTTCCATGTTTCCATAGCCTTGCATCATAAAATAGATTTTACCTCCCAACCCTAAACAGAAGTCACAAAATACAGTACACAAAAACTTAAAAGCAACTTACCATAGTTCACGTTTTTGTTTGCTTTTGCATATTCTGAGTCTGTGGAGGACTGCAGCTGAGTGTGTCTGAACAAAGCTCACATTATACAATTTTTGTGAACCTTACACTATTAAACACCCTAACTTTTGCCTTTTGGAATGGCCATACATTTACAGATGTTTCTAAAGCTATGTGCAGTAGGAGTCACTTTTTCAGTTCTACATTTTCTCCTGTTGTCCTTTTATTTTCACTGCTTTGCCATGCACATTTACTTAGACACTAAAATTTATCTTCTATTCACACAACTTTTTACTTTCCTAGCTCAATGCCCATTAACCACCCCCCCCCCCCATCCAGCCGCACACATGGAGTATTCAAGTTAAAGCTCACTCTGTGTCGTTCAAGCTGTTAGTCTCCTCTCATTTGATCTACCTCCCCTTTCCTCCTCTCCTCTGCCTGCCCCTTCCCAGAATGTTTGGATTGATCTAAATGGTGTGATTGTGACTGCTCCACCAGTCGTCTCCCTCTGAGTCTTTGGAAAGTCTGACGTTAGCAGGAGATGAAGAAGGGAAAAGGCAGAGGAAGAGTGAAAAGAGGGAATGTTCTTTTAAACAACAAGGCATGGCGTCCCTCCAGAGAGTCTTGTTTGGTGTCAGGAGTCTCTTCATCAGCATGTCTCTCCTTCTGACTCTTTATTCCTCTCATTCTCCCACACTCTGTTTTTATACTTCCCTCTCATCTTCAGCTTGTTGTCTCCTGTTTCCCTCTTCTTTTTTTTTCTTAACCTGGCCCTACTTTCTCTAAATGTTTTAGTGGATGTTGTCAGGGGGGTTGCTGGTGCACAGGAGAGGCGAAACCTCCTAATCTAGTGCGCTCATTTATCCAGGGAGGTATCCTGTTGCGTTGTAGATGCTTCGTGCTGGTTTCGTATGTCGTGGCATTCAAAGAGCCCGGGTTAAAGAATGTGGGTCATTTGAAGTAGAGGCACTAAAGTGTGTTGTTTGCCAGTGAATGGGGCCTTCTCACATTGACATGGTGAAAAGCGTGTGAATAAACACAATCGCCTGGGGGTCACACTAAAGTGTTCGGTTGTATTCTTCTCTATACCCCACCTACACAAACCTGTTATTATCTATCACATGAATGGTGGGATTTTTTTGTTTTGTTTTGTTTTTTTGGGGGGTGGGGGGGGTTCTCACATCTGATACGAGCACCAAGCTGCAAGTTAGTCGTATCAAACTTGTGTGTTACCCCAATAACAGAAGAAAGCAGACTCTCACTGAGGAAAACTCGATCATAGAGTATAATTAAATTTGGTTGCACACTGTGTGTATGTTATTGTATATCTTCATGTTCTGCACACACACTATCGTGTTGCTTTAGTTGTGAGAGACTGCGTGGCTTCTTTAATTGCTTCCCCACAGCAGATGTTCAGATCAGATGGTTCACATTAAGTCAGATTGCTCACACAAGGTTCCCTATGAAGATGTGCTCCCTTCCTTATTGTCCTTCATTTCACCGGTTTCACGGGGTAATTCTTTATTTTGTAAACACGAGGGAAAAAAATGTAAGCTCATGTTGTTTTCCTCTTTTGTTGTCTCCATGACCTTGACGATGCAGGTGTTTGTGACAGCGCTCTTCTTCGGGCCTGTTTGTCACACAGCCGAAGGGCCCGCGTCTCAGTGGTCCGGCGAGGATAACCAAAACATCACCCTTTCCCGACTCCATCGGACCTGTGTCGAGAATGAGCAGTACCACCACCAGGGGCTCTGCTGCCTCAACTGCCAGGCTGGTAAGAATATCAATGAGCCTCACACTTTACAAACTTTTCTCAACTAAAAACACTAAAGCTACACAACAAAGTTCATGCTCAATAATCCAGGTATAAAGACCTACTGTTTTAGGTTTTAGGTGTGAACTGCCAATATACATATATGTGTGTGTGTGTGTCTTATCTCACTCAGCCTTATAACCTGAATCTCTCACTCTCTGCTCTTTGAATTGAGAAAGCTCCTCGGATGAGGAGCGAAACGTCTTCTGTTACAAATAAAGTCCAGTTGTTTTTGTATTGAACGCTTTTTGAATCCAGGTATAAAATTCAACAATGTTCAGTCAGGTCAGGTCATCTGGACGGTTAAGTTAAACTACACATTTCAAACAAGTCCACTACTTTAACTACAACTTAAAGCTTGAACCAACATTGTGAAAGGTCTAAAATCAGATATTGGCTAGAAATTGTATCTAATTAAATATTAGTGGTTGTAACCAGGGCTTAATTTGTACACTGATCGATGCCGGAATGCAAATGGCAGATGGTCGGGGGGGGGGTCCTGGGGAACATACATGCTCACAAGGCAAGAACCTGACAAGTTGTTCAATAACATAAAACACATTTTGTTAGCAAAGAATAGAATCCTAACATTTATTAAACATTACTTCTGTATTTACAAAAAAAAAAAAACCTAATCAAAATTGCGCTTTGACAAACTCATTGATAAAACTAAAACAGTTTGTCAATGCGAACGAGGAAAAGGGGGCAGGTATCACTCTCGCTTGAGTTTACTCTTTGTTTCATATGTGCTGTGAGTGACAAGCGTCCAGAGCGTCATAAAAACATCAGCGGAGGTGTCTGAGTTATTTATTTATCGTCTCAGCAGCAGAGGGGAGCGACATGGTTCAAGCATGGCTCTTAAACCAACAAGGCAGTCATATTTGTTCCTAACTTCATTATTAGTGAGTCTGAGGGTTGCCATATACAAGCAAACAGTTGTCGGAACGCACCCTGACAACATAAGAGAGTTCCCATATCTTGTTCCGGCAGGATCCGGTTCAAATTAAGCCCTGGATATAAAGTTAATTTGGCCAGAGGGATTATCTTTTAAAGAGCCTCCACACATTTTAATGTTGAAGATGCTGTTGTTTGACTCTTTCTGGTCAAATTTTAAGAGTTTATAAGAAAATGCTGTGTACAATACAACTTTATTTATAAAGCACTTTAAAAACAACACCGTTGGACAAAGTGCTGTACACAAACGCATATAAGTGTTAAAACAGTTAAAAGGCGAGCAGCAGCGTTCAGAACCAGCTGAAGTCGAGTCAGTAATGACTGGCTCAGACGGCATAACGTGAATTACAGTAGTCTAAACGAGTTATAATAAACACATGGATTAAAATCTCAAAATTATGTTGTGACAAATGGTTTGACCGTGGCCAGTTGCCTCAAGTGATTAAAAACTAGACTTGATCACTAATTTAATCTGTGCATCTAGTTTAAAATCATTGTCCAGCTTCACGCCTAGGTTAGTTGCCATCTCGGTCAGATGTTTTGTTAAAGGACCCAGTTCAGCACGGATTTTGGAACCATCACTGGGCTTAAACATCAAGACCTCAGTCTTTTCCACATTAAAATGTAAAAAATTATGTGACATCTGTGCTCTGACTTCTGCCATACAGTACATTCCAGGAGTTTTTTCACAGAATACTGTTTATCTTGATTTAATAGCACATAAATTTGGCTGTCATCAGCATAAAAATGAAAAGTAGCGCCATGTTTCCGGATAATATATCCCAGAAGGAGGAAAAAAAGGGAAAACCGAAGGAGGCCAAGTATAGATCCCTGAGGTGCACCACATGTTAGAGGTGCTACAGAGGACTCCACAGCATCAATACGCACACATAAGCATAAATCAGTATTTTTTTTGTTCAGTTTCTGTAGTTGACATTTTTTTGGTACCATAAATTTTAAAGCAGTGTGTAACTGAAACTAAACGTTTGAGCAGTTTAACATGCAGAGAAACAGCTGAATAATGATTTTAGATTGTCTTACATTCCTTAGACACTTCTCTATCTCAGGTTCTTTTAGAGCAATCTTATCTCAGTCTTGCTTTGTGTTTCAATACAACAAAAAAAATTTTTTTTTTTTCAGCTGCTCCCTTTTGCAAAGGTTGCCACAGCAAGTAAATTTGAAATGAAAGATTTTTAGGGATTAAAGTTCTCCGTCGCCACAAAGATTTCTATCATTTTAAACGTGGCCAGTGCAGATTTCTGTCATCTGTAAAAATGAAAATGTGTGAAAGTGTGTTTTGTTGTGGTCTTCTTAAAGACATTCAATCTAATTATGATACAAGGATTAAACTGACACTGCTTTCTACAAATGGACAACCACAGTCATAGTGTTATTGTAGTGAACTTGGCCTCCGACCAAAACCTGCCTCTGAGGACCCTCATGGGACAGGAACTGTTATTTCATTGATTTAAATCCAGAAATACAAATTAGCTCATCCAGAGACTGTCTAATTGTATCCTGAAGTAATCAATTGAAAGAACACTCTTCTTTTATATTATCATTACTATTTTACAATATCTTGATAAATCAAAAGTGTGTTTAGTTCATACCATTTCTAAATGTTAAAGTGAACCACTCATTTTAAATCAACTGTGAAACAGTATTAATGATTTTTTCAATCCTCATTTAAATTAGAAATCAAGTTAAATGTCTATTTACAAAGTAATTATGCATTTTTTGATCTTCTGTCTGAAATGAGGAGTAGTGATGTCGGTCGAAAGTCAGAAAGGAGTTATTAGAACGAAGTGGATTGTTTTTAAGCCTAGCAGACGGTAAATAAGAAGCTACTGTCACCTGCTTGCTCTCACTTCGCCATAACATTTCTCCTGTCTGTACTAAAAGTCCCTAAAACATTCCTGCTGTTTTCTTGACTTGAAATGACCCTCTGACATCACTAGAACCACCCCCTGTTGGTTGTTTCAACCAATCAGGAAGTCCTGAAGTGACCGGAAGTGAGAACTCTTTAAGAGTCCACACTTCCTGGAACTGAACAGTCTGTCAGCCAGTCGGTCGAGTCTCCTGAGTCTTCAAGTGGGTCTCTGATGAAGTCTAGTCTTGAACTCATTCTTCGGAGCCTGTGATGGATTCTTCCACATCTGAGTAGAACCTCTGACGGACTCACATCTTGCTGTGTATCCACCCTGGAGATGAGCGTGTTTGTTGAACAGAGTAAGAGGCACGACTCCTGATATGGCCAGCCACTCTTACCGGAGACGCTGAAAGGTAGCGTTGAAATGGACCTCTGTACCGGAGTTGATGTATCTTCTGCAAAGGTAACAAGTCGTCACGCACCAAGTGTACCGGAGAGTTGGGCTGGTGTTGAAAGAAGCGTGCTAATTCTGGTAAACAAAACACCTCCCCTTTAAGTGTTTAAACTCTTCATTTCCCATCTTTAAACTCTTCTATTTTGCCAATAGTCTGGATGCCTTCTTCAAGTCCTGTTGTCTTATTAAGTAAAACGTGCCAAGTTTTATTAATCAGAACCAGATCAGCTAATCAAGTGTACAATGTTTTGATGTTAAATTTTGATTCTGTTCAATAAATGACCACATTTATTCTGATGGGTCAAAGGAAATTAACGTCTCATGTCACTGATTAAACAATCCACTCACAGTTACCTCGGTCACATGGCAGTAATTTAACTTGAAAAAGAGAGAACCCGTTTATTTAAATATATTGTAGTGGAGGTGCAGCTAACCTAGCCCTTAGCACACTACAGTTACCCAATCAGAGCAGAGCGGTCATGCTGTCTGATGCACAGAGTCCAGGTGTGAGCCGTGTTCTCAACTTAGAGAGACGCTGCAGGTGAAAGCTCCGAATCATTCTACAGATCCAGTCCTGAGTGAGCAGCCACTCAGCTGTGAGGCCTCTCCGTCCCAAAGAGCTCACAGGCGCTCCGGATCACAGCAGTCCCCGCTGCACTCTGAGCAGAGACACTGCAAACGAACCACAGCCGATCCTGCTCTGGCTGACAGACCTCCTGCACCACGCCCCCAACCTCCCGAGACATTTGTAACTAAAATGTAATTTGTTTGGAACATCATCATTATTGCACAGACGTGTCCATCTTGTGCATGTGACCAAACTCCTGGTCCTTGAGAGAGAGAACGCCATTGTGGGAGTGTGCACAGCCTGTTTTACAAAATATTTGTGGGGAATAAATCATCCCTCGACCAATAATTTTACATAAGTACACAAACAGCACCTCTTTACAACAGTGAGTTGCATTATAAAGTTCCATTTTCATGTAAAATAAGTCAAAGGGTAGCAGTAGCTCAGAGTTTAAGTGCTGCAGCTTTCTAATCCTGAAGTTGCCTGTTCGAGCCCAGGATGCGTCAGGAAGGGCATGCGGCATAAAGCAATTGTTAAATCTTTTATGAGAGTTCACTTGCTGTGGCAACACCTGCAGAAAGGAGCAGACGAAAGAAACTTTCTGTGTAAAATAATTCAAACAAACACAATCAACATTTAAATGTTGAGTGTAGAAAAGTTAAAAATTTCCAGCGTGCAGAAACCCTTGGTTTGGAAGTGTTGTCCTCTGTCGTCACATCTGGAAATAATGTGGGACAGCCAGGAGCCAGAAGCATTCTCGGGGAAAACTGTGAAAAGTTTTGGGTTTGAAGTCAACTTTATTTTTACCTCCTATGTCATTAAAAGCACAAACCAATTTATTTAATCATGTCCATTATGTCATTATCTCACACTTACGGTGAGGCTTCTTTCCAGTACTATGGCCCCCGTCAGTGGAATAGTCTGCCGGAGAACCTGAGGGCCGCAGAGAAAGTTGTTGTTTTTAAGAGCAGGCTCAAGACCCATCGTTTTAACTGTATTTCCTGAACTGGTTCATTTCTGTTCAGTCTATACATTTTCCATACAATTTTATTTTATGTGTGTCTTGTTTGCTTTTATTTTGTGGGTTTGTTGTTTATAATTCTGTACAGCACTTTGAGCTGCTTTTAGTATGAAGGGTGCTTTATAAATAAAATTGATTGATTGATAAAGATCCACACTCTTTTCATGAGCGTAGACTATGATCTCACCAAGTACTGTTTTCTGCTGTGAGCTTATTTAGTTATTATATTTACTACTCTTAATTTTAAGAAGTGATGATTTCATCAAACAGGCTTTTTGGTTCACAAGTAATTTTATATAATCTTCAAACTTTCTCAACTGTTGTTTCAATAGTTTGATTTTATACATTAAATAATTCGAGTCAATTCCTGAGAATTTAATGACTGTAGATTTTTTTGTGATTTTTAGCTTCAAATTGTGCAGATTTTATTTCTGCTCTTTTTCTTGAAAAGACGTTGTTAGTTAGAGATTATTTTAATATTGGGAATGGAATAAAGTTAGGGGCGCAACTGGTAGAGCTGCTGCCTCTCAGTGAGCAGGTCCCTGGTTCAAATCCCGGTCTGGGGGTCTTTCTGGGTGGAGTTTGCATGTTCTCTCCGTGCATGCGTGGGTTTTCTCCGTGTACTCCAGTTTCCTCCCACAGACCAAAAACATGCATGTTAGACTGATTGGTAACTCTAAATTGTCCCAAAGTGAGAGTGAGAGAGTGAATGGTTGTTTGTCTCTCTGTGTCCCTGTGATGGACTTGCGACCCGTCCAGGGTGTCCCCCGCCCCTCGCACAGTGATTGCTGGACATGGGCACCGGCGACCCCCGTAAACCAAAATGGAAGCAGCGGGTAAAAGATAATGGATGGATGGATGAATGGATGGAATAAAGTTGCTTTGTTGAAACTTTGCTTTCATCTTCATCCTACGTACTTGAGTGATGGTGCTTTTATTTAGTTGTTTCTGCAAACATAAAGCCAAACTTGTCAATTTGAGTTCAAATGCAGATGTTTATTTCTCCTTTGTAATATCTCCACAACCCATCAATCCATTGTCTTTACCCGCTTCTTGGATTTTGGGTCACGGGGGGTCACTGGAACCCACATCTAGCAGTCACTGTGTGAGAGGTGGGGGACACCCTGGACAGGTCTCCAGTCCATCACAGGGACACAGCGACAAACAACCATTCACTGTCTCACTCACACCTAGAGACAATTTAGAGTTACCAATCAGTCCAACATGCATGTTCTTGGTCTGTGGGAGGAAACTGGAGTACACGGAGAAAACCCACACATACATGGAGAGAACATGCAAACTCCACCCAGAAAGGTCCTGGGCTGGGATTTGATCCGGCAACCTTCTCACTGAGATCTTTTTTTTTTATATACATGTATATAAAGGTAAATCCCAAAAACATAAAAACCAAGTGGTTTTATTCAGATCATGTTTGAAATGAGAAGAGTGATAATCAGACAAGTAGGTCAGAACTCTGTATAGCTGAATAAATCGTCTTCCAGTCGCTGTGAAATGGAGACGTCGCTCACTCAGCTTCAAACTGGTGTTATCCCATCAGTTTACAGCTGTGCTTGATGCTAAACCCCCTTGCTTCAACACAAAACACGAGATTTACCTTTTAATGAAGTGAAAACAATAAATGAATAAGCTTTACCAGTGGTGTATATTTGTTTCATTGTTTTAATTATTATGATTTTGTTTCCTGCAGGAACCTTTGTGCAGAAACCCTGCGAAAGAGACCAAGAAATTGGGACGTGTGTGTTCTGCGAGCATGGACAAACGTACACGGAGCACTCTAACGGCATGAACCGATGTTTGCCCTGCACACATTGTCGCCTAGGTAACACATTTTCTCCACAGGCGTATCATTTTAAGTGAAGCATTACTTTAAAGAGTTTAAATTTGATTATATTTTTCTTAAACAGAAAGTCCAAGTGAGATCAGTTCAGAAAATCGGGGGCATTTTTTTTTCCTGTTCAACATTAATATTAGAGTTGCAATTAAAAAATGCTTTTGTCTGTTTAATTAACGCCTTGATTTCAACTGACCAAACACTTAAACTGTTTTTATTTGAAGACTAATAATACCTTAAAATTAATTGAACTGTGTAACAAATGACAATTATTCTATCAGTCAGTTAAGACATGTTCAGTACAAAAACTAAATAAATAAAGTACCTTGTACTTTGTGTCCTCAGACATGGACAGTAAATGGTGTCAGGTTAAACCAGGGTACAGTTTCATCAGCTTTCCCATGTTTTAAAAGATAAGAAATAATCTACCACTTCACTGAACCTCTTTTTAGGTCAGTACTTTTAAAAATGTGATAATCACAGATTAGGTTAGATAGTCCACACTGTCGAGGATATATTGTTTTATGAAAGTTGATCCGTCTTTATTTGTGCCCCCGCCTTTCACGGCTACTCATGAAAATGTGATCTTATGATGTTACACAGCACAGCAGGGTGTCTCTTTGTTGTTTTTGTTTCGTGGGCTGAATGTGAGCGTGTTTCTCGTCTCTGGAGGTTTGCTTGTGCATCTGCCTTACCTGGCTGAGCTGGGTGGGGCTGTGTGCCATTGTCCCCCCACATTGGGTGTCTTTGTGTCCAGTGAAAGGCAGGAGCTTCAGAAAAGAGACTCGTGTTACGTGAGACGTGTTTCTACTCATTTACTGCAGTTTTAAAACTGAGAAGTTTCTCTTTTGTGTGGGGGTGGAGTGATTTCTGACCACGTGATACTCTACTTTTTAGTCATTTAAAAGGAGGTCAATGCACAATAGTCGATCGTGGTGCAATAATAGCATTTAGTGTAATTGTGCCATATTTAGCAGTACAAGCTCATTATGGCAGTGGATCAAAGGCAAAGGTGTCTGATGATGAATATTATTAGGGATGCACGGATCCACTTTTTTTTTTTTTTTTTTCCAATCCCAATACCTAAATCTAGGTATCTGTCAATACAGATACTATTCTGATACTGTTCTGATATCATCATTATTATTGATTTTAAATGAGGCTATAATAAACTCCTCTCTACAGGCAAGAACGATTTATATGATAGCGGTTGGTCGTCAAGTATGATGAAATTCAGCAACTTCTCGGTAATCCCTTTAGCTTTTCCGTTGTCCAGCAGAAGTTTTCCTTGCTGTTGGAACGACTCCAGAAGTGATTTCTGCCGGCTTCGTCTTTCTCCCGCCTGGCTAAACAATCCTCGTGCTCTTTAATGTGGTGCTTTTTCAACTGTTTGATTAAGTTTGCGACGGAGCTTCCTCCTCTCGGTTAGCGGCTCTGCAGACATTGCACGTTGCTGTCTTGTTTTGTGGTGTTTCTAGTGTAAAATACTTCCACACAGCGGACGTGTTTAGATGAAAAGTTGGTTAGCTGTTAGCCACAGTGCTGCTCAGTCCTCAATGCTCACGTTGTAACTGGCTGCAAACTATGAAATGGATTTCCTGAGTGTGAGGTGGCTCTTATTTACTCTGGGTTTCATGAGACACGCCTCAGGTCAGGAAGTCCATTCCACAGTTTGAAGCCTGTCACTGCACGATCTGAACCGTCAGCTCATTTGCGCATGCACTAAAAGTAATACTTCCGGGTCGCATGGATCGCTGTTGAATATGCTAGTTAAGGAAAATGTCATGGAAATAATTACTTCCAGCCTTAATTATAAAGGTGTGCTAAATTACATCCTGTAAGATGATTTAATACAACATATATTTGATATTAATAAAATATATTTATGAAACATAACATATTTATTAATAGTAATTAAAATCTCTTTCTATCCATCCATCCATCCATTCTCTTTACCCGCTTATTCCATTTTGGGTCACGGGGGTCGCTGGTGCCCATGTCCAGCAATCACTGTGCGAGGGGCGGGGTACACCCTGGACGACCCGGGTCGCAAGTCCATCACAGGGCCACATAGAGACAAACGAGACAAACAAACATTCACTCTCTCACTCACACCTAGGGACAATTTAGAGTTACCAATCAGCCTAACATGCATGTTTTTGGTCTGTGGGAGGAAACCGGAGCACCCGGAGAAAACCCACGCATGCACGGAGAGAACATGCAAACTCCACCCAGAAAGGCCCCTGGACCGGGGTTTGAACCAAGGACCTGCTCGCTGAGAGGCAGCAGCTCTACCAGTTGCGCCACCGTGCTGCCCTGTCTCTTTCTATAAATTGATTAATTTTCCTAGACAATGTTATTATGACTAAGAACTGTCTTAATTGACTTAGAAAAGTACGTGCTCTATCTCCACCGATCTTCATGTTGCTAATTTACGCCACACCACAGTATATCTGGTGGTCAGATGCTGAATTATACGATCAGCTGATTGACAATCATAGCCTTCCATCTAATGGTTGTTTTTATTTACTCAGCTCTTCATCAGCACTGAAATAAAGCACTTAAATTACTGGTAATTTCTTAATGATTTATAAACCAATATTAGCATTTTGTAATGAGCTTGAATGAATTGACACTTGCCTTAAAAGTACTGAGGTATAAAAGTTATTTATATCAGGGACACTTTTCACCATCAGCACCAAATGATCAAGATGGCTCACTTCAATTGGACAGGCTGCTTTAGACCTGACCCCCAGCCTGGGCTGAATGAGTAAACCCTGCAACATGCAGAATGAATTATTTCCATGGTGGAACAACGCCGCTCAGTGGTGACGCTGCAGATCATTTTAACCATGATGTATGATTTTAACAGAAATACGAATGGCGTAAATTGAAGATCGGCAGAGATTGAGTACATACTTTTCTTATTCATAAATGGAATTATAACATTGTCTAGGAAATTTGATCAATTTATAGAATGAGATATTTTAATTAATATTAATAAATATGGTATGTTTCATAAATGTATAATGTTAATATTAAATATGTGTTGTATTAAATCAGCCTTTATAGTTTCTTCGTGTCTCTCTCTTTCTAATGAAGACACTGGATGACAAAAAGCTCAACTCCGGTGCTTTTCACTGACCCTCCCTTTCTCTTTTCTCTTTAAAATCTGTTTTAACCATCCAAAATCGCGTTTTTGGATCGGTAAAAGCAGCTAAGCTGAGAAGCTAAGCTACGAGCTAAGCTAACAGGCTGACCTCGGGAATAAACTGTCACGGTCAGCGGCCCCCGCTGCCCCCCCATCTGCCTAAGCCTCTGCTTTCTCCTTCAAGCTGCAACCAGGAACCAACTGTCACGGTCAGCGGCCCCCGCTGCCCCCCCATCTGTCTAAGCCTCTGCCTTCTCCTTCAAGCTGCAACCAGGAACCAACATTAATATCTTCAAACTATCATCCCACAAACTAAATCATTTCCTTCCATTTCAAGGTTCTGTCTCTGTCTGCTCTTTATATTTTTGTTGTTCTGCTCTGTGTGTGATTTTCTGTTTATCTGATTCTGTTATTTTCCACTCAATCCTCAGTCTGCCTCTCCACTCAGTCTTTATCATTCGCACCTGTCCCTCATCAGCCACCTGCCCAGGTCCTCTCATTACTCACTCTCCCTCTGTCTCATAAAAAGCCTTTCTCTCCTTCACTCCTTGTCCGGTGATTGTTCTGTGTTCACAGATGTCTCAGTCCTCCTCTGTCCTGTCAGTTTTTTGTCCATCTGATGATCTGCTCTGCCTAGTTCCTGATCCTGTCTGCCAAAGTAAGGTTTTGCTGCACCGACAGCCTTTTGTTTTGTCATTTAAAAATAAATTATTTTTATTTTGAACTCCTGCCTCGCCTCGCCTTCCTGCATTTGGGTTCCAACCTCGAGGATCGTGACATAAACCTCCATCTTGTCAAAGCTCCAAAATTCACGGTTTAAACTCGTGCCTTCGTGTAAAAAGTAGTTTTTCTCTGCAAAAAGAAGCTGAGAACTTGTTTACTGATTTTTAAAAAAAATAATATTAAAAGCTTTGTGTGAAAAATGTTATGCTAAAGAGCTCAAATCACCGAGCGTACGCCATGTCACCATGTCAGCCCTATGTCACGTCAAGGGCCCTCCCTCCCATTTTTCTTAAAGAGACACGCTGCTCAACTATCCATACTTTGGCTCAAACAGTCTTATACTGCCATCAGGTGGTCAGAAAAGGTACTACACTCCAAACAAATCAACATTTATTCTAAAATTTGACAATTATTGTTAAATTTCAAACAATATTATCGTTTATCACAATAATTTCTGAGACAATTGTCCAGCAACATTTGTTATCGTGACAAGCCTAGTTCCCACCGCTGGTTGGAACGACTGTCCGACACATTTTGCAGCACACTGAAATCTGCAGTTTATCGGATCTTAGAAAGCCAAACCACTTCCACACCGCCAAATTAGTCTTTCCTCTCTTATCAGTTATGTCATCTGCTTTCTCTTGGCTTGTGAAAGCTTGTTCAGTCACATTCTAATGGTCATGGGCACTCATTTTGAAGTGAAAATGTACCATGCGTTGGAGCCTAGCCTGCTACCACTGACTTCTTCTGGACTCGAGCTCTGTGTGTGGTGCACGTCACCACGCACTTACGTAGTTGTGTAGTAGCTTTTTCTCTTCGAGATGAAATGGCTGCCAGTTGAAGTGACTGCTTCAACTTGAACAGAAAAAGAAATGTCAGTGAAACGCTGTAATCATAGCGTAATCTAAATTGAAATATCGAAAATGTGCTTAAAACTCACATCACCATTATTGAATAAAATTGTATTGTGATATATATATCGATATCGAATTATTGTGCATCCCTAGACTCAAAGAGTGCTGGGTACTCAGGACTGCTGTTCGACACATGGGCACAAACTGTCTGATCCCGTCCCCCACTCAAAGCTTAGGGAAGCTACCTGCTCATCTAGCAGGGAAAACTCCAATGTACAGGAAGCTATAAATAAAGCCACTCAAGCCAGGCACCTCTCACCATGGACAAGTCCAGAGTGGAATAAGGTCCAGCCCCTCTTGAGGAGATTAGTTCCAGAGCCCATGCTATGCATCGAGCACACAACAATTTTATTGAAATGGCATTATACTTGTATTTCTCAATTCTCCCACTCATGATTTTAAATTATTTATGACTCAGTTCTAGATATGCTTCCAGTGATTACTTTGTTAGTTTTATTCAAATTAGTCCAGCGATTCACAAGGTAGTTTGCCTAAAGACAAACGAATGCTCACTTACATGGGCATAAATATTAACAAAAAAAAATTAATTAGGTTTTCTTTTGATGAATTTTACCAGTTCGGTAGTAGCTCTTAAAACATCCGTCTTGTACTTTTGTCCGGGGTGCTCATGTGCTTCAAGGCTCAGCATTTAACAGACATGTTGCAAATAAAATTTCCCCTCAGTCCTTTCAGGGTCTTGCCTTTAGAAACAAGTGAAACAGAAACCAAATTGTTCTGTGATTTGGAGCAGGGTAATTGCATTTAAAGTATTATATATCATTCAGTAAAAACAATGAAAGCTGTTGTTTTGGGATGAGTAACAGTTGTTACTGTGTGACAAAACTCAAGTTGTGTTTTCAGTTTGAATATAAGCTGTCCTGTCTTTGTGGTTTAGAATGAGCTACAGCACCTACTAAAGTAAAGAAGACACGCAATCTTATAGGTTTAAACAATTTAATTCAACTCGCACACAATGTTTTGTTCAATATATTGTTCCAAATAAAAACCAAAATAAGTGTTTTGTTCTGAGTGAAACAAAGCCAAAAACAAAAAAACTACTTTGCCTGTTATTTTATTAAAACTTTTAAAACATGGGAATGGTATGGAAAACCTTCCACAGTAGTTTTGACACCGTGACTTAACACTTTCCTTGAAACATTAGTTAGGCTCACGCCTGATTCTTAGTAAAATGTTCTAAATTTAGCTTAATTTTGTGAAGCAAAACTTTTATTTTTCCACATTTAGCGCAAATGCTAACATTTTCTTTTTAAAATAACACATAAAATTGTCATGTTGAACTGATCTTTCTTTATTTGGGTCACATCTGATAAATCAGTTGTATTAATTATATTTTATATTCAATTTTGTAGGCCTGTCGCGATAAACGATGAATCAATTAATCGCATGATGAATGAAAATTATCTACCTCATTTTCATTTATCGTCTTTCATTTCTTCGTGTCTCTCTCTTTCTGCTGAAGACACGACTCAACTCCAGTGTTCTTCACTGACCCCTCCTTTCTCTTTTCTCTTTAAAATCTGTTTAACCGTCCAAAATCGCATTTTTGGATCATCAAAAGCAGCTAAGCTGAGAAGCTAAGCTACGAGCTAAGCTAAACCTCCATCTTGTCAAAGCTCAAAAATTCACGGTTGAAACTCATGCCTTTGTGTAAAACATTGTTTTTCTCTGCAAAAAGAAGCTGAGAACTTGTTTACTGATTTTTTTTAGTTTAAAGCTTTATGTGAAAAATGCTATGCTAAAGAGCTCAAAACACACCAGCGTCCACCATGTCACCATGTCACGTCAAGGGCCCTCCCTCCCATTTTTCTTAGAGACACGCTGCTCAGCTATCCATCCTTTGATTCAAACTGTCTTATACTGCCATCCGGTGGTCAAAAAAGGTACTACACTCCAAACCAATCAACATGACTTCTAAAATTTGACAATTAATTATTGTTAAATTTCAAACAATATAATCGTTTATTGCAATAATTTCTGAGACAATTAATCGCCCAGAAAATTTTATCGTGACAGGCCTACAATTTTACTTTATTTTAGTGTTTCAAACTAACTGTGGCAGTTTCTCTTTTCTTTTTCCTGTTTAAATTGAGGCAAAAATGGGAACCTGAAATATGTCATTTGTCAAATTTTTTGGGGGAAAAAAGCGCATAGTTTGCAAAAAGTTCATCGTAATGTTCTTATGTACTACACTGTGACAATAACAGGTCTGTGGTGATCTCCTTGCACCTAAATGTCCTAAACGTTGCATGTCAAGCTGATTTTATATCTGTTGCCTTCTCATTATTTTTGTTCACTCCCCACAGATGAGACTGAAACTGCACCCTGCACCAGGACTACAGATACCAGGTGCCAGTGCAGACCGAGTACCTTCTGTGTTCCAGATCAGGCCTGTGAAGTCTGCAAACGCTGTGCAAAGTGAGTGTCGTTTGATGATTTACAGCTGCATTCTCTTCCGCTCCGCTCGCAGACGGGACAAAGACAACAGAAGAGCTTTCTTCCACCAATCCAAACTTGTTTGTGCAGCTATTGTTTATATTACTGACTGATTACAGCCTGGACTTTTGGGGTCTTTTGTTTAAGCTACTTAAAAATGTGTTAAACAGAATGAGAAGAATCCCACATTTGTACCATAATTGATGTTTTTATATGCATTAGTGTTTCCTAATGTTTTTTCTGTAATCCGATAGATGTAAACCAGGTGAGCAAGAGGTGAAGAAGTGCACCCCCTTTTCCAACACAGTGTGCCGAAAATGGGACCCATCTCCTACAGAAACCACAACACCCCATCCCATGCCAACCTCTGCTTCTCCAATAAACTTTGGTAAATTTCCCACAACCTTTTAGGTCAACATTAAAAATGTTGTTATTTTAAATTAAATCATGCTTTTTCTCTGTGTTTCTAGTGATCCCTGTGTTGGTGTTCCTGATTATCTTGACTATAGTCATCATCATCATATTGGCTGTGTGGTGGTTCATCATCAAGCAGCATACATGTGAGATCCCATGTGAGTTGACATCACTTATTGTAGCCTCAGAACATAATTTTGCTGATTTCATGCATTTCTAGAGCCATTTTCTTGTTGTTGTTTTTTTTTAACAGGGTCAAATAGCCGCTGTGACTTCAGTGAAATTGTGAAGATTCCTATCGTAAGTTGGAATGTTTGGGGGGTTTTTTAGTCCGTTTTTGAGGTGCCATTATCTGGGACAGTATGTTACTAGTTTCCTCTTCTACCTCTCTCCTGGTTAGGATGAGAGCAGAGCCACGGCAGAGGAGAGGCAGAACATTAAAAACGCTGGCGTGGAGGGTGAGGAGTCGCGCCCCGAGTCCCGGCCTCTGCTGCAAGAGACTCAGCCGGGGATGACCAAGGCTGCTCCTTCCTTTGAAGATGAAGACAGAGGACTTGGGGACAGTTTGCCCAACACCACCAGTTCATCTCAGACCAGTCTGTCAGCTCTGCCCACGGCAGCATCCTCTGGTAACACCCCCCACCAGAGCCCTGCCGCCATCAGACTGCTGCCTGCAGATACAGTACGAAGCATCAGAAACATCTTGCATATTGGATTACAGCTAATATTTTATTTATGCATTTTATCTCCTAACGGTCACTGATATTCTCCAATTACAGGATAACCCTTTACAACATCGATTGGTGCCATTGCTTGGTAAGGTTCCCTCTGTAGGAGGAAGAGATTAAAGTATAAGCATAGTGTTTTTATGCTACTATTTTACTGTTTACCACACGCCTTTCAATAGAGGACAGTTGTGTTTTTGCCTGTGTCTGTGTGCCTTTTACTTTTTCTGTTAGCAAAATGTTATGTATTGCTGGAAGAATTTTAATGAACCTCTCAAAGTAAACGCTAAATGGACATCTCCATCTGTTGAACTTTTAGAGACAACTTGACTCAAGATGGCTGCCACAGCTAATCTGTCTCAGCAAACACATTTCCATTTGTTTCAATCAAAGTGGCAGATAACCAGAAACAAAAACAGCACACTGAAATGATGCCAAACCACAGGACAGTCAAAACAACTAAAACCTTCAAAACGACGACTACTTTATATTATTGTAAAAAAGAATAACCTGTTGTTATAAATCACATGACCGTGTGACCAGGAAGTGAATTTAATTTAAATTATTATTATTATTGTTATTTTTGATCAGGACATGTATTTTATCACCCACATTAAAAATATCACTAGAACAGCCTTCTTCCACCTGCGTAACATCACTAAAATTAGAAACATCTTATATAAAAATGATGCAGAAAAACTGGTCCATGCATTTGTCACATCTAGACTGGACTATTGCAATGGTTTGTTATCCATCCATTATCTTTTACCCGCTTCTTCCATTTTGGGTCACGGGGGTCGCCGGTGCTCATGTCCAGCAATCACTGTGCGAGGGGCGTGGACAACCTGGACAGGTCTCCAGTCCATCACAGGGACACATGGAGACAAACAACCATTCACTCTGTCACTCACACCTGTGGACAGTTTAGAGTTACCAATCAGTCTAACATGCATGTTTTTCGTCTGTGGGAGGAAATCGGAGTACCCAGAGAAAACCCACGCATGCACGGAGAGAACATGTAAACTCCACCCAGAAAGGACCCCAGACCAGGATTTGAACCAGGGACCTGCTCGCTGAGTGGCAGCAGCTCTACCAAATGCGCCACCATGCCGCCTTGGTTTATTATCTGGATGTCCAAATACTTCTTTAAAACATCTTCAGTTGATCCAAAATGCTGCTGCCAGTTTCTTAACTGGAGTTAGTGGGAGAGATCATATCTCTCCAGTTTTAGTTTATCTCCATTGGCTCCCTGTCAAATCCAGAATAGAATTCAAAATCTTACAAACCGGATTCCAAAAAAGTTGGGACACTAAACAAATTGTGAATAAAAACTGAATGCACTGATGTGGAGATGGCAAATGTCAATATTTTATTCGTAAAATAACATAGATGACAGATCAAAAGTTTAATCTGAGTAAATGTAACATTTTAAAGGAAAAGTATGTCGATTCAAAATTTCACAGTGTCAACAAATCCCAAAAAAGTTGGGACAAGTAGCAATAAGTGGCTGGAAAAAGGAAATTGAGCATATAACGAACAGCTGGATGACCAAGTAACACTAATTAGGCCAATTGACAACATGATTGGGTATAAAAAGAGCTTCTCAGAGTGTCAGTGTCTCTCAGATGCCAAGATGGTAAGAGGATCACCAATTCCACCATTGTCGCGCAGAAAGATAGTGCAGCAATACCAGAATGGTGTTACCCAGCGTAAAATAGCAAAGACTTTTAAGTATCATCATCAACCGTGCATAACATCATCAAAAGATTCAGAGAATCTGGAACAATCGCTGTGCGTAAGGGTCAAGGCCGTAAAACTCTACTGGACGCTCGTGATCTCCGGGCCCTTAAACGTCACTGCACCTCAAACAGGAATGCCACTGTCAAGGAAATAACAGAATGGGCTCAGGAATACTTCCAGAAAGCATTGTCAGTGAACACAATCCACCGTGCCATCCGCCGTTGCCAGCTGAAACTCTACAGTGCAAAGAGGAAGCCATTTCTAAGCAAGCTCCACAAGCTCAGACGTTTGCACTGGGCCAGGGGTCATTTAAAATGGAGTGTGGCAAAATGGAAGACTGTTCTGTGGTCAGATGAGTCACGATTTGAAGTTCTTTATGGAACACTGGGACGCCATGTCATCCGGACCAGAGAGGACAAGGATAGCCCAAGTTGTTATCAACGCTCCCTTCAGAAGCCTGCATCACTGATGGTATGGGGTTGCATGAGCGCTTGTGGCATGGGCAGCTTGCATGTCTGGAAAGGCACCATTAATGCAGAGAACTATGTTCAGGTTCTAGAACAACATATGCTCCCATCTAGACGTCATCTCTTTCAGGGAAGACCCTGCATTTTTCAACACGATAATGCCAGACCACATTCTGCAGCAATCACAACATCATGGCTACGTAGGAGAAGGATCCGGGTACTGAAATGGCCAGCCTGCAGTCCAGAGCTTTCACCTATAGAGAACATTTGGTGCATCATAAAGAGGAAGGTGCAACAAAGAAGGCCCAAGACGATTGAACAGTTAGAGGCCTGTATTAGACATGAATGGGAGAGCATTCCTATTTCTAAACTTGAGAAACTGGTCTCCTCTGTCCCCAGACATTTGTTGAGTGCTGTAAGAAGAAGGGGGGATGTCACACAGTGGTAAAAATGGACTTGTCCCAACTTTTTTGGGATTTGTTGACGCCATGAAATTTGGAAACAACAGATTTTTCCCTTAAAATGATACATTCTCTCAGTTTAAACTTTTGATCTGTGATTTGTGTTCTATTCTGAATAAAATATTAGATGTTGGCACCTCCACATCATTGCATTCACTTTTTATTCACAATTTGTTTAGTGTCCCAACTTTTTTTGAATCCGGTTTGTACTTGTAACCTACAAAGCTCTCAACAACCTAGCTCCATCTTTTATTACAGATCTTATTGTTCCATATTTTCCTAACAGAGCACTTCACTCTCAGACTGCAGGTTCACTCGCAGTTCCTAGAGTTTCCAAAAGCAGAATGGGAGGAAGATCTTTCAGTTATCTGGCTCCTCTCTTGTGGAACAACTTCGAGTTTCTGTCTATGAGGCTGACACATTGTCCAATTTTAAGACTGGGCTCAAGACTTTCCTTTTTGATAAATCCTATAGTTAGGGTTGTTTGTTAAACTGCTGTAGGCTTAGATTACTAATTTCCTTAAATTAATTTTTAAAATTGAATAGTTTATTTGAAACTATTTCTATCTTAACATGATTCTTGACCTGCCATTGTGTATCTGTTCCTCTCAAACCCATCTGGTCGAAGCAGATGGCCGCTTGTCCTGAGCCTGGTTCTGCTAAAGGTTTCTTCCTCATGAGGGAGTTTTTCCTTTCCACTGTCGCCTTCATGCTCAAGATGAGAGTTTTGTCATGGAGTTAAACTCAAAGCAGTCTGTTCCTCAGATAAATAATGTTAAATTATTATTTTTAAATATGAATGTTTCTGTTCAGTGCCCTGAGATGACTTCTGTTGTCACTTGGTGCTATATAAATAACCTGAACTGAATTAAATTTAAATTAGCGTTGGAGTGGATGGAGAAACGTTAGTGCAGTGCTCCTGTTAGTTTCTGAAACTGGTCTACCTGGCAGACATGATAATGAATGTTTAATTTTCATTTGTACATTTGACTGTATCGTAGGGGACACCTCAAAAATCCCTTTTTGAAAAACTTTTACTTTGCTGACACCCAATAATGAGCTGGAATTTCTGTCCTTGGTGAGGTCCTGTGATCTATTAGATCTTTTAGCACTTGACTGTTAAATCCGTTTTAGATGAATATCCAGTGATTACATTCTGAGCGTTTTTATTAAAATCTTTCCAATGGGTCAGGATATATTTTGCTAACAGACAAACCCACATGCATACAGACTGGCAAAAACATTTTTGTCTTCAATAATGCTTCTGATTTATTGGCCAACTTAAACAGCCATTGACTGAATGTTTCTTGTTTTTAAGGCTCTGAGAAGTCGTTGAGGAAGTGCTTCGACTTATTCGACGAGTACTTGGACGTGCGGATCCACAACAAGTTCTTCCGACTGATCGGCGTCAGCGACAACCACATTCGGATCGCAGAGAACGGCGCCGCTGCTGACAAAGTGTACGAACTGCTGAAGAACTGGATGCAGAGGCAGGGGCTGAAGGCCGACATCAACGACCTGCTGGAGGCTCTGCTTAGCATGGACCAGCGCCGCTCGGCTGAGTGCATCGCGTCGGCAGCGCTCAGGAAGGGCTACTACAAACACACGGACACGCCCTGAAGGCTGCAGCCGATGTGGACACAAAGTGCACGTCACATCGAAAAGCACAAAACGCTGTTGGCGGACTGATGGAGCTCTTTGTGGCTCAGCAGCCACGCATTCAAAAGCCAGTAGTTGTTCAAATAAAAACACAAAAAGGGGAATGTGAAGCTGGACTGATGGGTGATTTGATGACTCGTTTTCTAAAGAGAACAAAGCTGAAGTTCTGAGGTTGGATTCCATCAACTTTATCGCAGACATTTAACACCACGAGGCAGAAACTTTTGCACATTCTCAGATGTTGAAAAGCGACGTGCAGCCAAAAACAAGGCGTCAAACGCTCCAGCTGGGTGCCACTCAGCTCCAGTCTGATCATCAGGAACCCCCCACTGGAGACGAGGATATACACTGGTTTGATGGAGTGGCATTAACGATGTCACTCATACTGTGCCTCTCTGATGCACTAATAACCCCGCCACATGTAGGATTCAACATGTTTCAGCTTTTTATGGCAGAAACATCAGTTTGAGTCTAATTTCCTGACTGATTATTGAAGAATATTGCTAATTATTAACAATTCTTACTATTAACAGTTTTACCTCTTCATCTTTTAGAGCAGTGGTTCCCAACCCTGGTCCTTGAGGAACACCATCCTGCATCAACAAAGTCCATGCTCAATAATCCAGGTATACAATCCAACATTTTTCAGTCAGGTCTGACTGATTCACTGATTTAATTACTTCCTCAAGTTCTGCTTGAATCAGGTGTGTTGGAGCAGGGAAACAACTCAAACATGCAGGCTGGCGTTCCTCAAGGACTAGGGTTGGGAACCCCTGGTTTAGAGTTCACTTTTTTTCTGAAACATCTTTGTTCCTTAAGTGGTTGAAAATAGTTTTAGCTTTTGTAAAGTCTAGTTGCAGCAGTATTGTTTTCACTCCTTTGGGATTTTATGCGTTCAGTGTTACAACACGCAAACTTTGTAGAAATGATTTTATTTTCTATTTAAGCAGTTATTATAGATGTGTTCTTGTAATGTGGGTAAGTTCAAAGGTCGTTTTATTTATTGACATAATTATTGAAATGGATTATAGCTGTTATTATTTATACTTTTGCCAAAACGACCCTCAGAAAACACGCGTGCACACGTGGTTTGTGTCATGTTTTAGCTAAATGACTGAGATCCGTGCGTTTCAAGTTGTTATTAAAGCGTTTTGTTCAGCTCTGCTGCTGCTCGCTGCTCTGGGTTCAGATCTGGGCTGCAGTGGTTCGTGTGCCATTCACTGACCCCTCGTTCAGGACAGTGATGAAGCTTTGCCTAATGCAGACTGCATCTATTGAAATGAGTTGTTTTTTATGGAACTGACTGACCAAAAAAAGTAACATGTCTAGGCGACATGGGTGCAGGTACGGATTGTCAAGATGAAGGAAATCTTTTCTGGATTTACAAAGAAAGATTTAAAAGCTCACTTGTATGATGTGACTAAATCTGCCCTGTGTTGATACACCCGGTGACTTGAGCAAGTGTTCATACCCCTTAAACCAATATTATCATGTGTCAACCACACACTTCAAAGTATTTGAGTATGTGACAAACCAACACAAAGTAAAGAAAGTTCTGAAGGTTCCAAAGTACTTCATAACTGGCATTTTAAGAAAGTGTTCCAGTTTTCAATTTTCTTTTTCTACAATTAAAATCTGAAGTGTGGCATGCAGCCTTCCCGTGTCCAAACTTTGTAGAGCCACCAAAGTTCAGTCAGGTCATCTGGGCAGTTTCTTTTTTTTGTTGAGACGTTTCGTCCTTCATTCAAAGGATGTCATCAGACCGAGGAGCCACAACAAACTCAGCCCCACAAGCAGCACACTCACATAAGATGGTTTCTGAGGTCGGCCATCTCCCCCGTCGACTCCTCTGAGCAGCCATAGCTCAAGTGGTTCAAATCATCAAAGTTCATGCTCAATAATCCAGTGGCTCCTCGGGCTGATTAAGTCCTTTGGATGAAGGATGAAACGTCTCAACAAAAAAATAAACCATCCAGAGGACCTGACTGAGTTCTGCTGGATTTTTTTACCTGGATTATTGAGCATGAACTTTGATGTTTGTAGAACCACCTTCTGTTGTAACACCAGCTTCAAGTCTTGGTTTGTTTCTACCAGCTTCCCACATCTAGAGACTAAACTTTGAGCCTGTTCCTTTAGCCCAGTCAGGATGGAGAAGGCCAGAACGATAGTTTCCAAGTCTTGTAACAGATTCTCAGGTGGGTTTAGCTCTAGAAAAACATGCATGTTAGATTGCCTTCAGGCCCAGGAATCCCTTGCAAAAGAGATCTGTGATCTCAATGGGATTTGCCTGGTTAAATAAAGGTTAAATAAAATATTTCTCAGTTGGGATGGTGTGTTCAGGGTGACATAGTTTCGGAGCACCTTGTTCCATGTGTTTACTGTGCCTCCAACAGAACTTGTCCACTTGCAAATTCTGCAGTGACTTGTCTTCTTGCCACTCTTCCTTAAAAGCTAGATTTGCAGAGTTCAGGACTAAGTTCTGTGGACAGATTGCCCCCACCTGAGCTGTCGATCTCTGCACTGCAGCTCCTCCAGAAATACCCTGGGGGCTTATTGGCTGCTTCTCAGATTAACGCTCTCCTCGTCTGACCTGTCATATTAGGTTTTTAATTGTGCCAGACTCTTTCATTTTCAGATAGTGGGTTAAACAGAGTTCTGTGAGATGTTTTATACCCTAATCCTTTTTTAACAAACATCTGAAGCTTCAGGAACAGATGGATTTACCCAGACACACATGGACTATTTTCTAATCAGTTGACTTCTGAAGGCATATCAAAGAAGCATCAGAGTGAATGGGGCTGATTACAAATGTACGCCACACTTTTGAGATTATGAAAAAAATGAAGGCATATATAATTTTCCTTCTGCTTTACAACTATGTGCTACTTTGTGTTGCTTTATCACATACAATCCAGATAAGATACTATAAAAATGTGACAAAATGTGAAGTTTCTAGGAGTGTGAATACTTTTTCAAGGTACCATGAAGTCCACAGAGCAAGCCTCAGTGTGTGTTAGTTTGCAGGTGTAGTAACAAAACACAAATTTAAATATTGAAACATGAAATTTGATGTTACACGAAACCACGATTTTTAGGTTTTTTTTCCCACCCGTGCATTTTCTTCCTGTGTAAAAAGAACAAAGTTTTATATTATTGTTGACGAGTGATGCTACAGTGCTGGCACTGCCATCTACTGACAGAGTGAGAAACTACAGCCTGTCTAACCAACTGCTCCCATCTTCACCTTCTGTCTTCTGTTCTGAAGCAGCATGGCACCGGATGTGTTTCAGTGCATGTGCTGTTTCTTCTGAGAAATTGTGTGTGTGTATGGGTGTGTGTGTGTTTTCTGTTTTCCATACTTTATTTGCGAGTTTAAGCTGTTCACGTAACTTCTTTTAACCGTTGTAATACATTTTATTGTTAAACCCTTTTCTCTGAATTAGTTTGTCTCAAATGTCGGGGACAAAAGATGTAAATACAACAAAAGCCGTTTTTACATTATTTCAAAATAAAGTTGTTTTTTACAGTTTTTTTCTGTCTGAAGGGTCTTAAAATGAGTGCTGTTTTCATTTTGCTCAACAGTTCTATTCAAACGTCAGTAGGGGAATACGTATTTAGTCAGAACCAGCAATACATTTTAACAGGTATTATTTACCCTGAATGTTCGAGTGAATCGACCTTGATTAAAGTTATAGTGAGTTCTTCGTAATGTTGCGATTCCTCTCACTCAAAAAGACACAAAATTCAATCAGTTAAAATCACAATTCTGTAATGTTTATTTTCAGTTTGAGTATTGACAATATGGCAAATATTGAATATGAATGAATAACCAGATAAGTGTTATTTCAGATGGGTAAATAATATAAAATAGCATAAAACTGAGGAGATGTTATTCAATTTTGGACTAACATTAAATTTAGGTAAACTATATTTTAGTTAAACTATACTGTATCTCAGATTCGTACTGTAAACAAAGTCTAGAAAACCTTGTTGGCGCTGAGACATTCCTTTCCATCAGAAGAAAGATGTTTGTCCTACCGGAGAGCTGTCCATCACCTCATTACCCATTATGGATATGATATGAAAGGAACCTGTGGTTCACGCTGTCCCTCTTCAGGACCGCGTTCCGTTCAGCCAAGCCGTGCTTGCATCATTCTGGGGTGTTTGAGGGAGTTTCGTGGACTTTTCTCCATTTCAGCTGGCTGAGCTCCATCTGAGGAAGAACTGGATCGGAGCCCCGCTGACTCCTGGGGCTGGCTCGGAGCCAACTCTCAGCCAATGACATCCCATACTTCTGACAACTTGAGACAACTTGAGACCCTTCCTTCCGTGTCAGCATTGCATGATACTAGAAAGGGGCGGTGCCTATTCAGTTTTATCCAATCCATGCAGCTTACGAACAGTGGGTGTAAACACAAGCTACATTAATTAATTTTGATTACATAGCCCCACCTCTCAAAACTTTGAAGCAAAACAATAGCATGATAACACCTTGTTTTTTTGGGGGGGTTTTTAACCATTTTCTTCACAGATGCAAGTTTGGTTTCTCACACAACAGTATTACACAACATAGGAGTTCGGTTTGAAGCTCTGTGTAGTTGGCTAACTTCCTGGTTGTCATGGAAACTACACCTCCCTTTATCCTGAGGCTACAATTGAGTTCTGTTCTACTGTAGATATCAACTTCTCTAGGAGACTAAAGTCTGTCTTCTCAGGAATGAGAGTTGATTAGCATAAAGGGTTAATTACCATACAGTCAGTTGTCTCTGAGTCCAGGATCAGAATGGAGTCACCCTGACTCACAGATTGGCACACAGAGAGGGGGTGGAAGAGACGGTTACTGTCTCTGAGGACAGGATGTGGACTTCTCTGAGGGACGTGGGACACTACATTCCCCCACTTGTGATTTACAATTTGGGTACCTCGTTGGTGAATCACAATTAACAGTGTCCTTGCTTTAGGAGTATTCCAAAGAGTCACAGTTGATAGTTCCAAGAACGAAACAGGAAGTTCAGGGTATTCCACAAAGTCCAAAGTATAACTTCACAAAAAGAGAAACAAATATAATAAAATTATTCCAGTTGGCATCCATGATGTCCTCTGGAGGGCATGGTGAAATAGACCAAGGATGATGGTGTAGACCACGAGCGATGATGTAGACCAGGAATGATGCATAGACTGGACTGTTGGTCTGGTGATAAGTGACAACTCTGTATACTATTTGTGTATATAATGTGAATAAGTAAAATAAATCTTAAAACATACAAGTCTAATGTCAAATCAATTGACAACTAAAAGTGTTCTAAGTTTCTTAAGTAAACTAAAACAAATGGTAATGATAATAAAATAGGGGACTCTAAAAACGCCACTGATTTTGTATATGCATTTGTGGCATAAGGGGTGTAGAGGCTAAAGATTACTTGTTAAATGGGAATAAGCATGCAAAAAGAACATTTGGGAAATAAAATTAAAATAAAAAATTGGAAGTTTGGAACTATGGGTCTTTATGAGTTCCACACTTCAGGGACATAGATGATGATTGGGCTATGTCTAATGATTCTGTTTACTGGAGTACATTACTCCTGTGGTTAGTGTTGGGTGGATTTTAAAAACAAACTTTTACCACGCTGTTCAGCTGAGTATGGGCACAAACAACACAAAATCTTGATGGCAACATGCAGTTATTCAACCCCCACTTGAAAAATGGTAAATGGTAAATGGACTGTACTTATGGAGCGCCTTTCTAGCTTATTTCAAGATACTCAAAGCGCTTTACACTACAATATGTGCCTCATTTACTCATTCATGCAGTACTCTACTAGAGACTAATAAGTGCTTTAGATCACATTCATACACTGATGGGACACACATGGGCAGCTGTGGCTGAGTGGTTAGAGCAGTCGTCCTCCAATGCAAGAGTTGGGAGTTCGAACCCCACAGCAGTCACATGCCGAAGTGTCCCTGGACAAGACACTGAATCCCTTGTTGCCTCCGATGTGTGTCCCATCGGTGTATGAATGTGATAAAGCTCTGATTAGTCTCTTTAGAATGATTTGTTCAATTAGCTTTGTAGAGATCAATTAGAGTGCTGTATGAATGGGTAAATGAGGGCACAGATTGTAGTGTAAAGCGCTTTGAGTGTCTCAATAAGATAGAAAGGTGCTATATAAGTACAGTCCATTTACCATTTACATCAGAGACTATGAGGGGTTCAGTGTCTTACCCAGGGACACTTCAGCATGTGACTGCTAATGGATTCGAACCCCCAACTTCCGCATTGGAGGACGACTGCTCTAATCACTCAGCCACAGCTGATCAATAGTTGTTTTGCTTCTACTCTGATCTTGTGGTCAAGAAAAGTAGATTTTTCCATTTAAAGTTTATTGTTATTAGGTCTAAGGTGTTTTACCTTATTTGTTTGAGGATTTGTGAGTTTAAGGCTTTACTTTGAGAAGGGTGTAGGGGTTTTTACCTTCTAAATAGTTTGATTAGTCTATGTTTTGGTCATCTGAAGCTTCTCTACCATTTGTTGTTTTAGTTCAAGCCTTGTGTAGCTTGATCTGGTTTTGGTGAACCCACTTAAGGACAGGTTCTTTCTGACCTTTGCTGATTTTGATACGGTACACAACTGGGGACAGTTTGTCCGTTATCAGATGTGGTCCGGTCCACCTTGGTAGAAGTTTACAGACTAGCGTTATGGTTTGGTAAGCTTTCTGTCCAGTGACTGGGGAAAAGATGTAGTACCAGACTTTCTCCCCCACTTGAAGTTATTCATGGGAGTCTTTTTGGTCATAGTAGGCTTTGCATCCTTCAGCCGTTTTGTTAAGATGCTTTTGGGCAGAAATGGAGGTGGTTTTCAGTTGTTGGTTGTGGGTTCCCTGATAAACTTCAGGAAATATCTGTCTGGATCTGAGGTTGTCTAGATCAGGGACAGGAGTGTCCTGAGGAACAGTTGTCAGTGATCATACAACTTTATTTATGGTGTCCACCCGAAGACCAAGTCAGACTAGGATGTCACAGCCTATGTATTCTGAGTGTGGTAAGTTTGGGACCACAAGAAATGAGTGAGTCAGTTCTTTATGGTTCCATTTAAGTGTGAGGGTACAAATACCCACAGCTGTTAAGGCACAAGACAATCTTAAGTCGTTTGGGAAATGGAAAGTCTTTCTAACCATTTGGAGGTTTGTGTGTTTAAGCACTAAGGCCATAAAGTATTGGCAGATGGTGGACTTGTCAGTCCAAAGAGACAATACAGCATCGCTCACATGAGATTCCTGAACCTCAATACCTTTAACCACTTGTGGGAGGTAACATTCACTGGATTGTGATTGACTCGGTGAACACAAGAAAGTTTCACGTTGGGTTAGTGTTAGCTCCAACGGTCAATCAGGTGTGGCTGGCATTACCATGGTTTGCGGTAGGATCGCATTTTCCTGAGTTTTGTTTTCAGGTTGGGAGATGTTAGTTTCATCAGAAGTATTCAGTGTAGCACACTGAGATATTATTTCAGGTGAAAAAGTGATGGACAACGGTTGGAGAACTTGCATCCAGACTTAGAGATTTTTAAAATTGATCAAAGGCTTAAACCAGTTTAAAAGATCTTGTCCTATTAGGAAAGGGATTGATTCCAGTTGTGACACATACATGGGGTGTATAAGGGTCATCTGAAGCTCAATCAGGGCCACCTTGGATAAAATGGTTTCTTCAGGAGAGTATGGTCATACTTCCCAAGAACAGGTCTGAAGGATCAAATCTTTGCCAGCATGATTTGATGCTAACTGTAGTTTTTCAAACAGTGTGGCAGATATTAAAGTAATGTCATCTCCCGTGTCCAGGAGAGCATCATGATACAGGACTTGTTCCAGGGTCAAAGAAAGAAAAAAAAAATTCCAACATTTTTCAGTCAGGTCATCTGGACAGTTTCTTTTTTTTTTTTTTTTTTTTTTGTGTTGAAACGTTTCGCCTTCAATCCGGAAGGCTTCATCAGTCAAGGAAACGCACAATAAAACTGATTCTTCCCCCAACAGCTTAATCCAAAGTGGAACAAACCAGTTTTGTTGGTGCTAAGATGGTCTCTTTGGCATGCCCCCTCCTCCATTGCCGACCCTCTTCCTTGTTGACAGTCGTGTCAAACTGGTTGAAAACAACAAAGTACATGCTCAATAATCCAGGTATACAATCCAACATTTTTCAGTCAGGTCATCTGGACAGTTTATTTTTTTTTTTTTGTGCTGAAACATTTTGCCTTCGATCTGGAAGGCTTCATCAGTCAAGGAAACACAACACAAAACTGATTCTTCCCCCAACAGCTTACTCCAAAACTGGTTTGTTCCACTTTCGAGTAAGCTGTTGGGGAAAGAATTTAAGATTTAAGTTCATTCAAATCTTTAGATCTGTTTACAACCTTTTGCTGCTCCTTTCACATTTTGTTCTGGTTCAGCTTCTTTCAGCTTCCTTGTGCAAATTTAAACATTTTTTCAGCTACTTTCAGCTATTTTCAGCTTTTTTTTTCTGCTAAGTTCTACTTTTTGTGGTCATTTCTGCTTCTTTCAGCAAAATGGGCACACGTGTTATTTTCTTCTGCTAATTTAAGCTTTTTCTAATTTTTCAGTTATCTTATTAGTATTTCTAGCTAATTTCAGCAGTTTTCAGATAAATTTAAGTTTTTGTAATAATTTCTGCTACTTTCAGACTAATTCTTTCTGCTAATTTCAGTTTCTTTCAGCTTTTTCTACTAGTTTCAGTTTTTTTTCTATTTCAGCTGCTATTTAGCTATTTTTATGCAAATTGTAGTTTTTTCAGCTAATTCCAAATATTTTTTTTAGCTCATTTCAGCTCTTTCTGCTTCCTTTTGGAATTAAAGGTTAAGCTTCTTTTTGCCCTTTCATCTACTTTTCAGTTATTTCTTTTTACTAATTTCAGCTGTTGTTTTGCTAATTTTCAAATTTCTGTTCTCATTTCTGCTTATTTAAACCTAATTCGTGAAATATGTGTTCTTTCTGCTTTCTTCTGCTAATTTAGGCTTGTTCTTCCATTTCAGCTAAATATCAGAATGTATTTTAGCTAATTTTAGCTGTTTTTTAGAAAGTTCTTCTGCAAAAAGCATTCACACTACATTTTCGCAGGAAATGCAATTACTCTAATTTTTTTTTAGATTTTGACACAAATCAGTAATTTCTCATTTTATGACAATTTTAGTTTAAAAGTCTTGCATTAGTGCAGGCAGGCAAAATATACAATGTATCATGAAAGACACAGCAAAGTTTATATTTTGTCTGTGTTTATTCTGAGCTGTGGCAGGGCTATAACTATAGAAACAAATTTGAAAACAAATGAGACTAAACTTTCGTAAAATTATAGTTTTGTCTGAATAACTCATAACATGAGCAAAAAATGACAAAACAAACAGTTTAAAACCTTTAATATCAAAAATAATAGTGTTCAGAAAAAGCATTTTCTTTCATTAAATGGACTGTACTTATATACAGATAGCACTTTTCTATCTTATTTCAAGATACTCAAAGCACTTTACACGACAATCTGTCCTCATTTACCCATTCATACAGCTCTCTACTAGATCTCATCCATCCATCCATCCATCCATTTTCTTTACCCGTTTATTCCATTTTGGGTCACGGGGGTCGCTGGTGCCCATGTCCAGCAATCACTGTGCGAAGGGCGGGGTACACCCTGGACGGGTCGCAAGTCCATCACAGGGCCACATAGAGACAAACGAGACAAACAACCATTCACTCTCTCACTCACACCTAGGGACAATTTTAGATACCAATCAGCCTAACATGCATGTTTTTGGTCTGTGGGAGGAAACCGGAGTACCCGGAGAAAACCCACGCATGCACGGAGAGAACATGCAAACTCCACCCAGAAATGCCCCTGGACCGGGGTTTGAACCAAGGACCTGCTCGCTGAGAGGCAGCAGCTCTACCAGTTGCGCCACCGTGCTGCCCTCTACTAGATCTCTACTAGATCTCTACTAGATCTCTACAAAGCTAAATGAACAAATCATTCTAAAGAAACTAATCAGTGCTTTGGATCACATTCATACACTGATGGGACACACATCAGAGGCTATGAAGGGTTCAATGTCTTACCCAGGGACACTTCGATATGAGACTGCTGGTGGATTCGAACCCCCAACTCTCGCATTGGAGGACGACTGCTCTAACCACTCAGCCACAGCCGCCCCATTAACACAAACAAAACAAGACAAACACAAAAACAAACAAAAACATTTTTAAGCAATAGTGTCCTGAAACTGTATGTGAAGTATCCTGATGCATGCTCAATAATCCAGGTAGAAAAATCTAAAAAAGTTAAATCTGGTCCTCTGGACATTCAAAAAAACAACATTTTACTGACCACATCAACTCTGTGGATAAATACATCAAGTTCACACGAGAAGATGTAAAAAATGACAGGTTGGCTTTCTTGGACTGTGAGGTCTCAGTCTCTGATAGAGGACATTTGCAAACTGAGGTGTACCGCAAACCCACCCACACAGACCAGTATTTGCAGTTTGACTCCCATCACCCTTTGGAGCACAAGTTAGGAGTCATCAGGACTCTGTATCACAGAGCTGACAGCATCCCCACTAACTCAGGAGCCAGGCAGAAGGAGAAATCCTACACAAAACAGGCTCTAGAGCAATGTGGATATCCTAACTGGGCCTTCCTGAAAGCAGAGAAGAAACCCAAACAGGACTCCAGTCAGCCATCAGGTGAAAAGGAGGAACCCAGACCCAGACCAGTGGTCATTCCATATGTTGAGGGAGTATCAGAGAAACTGAGACGTTTATTTTCTAAACATAACGTCCCAGTGGCTTTTAAACCCCAAAATACATTACGGCAAAGACTGGTTCATCCCAAAGATCCAGTCCCCCGGCACAAACAGAGTAATATTGTGTATGCTGTTCAGTGTCAGGAGGGCTGTGATCAGTCTTACATCGGGGAAACTAAACAGCCACTGGCCAAAAGGATGGCCCAGCACAGAAGATCAACATCATCAGGCCAGGACTCTGTGGTCTACACTCATCTTCAGGCCAGCGGTCACTCTTTCAGGGATGAAGATGTTCACATCCTGGA
>NC_056515.1:13954173-13968085 GCF_014905685.2 Nematolebias whitei
AATTCAGTTTATTTAGTCACAACAGACGTCTCTCGGGGGCGCTGAACAGAAAGATTCATATTCTTAAAAGTAAGTTAATAACATTATTTATCTACAAGCACATAGATATTTAACAGTCTGCTAAAATACACCAAAATGCAGGAAATCACATCTACCTTATTCAAAATTTTCTGGTGGAGGATGATTCTACTATTTGTGTTCTGGCATCGATCTGTTTACAGATGAATCCCTGATACTTGGTATAACTACTGCTGTTCTGATTCTGTTCAGTTTTATGTAAAGAGTTTTCTTTAATTATTTGAAGAAATACATTTTTGTTCATTATGTGAACAGGGAAAGTTTTAAAGTGGTTTTTGATTCTGTTAATTTTCTCAAAACTGTAATTTTTGGAAGATGAAATTAAAAATGTTGTTAATTAAATGTGTGTTGAATGAAAAGTACCCCATGTTTAAAAGTATAAAAATTGTATTAACACTATTAAAGAGCAGATATTAAGTATTTACGCTACACAAAAAATTCCATTGCATTAAAGAGACAAATTGAAGAAAATTATTTAATAAACATTAGGGTTATGAGGGGGTCCCTGAACCCAAAAGCTGGAGATCCCCTGTCTTACGCCCCTCAACAAGATGTTACAGTTAATGTGTCAGTCAGAAGGCATCAAGGCGGTTCAGGTCTTTCAGTCTGCACAAATTAAATTTTCTGACACAGATGATTTATTATCATGAGAAATGACTGATCCTATTTCTCTTGGACAGAGAACTGAGCAGGTGTTCACGTGTGTCTCCTTTTTGTTCTTCTGGTAGCTCCAACACCTTTGTCTTAGCCTCTTGGACTAAATGTGTAAATGACGCTGAACTCTTTTCAGAACGCCGTTAAAATAATAAAAGTGATCATCTTCATCATTGAGGTTGTTTTTATCACTGGTGGGTGAATTTTCCAGATTTCTGGCGTCAGGTGCTTCCTGTGTAAATACGAACATGGATGGTGATCGTCCGAGTCTCTCCATGCAGTGTTTCCACCCAGAGTCTGTCCGATGGATCAGACCTCTGCAGACAGGAACCATGGCGCCTGTTGTCTGTGGAGACAAGTATCCATCAGATCAACCACTGCTGACTGGTGAGGGGAAGTATGTGAAGCACTCTCAGCTACTACCATACACATGCTCAAGATCTGAAAAAACTGACTGAGTTATAGCATTTTTGTGTTTTCTAAGATCCTTTAGCTGTGGTGGCCATCCTGAATTAGATGAACAAATCAGACGTTCAGATGACCTGTGATGCAGTTTCATGATGTTCATCCAGTTATTACGTTCCAAAAATGTAATTAAAATCTGTCCAATGATTAATATGCTAACAATTAAAAATGTGAACTGTCCCTTTAATTTTCACCTCTAAACAATTTAGTTAAAAATCTGATTCACAAATTGAATCTGTCCCTTTCAGAGCCTCCCTGAGAAGCACTGGTTGGTACACTGGGGATTGCCTACCACCATTGGAGACAAATTAACAAGCCTGTGTCTTGTATGTGTGGTTATCTATCTGTTAGTAAAATATCACATGAACCACTGGTGGATTTTATGAAACTTTCAGAACTTTATAAATCGGTTTACATAGACAACTGACTCTTCTTGGATGATGTTTTGAAATGTTACTTCAGTATTTCCACATAATGTTCATCTAGTTTGTGAAGTTCACCAGTCCTTCCTGCAGCCAAACCCCCCCATACCTCCCAGTTATAAAGATAATCATTACAACCAAACAGCTCAATTATTAGTTTCATCAGACCACAGGACATTTCTACAGAAATGAAGTTTTTTATCCATGTGTGTATTTGAGTGTGTATCAGAGTCAAGGTATAGAGATGTCAGGTCTCGAGAGCAGACGTCAGTCTGTCAATCACATTGTAACATGACATACTTAAGCCTCAAATAATTAATAAAAATTAATTATATGCATTTTTTATTCATATTTGAGCATACAGCATCAAGGTAAGAAGGACGTAAATAAATAAAAAAATCAACATCTAAAAATACTTGTCTAAATAATATTGTTATTTTTAGTCAGTAAAATGTCCTAATTATTTACATGCACAAGTGCCAGTCACAAGGGGGCGGTCATTTTTATGTCACATTTCCAGCTTACAGTAGTAAGTAGTTATTTAATTAGTAGTAAGTACTTCGCAGTTCGACTTTCACGGACTCGTTTGTCAACGCACATTCATTTTTTTTTTTTTGTATAGGATGATTGTTAACATTAATATTACTCACAAGATTGGGACAGTACAGAATACTGTACAGTAAAAAGTTAAATAATAAAATACTTCAGACAGGTGCCGCCATTTTGTAGTTTTCGCTCAGTAAGCCTTCACTGTATTCCTGCTCACAACAACTACATTTCCCAGAAGCCAACAGTGCCCTGCCCAGAAGCCCCGTTTCCTTCTGCTGAAAAACTAGATGGAAAGTTTTGATCTGATCTGATAGGAAAAAATTTGGTGCTTCTTATTTTGGCGCCCAATGGCTGCAGAGAGCTGCATGGAACCCACCAAACTGGTTCAGAACCGGTGTAGAACCAGACCTCCAGACCCATCGGTGAATCTTGAGAGCTGGTAGCTGGCCCACGAGGACTTCCAAGCAGGGATATGCCAATGGGCTCCAATGTTTCTGGAGCCCATTGGGACTTTTTTCATCCAGACTTGGACTCAGTCGATCACCTCTGGTCCCACGCCGGCCAACTGAAGGTCTGGCTCCCCAAAATGTGCATTTGCACTCAAGGGCTGCACTGAACTGGAGTCCCAGACTCAGCGGTCAACCTGAGAGATCCTAGCCAGCCCACGAGGACTTCCAAGCGGGGATGTGCCACTGTAGGTCCGGCGCTCTATCTGGAGCCCACCATGACTTTTTTAATCTCTTGGCCGCATCGGAACCGAGCCACTGTTGTTCTGCAGTTCCTGGTAAACTAAATTTAGTAACTAGATATAAGTATGTTGTTAAAATTAGTAGGTTTAATTTAGATCATTGATTGTGGGCTTCATCGCTGCAGGTTAGGTCTGCAGAAACAGAACAGAGTCAGACGGTAACTGAGCTGTTCCTGTTCTGCAGAGCAGGTAAATAAAATGTAGTAGCTACATATACCGTATTGTGCGCATGGTGTTAAAATGACATAGGTTTAAGAGTTTAGGACATCGCAAGAGTGTGGGAAGGGTTTCTAAAACATTAATATAAATATAAATACTAAAATAAATATAACATCGCTACTTCGCAGAATTTCACTTATTGCGGGGGGGGGGGGTCTGAAACGTAACACCCACAATAAACGAGGGACCCTACTATTCATATTCTATCTCACTGTTTCTTGAGAAACAGTTTTAAGGGTTGTCTGCAGAGACTGCCAAACTAGAAATTAAAAAATATTTTGTAAAATGTGCAATATGAAACATAAATATTCAGCTTCTCCCAAACTGCTATGTTTACTACTTATGGAGGCTTGAAGTGTGAGGAAGTGCATTTTTCATCTTCCTTTATTAGAATAAAACTTTGACAGAAGTCTGGATCTTCAGGTAGACCTACCTTTGAATGATAGTTCATGGTTTCTTTTCCAAAAGCTCCTGAATGTGTTAAAGGTAATTTCAGTTGAGGCTTGTTCTGGTCTTTTTGTTCGGTTCTGACCCAGTTTGTCGAAGCTCTAATGCGATGCTCTGTGTCTTTGGGGAGTTTTTTCAGGACATCATGTACGTCCTCTCTCATCCTGAGGCCTGAGAAGACTTTAGGTGGGACTTTTATCAACCGTGTCTCAGTTTTTGGCTCCGGTTCTGGATCTATAGTGGCTGCTTGGTTCTGGTCTCTGTGTGGTTGTCCATGTGGATTGTCTCGACTGAAAGCTTCAGTGTTTGTTGTGTTTGCTGCTCCAGTTGAATACACTTTTGTTGTTGTTTGAGCTTGTGTCGATTTCACTGATGGAGGCGAGGGAATAACTAAATCCTCATCTGGATTATGAGTGTTTTCATCGATTTTATGAACATCTGTTTCTCTGTTCTCTGTTTTCTCTGCTGGTTTTAATTTTATTATCTTTATTCTGTCTGTCACAATAAATTTTAACCAGTCTTTTCTTCCTTTAAAGCATTTACATTTTGATGTATCTAATGTAATAAAGTACTGTATTGTTTTAATGGTGGGTGGGGGGTGGTTCATCTCTTTCAAAATGATCTTCACTGGTTCCTCCTTGATGGCAGGATTTAGATCCAGTAGTCTTTCCAGTGGTTTTATCTGTAGAAGAAGCAAAATAATTGAGATTTGTCTTCCACATCAGACAGAATGTGTCCTTCATCAACATGTTATTTACTTTCTGCACATGCTGGTTTCCATTTTTATCAGTTTTACTTACCTCCTGTAAATACGGAAACGTTGCTTGTTTTGTTGTTTCCTTCTTACTGAAATATTCTGTAATATAATTTTGAGTTGACCTGTTTATGAATCCTTTATTCACTCTGGATCCCAACAGGTGCAGCCTCTGATCAGAATCTCCATCCGCATCTTCACCAAATGCAACTTTTACAGAAAGTTGAGGCAAATATTTGTTTTTCTTTATTTTTCTGATCACATGCCTCTGTATCTCTATTTGCAGAGGAGCTTTATTGTTCATCACTGGAGATTTGCTCTCTGTTGGGCCCACTGGGGGCTCTGTGACAACCTGCGTTAATACTTTGTTATTACTAGTTGCTACACAGTGACAAACAACCACAGTGGCAGTTGTGCAGCAGCTTGTTGTCAGCAAATAAGCATCAAGAATCTTCTCCAACAAGAATCTTGGGAAATGGCAATGCATCCTTGCTTTGAGTGAGCTTGATTTCAGAGGAAATACTGAAATAGTTTTTCCTGCTCCACAAAATGAAGAGAGAGCCTAAAGTGAGAGAAGAAGAATATGGTTACAAAACTGCTACAGGACACAAACATGAGCCATGAGCTATAAAAACATCCGTTTCAGGCCGACCAGAGGCATTTCTCTGAGCTCCAGATCAGTCCAGACTGAAAGAAAATGTCTTGGAAACAGAAAGGTCACAGGCTACAGTTTTTCACAGGCAGTCAGGGCTCAGAAATGTGAACCCTTTGGTTTTCTTTTCCTTCACAGTGGCGTAAAAACTCAAATAATAATTTGGAGTGAAACAATGAAAACTGAGACTCACATTAGATCCATTTCACTTCAAAAACATTGTTGATTCCAGATTTAAAGGCCTAGCGTTCCTCAAAGGAATGCATGTCACTCGCTATCTTTCATGTGAGAGCTTTAGACAAGGATCATCCTATGCTGAGAAATAATAAAGTTGTAGCTAATTTGGCCAAACTGTGAAAATAAAATGCACATTGCATGAAAATGTGCATAATATGCACATTTTCATGCAATGTTGTAATATCTTGGTACTGGAAAGTGCACCTCCTGGGGACTCCCTTGTTCTGCTGGGGGACTTCAATGCTCATGTGGGCAATGACAGTGAGACCTGGAGGGGTGTGGTTGGGAGGAACGGCCCCCCTGATCTGAACCAGAGTGGTGTTCTGTTGTTGGACTTCTGTGCTCGTCATGGATTGTCAATAACGAACACCTTGTTCAAGCATAAGGGTGTCCTTATGTGCTCTTGGCACCAGGACACCCTAGGCCGCAGTTCGATGATCGACTTTGTCATCGTCTCATCTGATCTACGGCCACATGTCTTGGGACACTCGGGTGAAGAGAGGGGCAGAGCTGTCCACTGATCACTACCTGGTGGTGAGTTGGCTCTGATGGTGGGGGAGGATGCCGGTCAGACCTGGCAGACCCAAACGTATTGTGAGGGTTTGCTAGGAATGTCTGGCAGAGTCTCCTGTGAGACGGAGTTTCAACTCCCACCTCCGGGAGAACTTCAAACATGTTCCGAGGGAGGTGGGGCACATTGAGTCTGAGTGGACCATGTTTCGTGCCTCTATCGTCGAGGCGGCTTACCGGAGCTGCGGCTGCAAGGTTGTCGGTGCCTGTCGCGGCGGTAACCCTCGAACCTGGTGGTGGACACCGTCGATGAGAGATGCTGTCAGGCTGAAGAAGGAGTCCTATCGGGCCTTTTCGGCCTGTGGGACCACGGAAGCACCTAATGGGTACCGGCAGTCCAAGCGACATGCTTGTGGTCGCTGAGGCAAAAACTCAGGCATGGGAGGAGTTCGGAGAGGCCATGGAGAATGACTTTCGCACGGCTTCGAGGCGATTCTGATCCACCATCCGGCTTCTCAGGGGGGAAAGCGGTACACCACCAACACTGTTTATAGTGGGAGTGGTGTGCTGCTAACCTCAACTCGGGATGTTGTGGGTCGGTGGGCGGAATACTTTGAAGACCTCCTCAATCCCACTGGTACGTCTTCCACTGAGGAAGCAGAGCCTGGGGACTCTGGATTGGGCCCTCCAATCTCTGGTGCTGAGGTCACCGAGGTGGTTAAAAAGCTCCTCGGTGGCAGGGACCCAGGGGTGGATGAGATTCGCCCGGAGTTCCTTAAGGCTATAGATGTTGTAGGGTTGTGTTGGCTTACGCGACTCTGCAATATTGTGTGGACATCGGGGGAAGTTCCCCTGGAATGGCAGACCGGGGTGGTGGTACCCCTATTCAAAAAGGAGGACCGTAGAGTGTGTTCCAACTACAGGGGAAACACGCTCTTAAGCCTCCCTGGTAAGATCTATTAGGGGGTTCTGGAGAGGAGGGTCCGTCGGATAGTCGAACCTTGGATTCAGGAGGAGCAGTGCGGTTTTCGTCCTGGCCGTGGAACACTGGACCAGCTCTACACTCTCAGCAGGGTCCTGGAGGGTGCGTGGGAGTTTGCCCAACCAGTCTACATGTGCTTTGTGGACTTGGAGAAGGCGTTCGACCGCGTCCCTCGGGGAACCCTGTGGTGGGTACTCTGGGAGTATGGGGTAGCGGGCCCCTTGATACGGGCTGTTAGGTCCCTGTATGACCGGTGTCAGAGCCTGGTCCGCATCGCCGGCAGTAAGTCGGGCTTGTTCTCGGTGAGAGTTGGACTCCGCCAAGGTTGCCCTTTGTCACCCATTCTGTTCATAACTTTTATGGACAGAATTTCTAGGTGCAGCCAAGGTGTTGAGGGGATCCGTTTTGGTGGCCTTAGGATTGCGTCTCTGCTTTTTGCAGATGATGTGGTCTTATTGGCTTCATCAGATCGTGATCTACAGCTTCCAAACTCTTTATAGATGTTTCGTAACCTTTTCCAGTCTGATGAACATCAACAACTCTTTTTCTGAGCTCCTCAGAAATCTCATTTGTTCCTGCCATGATCCACAAACATGTTGTGAAGAGCAGTCTTTGATAGATCCTGTTCTTTAAGCCAAACAAGGTGCCCACTCACACCTGATCATCATCCATTGATTGGAAACACCTGACTCTAATTTCACCTTCAAATTAACTGCTAATCTTAGAGGTTCACATAATTTTGCCACTCACAAATCTGTAATATTGGATCATTTTCCTCAATAAATAAACGGCCAAGTATAATATTTTTGTTTCATTTGTTTAACTGTATTCTCTTTATCTACTTTTAGTACTTGTGTGAAAATTTGATGATGTTTTAGATCATATTTATGCAGAAATATAGAAAATTATAAAGAGTTCACAAACTTTCAAGCACAACAGATCTTCATGTGGATAATGACTAAGCATACAGTCAAATTAGCTACAAAGTGGATTCAAGACAGTAAAGTCGTTGTTTTGAAGAGACCATCAAAAAGTCCTGATCTCAGTCCTATCGACAGTTTAAAGGCAATGCTACAAAATACTAAGAACATAAAAAAAAGCTTTAGTCTGCTTTAATTTCAGAGTGAAAAAAATAGCTATGTGTTTTTCTAAACGATGTATGTAAACATCTGATTGCAACTGCATATAGTATATGGTTTGTTATAGTAGGTGAATAACCGAATGTATGTCTTTCTTTTGATTTGGACCCTAAAAAGCTTAAATCTGCCTCTGTAAATGATATGCACGGAGAAATGAGCTCATTACAGAATTTAACTCACTGTGACTTGGATTTTTGACATACAATAAAAAAACAAGTTGACACATCATAGATCACACAGATCAAACTTTGTGGAAACAAAAAGTAGCATACCAGTTCTGGAAAATGGTTCTTTGGGATTATTCCTGATATTTCCTGGTCGGTGTCCCCATTATGGTGTGAACATTCCCAGTAAAAAACTAAACTCCTTAGTTTGAGCTGCTCAGCTACATGCATACAATCTCCATGAAAATACACACAGTCATGCTCATTTTGGGTCAGAACAATCTCCAGATCTTTAACAGGACTCTTCAGTCTGCTGAGGAGCAGCTTCCTGCATAAAAGCCAGCAGGATTCCTCCACAACGCAGGTCTTATCTTCAGGGAGACTCGGCTCAGAGATCAGCAGAACCACCAGCAGAAGCACCAGCCCCATTGTTCAGAATATTACTGGAGCCAGCAGCAGGGTTTTTATCTTTACTGAATGTTTCTACTTTGTATATGCAAACCATCAAGAACCCACAGTCTTACACTGTGGAAAAAAAAGCTTCACTGGTCATACAGCAACCATAAATTCCATGTGTCATTTTAAGCAGAAATAAATTGTAACTAGATCTTAATCCTTTACTCTTTGTAAATAAATCTTAACGTACAGTACCCATGACTCCAGTCAATCTTTTCAGTTTCAGTACTCATGATCTATATCTATAATAATATTAACTTTTACTTAATAAATGCACTTTAATGGTCAAAACAGCTTCATTTCACCTGGATGGCACGGCGCCATCCATCCATCCATCCATCACGGCCGGAGCCACTAGCTTCCCAGGGTTCCTCCGCCTGCACCAGCTGAGAGAAAGATGGGAGGACTCGTTGTTGCATTTCTTCGGAATTTAAAGCGTCAGTCACAAATTGCGTTATGAATATGGGGAAAAAAAAGTATTTAAGCCGCTTCGGGGTGTAAGTCGCATGACTGACAAAATCTATGCAAAAAACGGTGACTTATATGCTGGAAAATACGGTACTGCCCTGCAACACCAGTAAACATTTGCATATGATCAAACTGTGTCCACACAAGGCTCAGAGTTTGTTACGTTGCACTGCACTCAGCTGCTGTCACAGAATTAACAGGTAAGAGTTCAGACCTTTTATCCTAATTATTTAGTTAATTGATCCTCAGATTATTTTATTCTTCAGTTAAATGTGCAAATTGTGGAACAGGTTTTTCTTATAAACAGCAATGAATGGTCCAGCGCTCTGTTGTGATGTGGAAAGCCTTGTTGGCTTCTGTACCACACAGTAATGTGAAAACTACAAGTGTCACTGCAACCGTTGCCTAAATTTCCAACACAACTTTATGATAATGGAAG
The DNA here is from genome assembly GCF_014905685.2 of Nematolebias whitei. Classification (NCBI taxonomy): domain Eukaryota; kingdom Metazoa; phylum Chordata; class Actinopteri; order Cyprinodontiformes; family Rivulidae; genus Nematolebias; species Nematolebias whitei. The sequence goes on from NC_056515.1 coordinate 13,963,557, forward strand.
CTTTAAAACCACATGCATTTTGATGTATAAACTGTATAACAAGTGTAAAAACAACAACGATCAAAACAAATGTTAAAGCCAGTGGCTCCTTATGTGGTCATCATGATAACCTGTGTCTGCCAAGTTAATAAAGGCAGATAGAAACTCAGCCTGAAACATAAGCCTGAAACAAACAGCAGCTGTGTGTGTGTTTAAAACTATTAGCTGGAGCTAAACACAACCTTGAATAGTGAGCAGCAGGAGACTGATTGTAGACATGTACTTTGTATTTTTGTACACTGGTTTATGTAGGAGATATGACAAATTAAACATCATTCACTTCCAGTTTTGAAGAGAAGCTAATTCTGGGAGGATTTAAGACAAAAATAAAAACAGTAATTAAAACAGTATAAGGTCCTTTAACAGTGAGAGACACTGTGTGAAAAAAAAAGCCTTGTAATTTGTAAATGTACTAAAAGACATTGTGGTGGTAAGTAAAGTTTATTTGCAAAGAGTTGAACATTTAAAACAATTCAAAAGTTGCATTTGATGTCATCTGTCAGCTGAACATTATGTGGAAAAATGTATAAAAATAATTTTGTAAAACATAAAATACTTCAAAATGGCAGTTCAGACATGCAAGGTTCAACTATCTGTGACCCACTGAAACGTTAAATGATGTATTTACTGTGAGGTCTGTCTGAGCTATAATGCTCAGAAACAGCTCTCATGTGTTTTATCAAAGTCACATTAATGAGTATCCTGATTCATGCTCAATAATCCAGGTAATAAATCCAACAAAGTTAAATCAGGTCCTCTGGACAGATTCTTTTTGTTGAAAAGTTTCGTCTTTCTTCCAAAAAACTTCATCAGTCTGAGGAGCCGCAACAAACTCATTCTTATAAATAGCACCTTATATAGTGGGTCAACCAGTTTGATGGTGCTCAGATGGTTTCTGGAGCCCGCCTTATCCCCCGTTGACTCTTTTGAGACAGTCATGGCCAAAGTGGTTCAAAATATTCTGATTTATGCTCAGTAATCCAGGTAGAAAAATCCATCAAAGTTAAGTCAGGTCCTCTAGACAGATTATTTTTGTTGAAACATTTTGTCTTTCATCCAAAAGACTTCATAAATAAGACTTTAATGAGATTTTTTTCCTTCCCTTTTTTTTTTTTCAGTCTTTTGCAAATTTTCTGTGTTGTGCACTGCTACAAACAACCATAGCACACTATACCTAATCTAGCCATACATTTTGGTTTATTACTTGCACAATTTAGATAACAATAAAAGACAAAAAGGTTGAACAGAAAGTTGCTTAACTTCTTATACAATGATACCCTTAAAAACCATAAATAAAATAAACTGGAGCGTATGCAATTTCCATAGTTTCTAATGAACATTTCAACCTTTTCATCTGTTTCAGTCTCCAGTAAAGCTCCGATCTCACACCAGCATGGGCAACACCAGCACTACTTGTCAGATGAGCAACTACAGCAAACGGAACATGAGACTTTTCATCATGGAAAAGGCTGAAGAGCTTGAAGCCTTTATCACCTCTCAGGCTGTTGCTGGTAATGATGCTGCTCTAGATCAAAGTTTGTCTGGGCTTCCTGGAGGGAGAACGTTCACCTTCAAGACAGATGTCAACTGGATCCGAGTGCTACCCTCTCAGACTCAGGAAATCCCCTGGGAGCCACAGCGTTTTCTTTCAGTCTTTGTGGAGGATGAAGATGATGAAAATATTTGTTCCAAACAGATTATACTTAACATGACTCTCCGTGCTCCAGTCACTATTTTGCTGTATGATGTGTAGAACCTGACATCACTTCACTTCTTTGTGCTATAGAAGGCAGAACAACTATTTTTAAATTAACACGCGCACACACACGCACATCCACACATTCTTTCTTGTGCTGTCGTCTGCTTACATTCTTATATTTTCCATCAGTTTGTTTAGTTAAATGTCACAGTAATGACTGATTATGTCACTTGAGTGGTTGACGTGAAAATAAATGTTAAGCTCAGTAATAACATTCATGTGCTAAATGTAAAGAAACACATTAAACCTAAATTTAAATTTTTAACAAATTTTCGACAATTTGTGTTTCCTACATTTGACGTTAAAACCAAGTTAAGCAGGTGTCTTCAAACTATAGGCCTCTGTTTGGACCATTTGTTGTTCAGTTGTTTGTGAAGGTTAATAAAATTTGAGATGTTTCTGGATGAATATGATCTAAAACAACATTATTTTTCACAGAAATCCTGATGGTGGATCAATACAAAGTGATAACTTATATGATATAATTTTATCAGTTTTACACACAAGTTTCAAAAACTATTCCACCCATTTATATAACACCTTAAACTTTGGGTTCCCTCTCATAGACTACTTACTTTTTTAAAATTTTAGTTTGGTTTTCTCATTCATATTAAATAGATGCTCCAGTGTTGTCATGGTCAATGGTGGTCCTAATTCGTACCACTAGATGCCAGAAGAGTGCAATATTAATTGACTGAAGAAGATGGAAGTAAATGTTGATGGTATGTGCAGAGAAGAAAATACAGTGATGGGAAAGTGAAATTAAAAAAAGCTGTAAAACATCCAGTATGAATATCATGATTCATGCTCAATAATCCAGATAGAAAAATCCAACAAAAGTCCTCAGGGCAGATAAAAAATAAATATATATTTTTCAAATTAATTATTGAATTTATTTATTTATTTTTGTCCATCCAGAGGACCTGACTTAAAGTTGTTGGATTCAGTGTGAATGAAAAGCTGCATTATTTATTTTCATAAAGAAGACAATAAGCAGATGATTTATTTAAAATAAACTACATGAAAAAAAACAGTTTGTTCATAACTATGTGTTGGTTGTTACAACAGAAAGAAAATTTAAAAAATTAATGTTAATATAAATATTTTACCAGTTGTTGTTGTAGTACCCATTCTGAGCAGGTGGGGGCAGTAAACATTTAGAACTCGTGAAAAACAAAGTCACTTCCGGTCAGGAGCTCCAAGCTCAAAAGCTCGTAGGAAAACACTCTGCTGGTTGAAGGATAAGACTTGTTTCTCTGTCAAAATGGACGTAAATCAGACGAAACAAGAACACTTGCTCGCTTTAAAAGGTACTTGCTTTTCTCAAGCGCATTATGTGTTGATATGATTAATAGAGAGAGTAAAGACGGATGTGATCCAGGTTGTTAGAGGCTTAGCGCTAATTGTTAGCAATCTTTTTATTTAGAAAACATCTATTAATGGCTTTTTAAAACAATTGTACAGACAGTTGAATGCGGGAACAGGTAACACTGAAGATGTGTGTTGTTTAAATGAACTTTTCGTGTTTTTATAATAAAAATGTAGATGGTTAATATGAGCGAATTTAACTTTAAAGCTAATCTGATAGAGCGAAAAAATACCTAAATGACCCACTAACAGTCATATAATTCCACTAGATGCACCTTTGGGGTCCGACATGGGGCAGGGCTCTGAGCAAGACACCCAATCCCTAACTGCTCCCCGGGCGCCCACTGCTCCACCTGGGTGTAACCTCAGGTGTGACGGGTTAATACTGCAGAGAACTAATGTCATCATTGTATGAGAACATACAATGGACAGGTTATCGTGATGGTACGAGTTCTAATCCGAGAAAGGTCATAAACTTGTCAAGATCTGTTGTGCTGCTCGTTTGTTTGTGTTGAAGCCCAACAGGATTAGCAGATTTCTATAAATGCTGAGTATAAAACGTCCTTCTTGGCCGCACAGGATATTTGGCACAAATATTAATTGGTTAATATTTATGTTTTTGTTATGGTTGTGTCAAATGCACATTTTATAGTTGTTTGTAGCCTTCTGCATGGTGCATGTTATAGTTAATAGATAAACTGTAAACAAATGTACAGATGTGTTCAAGTTTTCAGCATCACTTATTGAAAGAAAGTAATAACCACCGTATTTCATCTACTGTAGAGTAAATAGGGTTATGACTGTTGGTTCACGTTGCAGTAACACTTGCTAACTAACCTAATCATAACTACGTAACGCAGTCCATATCTAATAATGTAATATTAAGTGGCCAAAATGATCTGTAGGTGGCAAATTTGATACACATCAGCATATTTAGCACTAGACCAAATTCCCTCTCCCCGGTCGACAAACGCCAACTAGTCTCAAGGCAAGTAACCTCGAGGAAACACTGGCTGTAGACCTATACTAGAATACTACACATACTATAATACTAGATCTCCAATACTAGACCAATGCTATAATATTGGACCTATAATACTAGATGTTATGGAATTTTTGGTTGAAGTTTATGGATGTTTTTAACTACCATGTCTGAGAATGTTAACTCTGCCCATGAACCATATGTTTGGGTTAGCAGAGAGAGCTGAATGAGGAGCTGGGTTTGGCTGCAGCGTGCAGCTGTCGAGCGTGGCTCCTTTTCAGCAAGTGAGCTCAAGCAAGATTATTTTTCTCCAACTAATCACTAGACCGATACTATAATACTAGACCTCTAATACTAGACCTATACTATAATACTAGACCT
>NC_056515.1:13968095-13968428 GCF_014905685.2 Nematolebias whitei
ATACTAGAACTATACTATAATACTAGACCTATACTATAATACTAGACCTATACTATAATACTGGACTTCTAATACTAGGCCTATACTATAATTCTAGACCTATACTATAATACTAGACTTCTATTACTAGACCTATAATACTAGACCTATACTATAATACTGGAAATATACTATAATACTAGAACTATACTATAATACTAGACCTCTAATACTAGACCTATACTATAATACTAGACCTCTAATACTAGACCTATACTATAATTCTAGACCTATACTATAATACTAAACCTATACTATAATACTAGACCTATACTATAATACTAGACTTCTAAT
>NC_056515.1:13968438-13979034 GCF_014905685.2 Nematolebias whitei
ATAATACTAGACCTATACTATAATACTAGACTTCTAATACTAGACCTTTACTATAATACTAGACCTATATTATAATAGTATATCTATTCTATAATACTAGACCTTTAATATTAGATCTCTGTGCGACTATCTGACGTTAAATTATTACTTATATTCTCACGTGTTCTTGAACGTGCAATCATTGTTGCACATGTGCACAGCACAGCGATCGCCACGGCCCATTTCAACACTCGTTCACACACCGGGTGCCCCTAAACAGGATCACAATACTTGGCTCTAAACAAAACTGGCAGTATCCGTGAAAAGGCTCATCCCACCTATGATTTACATTTGAGACATGAAAAAGCTAAGAGGGTGTCTAAAATGGACAACTGCTCGCTGCCGACAGCTGCCAACTCTTTACATAGCAGTAAGCCCAACTGGATCTGTGGCACAAATATTTAGTATCCTTACAATAACTATTCATAAATAATGATCATTTCATACAATAATCGTGTAAAACCGGTAGATGTTATACAAATAAAATATATTGGGTCTAACATATTATGATCTACATGAAGTTGGTCAATAATTAATGACGGACTTCAAACTTCTGATTTCAAGACTTTTTATCTGCTTCAATAATTATGACTTTTAACTGGTTGATTAATTTTAAACTTACTGTTTAACATGTAAATTGTGTATCTGTAGGCTCTGCTAGCTGCAGCTAGTTGCATTGATCAGTGTCTGTCTAATCTATACCCAAGTTTAAAAAGTACTTTTTCAGGATTCATGCAAAGAGAGCAGATAATGAAATGTTACTGGTGCCAACAGCAGCTTGTACTATTTAATAATTTGTCTTAAACTGTAACATGATTCAGTCTGTACAGCATAGCAAGAGTTGCCACAGAAGCTTTTTTTTTTTTTTTTTTTGCTGTGTTTTGTCATCATTGTATGTTCCCATTCAATGATGACATTAGTTCTCTGCATTGAACCCATCACACCTGAGATCAGCCAGGTGGAGCAGTGGGCAGCTATGTATGCGCCCAGGGAGCAATTAGGGATTAAGTGTCGCTCAGAGACGGCACGAGCTGAACCTGCGACATTCTGGTCCCAAGTCGGCTGCCCCACATCCGCACCACAGCGGCCCCCTCTCTATTAACTAGTTCAATGATAAAGAGCGATTACATTAGCTTTATAAGCTGCTTTCAAATGGTTAAATTATGAACTTCAGTCCTGCTCAGATCACATTCAGATAAATAAAATAAAATCTGTTGACTTGTGAAAGGAGACGTTCATGTTTTCCTTCTTCTGTCACTTTTACCGCAGCACTCGCAGCTTTCTGTCATTTTTAGGTACTGGTACGTTATTATATTACATACACATTATTATTATATTTGACAAAGTCAGCTCTTACTCAGACGGTAGTTTTGGTTATGGCTGCAGTGAATCACAAGGTCATGTGACCAGTGTGCATTCTAGTGTAATCTCTGTGCCCACTATGTTGATTTTTTTTTTTAAATAAAAAGTCATTAGGTTTAAAGTAAATGCGTAAATACATACTTTTATTTTTATATTTTTTTACAAAATGCTAAAATGTTTAACCTGTATTTTCTTGTATTTCCTGTATAAAATAATAATAATAAAAAACTGCCGGTAAAATTTCTGACTGTTTAATAGTTTTCTTCCTGTTTTGGATGACTTGCTTTCCAAGTTTGTAGAAGTTGTTTTGAATAGTTATTAATAGTTGTAAACTGTACGCACTACACTTTTTTTTCTTTAAATACAGCGCCTTGCGAAAGTATTCGGCCCTCTTGAACTTTTCAACCTTTTGCCACATTTCAGGCTTCAAACATAAAGATATAAAATTTAAATTTTTTGTGAAGAATCAACAACAAGTGGGACACAATCGTGAAGTGGAATAAAATTTATTGGATGTGTCAAACTGTTTTAACAAATAAAAAACTGAAAAGTGTGGCGTGCAATAATATTTGGTCCCTTTACTTTCAGTGCAGAAAACTCAATCCAGAAGTCCAGTGAGGATCTATGAATGATCCAATGTTGTCCCAAATGACTGATGATGAGAAATAGAATCCCATCAATTCTGACCATCTTCCCTGTCCCCGCAAGACACTGTATTTATATTATTGTGTTGGTTTTGGTCAAGGTCTGTCAGATTAAAGATTTCGTTTCAATAATGGTCCTTAATAATTAATATAATTATATATAATAATTATATTTATCCATTCATACACCAATGGGACACACATCAGAGGCAATGAGGAGTTCAGTGTCTTGCCCATAGACACTTCAACATGTGACTGCTGGTGGAATTGAACCCCCAACTCTCCCATTGGAGGACGACTGCTCTAACCACTCAGCCACAGCTGCTCCATGTTGCTGTAATAACAATACTTTTCAGTAATACAATAATTACATTTCTGCATAATTGTTTAATACTTTCAGTTTGTTTCTGTATTTAAGTCAAGCGATTCCTACATTATTTAAACTTCTTTTCACATGTATTCCAAGTATTGTTATATTTGTTGTCCTTATTGTTAAAATAGTGCAGGACTCGGGAGGTATTCAGTGATCAAGTGATCATAAGCTGTTGTAAGTTCTAGTTCTGGTACAGTAGAAATGGGTTGTTGAGGTGGAGTTTAGTGCAAAAGCATCTTCACAATAAATGAACTAATATTTATGTATCAAGTTAATAACCAGTGCCGTTTATTTCCACAGTGATGCGGCTGACCAAACCAACTCTTTTCACAAACTTGCCAGTGACGTGTGAGGATCGAGATCTTCCAGGTGAGCTTGAAAAAAAAAAAGTTTTTTTTTTTTTTTTCTGTTTTCCAGATGATTTTTTACTTTTCTTACATTACGTATACATTGCTTTATGGATTATTGGTTCTATGTTTTGCACTTTTTAACAATGTTGCACACAAATCTTATCTGTCCTTTTTGCTGTTGTTTCTTCAGCATCTTTGCTCTTAAATGTGGTTGGTTTGAGTCACTCAATTCAGAATTAGTGTCTTTTAGATCAACAGGAAATGAGATTAAAATATTATGTTGCTGACTCTTCGAACACAGCAGCAGTGTGACAAATTACAGCCACAGATGTTGCTCCAAACCTGATTTATTATCACATAGGAAGGAAACTGGAGCAGCTGCTATAAAAACAATTGAATAAAGAGAACTACCTGTCAGGTTGAACATCTGACATCATGCCTGATGCAGGTCTCATAAAAACAGAGATGAAGGTGGAAAATAACCTCAACTTAAATGTCTTATTCACTTTACTGAAAACATCAGGTTGATTAAACAAATTATTGAATTTTAGTCTTAATTTTATTTAGGGATTATTTCAATCTTGTTCTACAATAATTCAAGAGGATTGTTTCTTTTTTGTTTATTTTGTTATTCAGTCCATGTCTTTTTAAAAACACTGACAGTGATGGTTTGAAATAAATCCCTACTTCATTTATTGCAATGAAATAATAGTTTAAAAACTTATCTCAAAATTGGAGACAACAAAAGTTAGTGCATAGAAGAGAGTGGTGGTTCTCAGACGGTCCGCGAGCCGGCGCTTGAGGGTCCGCAATTTAAAAAAAATTTGTGGACCCCAAGCCCCAATTTTTATTTTTTTTTTAATTAAATTTTATTTATTTATATACTTACAAGTAGGGGTGCACAGATTGCAGTTTTCTGGCCGATCGCAGATTTCTAAAAAGTTTAACCTGCCGATACCGATTTTGTTCTATAAGCAACACCGTCAGGTGTTATAAGGTCACAATGCACCTTCAATTTTCCAATATTGTTTTATTGAAAAACATATCCTTGAACAATATCTTGGAAAAAAATACAAACTTGTTTTAACTGGCCATGAGGTAGAGCTCTGAAATATGAATGAAGTTCAGACAATTGTTGTTAAAACTAAAAAAAAATCACTAAAGTCAGTTTCTTATTCAGGTATCCGCCTATTTCCAATTTCCCAAAATTAAGGAAATCGGCCAATTTATCGGCGCACCCGTACTTACAAGCACATAGATTTTTAACAAACCATTAAAATACACCAAAATCCAGGAAATCACATCTACTTTATTCAAAATTTTCTGTGGGAGGACCACCAGACCCGCCCGCCCGCTGTTTGTGTTCTGGCATCAATCGGTTTAAAGATTAATCCCTGGTACTTGCTATGACTTCTGCTGCTATGATTCTGCTCACTCGTATGTAAAGAGTTTTCTGTCATTATTTGGAGAAGTGGCAACACATTTATTCTGTTCATTGTGTGAATCGATAAAAGTTTTAAAGTGTTTTTTGATACTGTTAATTTTCTCAAAACTAATTCTTGGAAGATGAAAGTACAAATGTTGTTTATTAAGTGTGTCTTGAATGAAAAATACCTCATGTTTAAAAGTATAAAAATTGTATTAACACTAGGGGTGCAACCCTGATTTCCTTAATTTTGGGTGATCGGCAGTCGGCCGATGCTTCCGTGAGAACAGATATTTTTAGTTTTAACAATTGTCTGAACTTCATTCATATTTCAGAGCTCTACCTCATGGCCAGTTAAAACAAGTTTGTATTGTTTCTAGGATATTGTTCAAGGATATGTTTTTCAATAACATAATATTGGAAAATTGAAGGTGCATTGTGATCTTATAACACCTGACGGTGTCGCTTATAAAACAAAATCGGTATCAGCAGGTTAAACTTTTTAGAGATCGGTGATCGGCCAGAAAACTGCAATCTGTGCACCCGTAATTAACACTATTAAAGAACATGTCTTAAGTATTCGTGTTACAAATATTTCCATTGCATTAAAGAGACTAATTGAAAAAATTATTTAATAAACATGAATGTTATGAGGAGGTCCCTGAAACTTTTCTCCCTGTAAGGTGTTCCTGAACCTAAAAAGTTTGAGTCTTAGAGCAAAATACTTAAAACACAAAGACTTGATGCTTAGGATAAAATAAATAAATACATTCAAAACAATACATGCAATAATTTAAGGAGTATTTAGACATACCTTTAGGTTCACTACACATTTACGGTAGAATATTTTAAATGTTGGGTCATAAGTTCAGATTTGTATCTTTTTTCTGTCCAGTGTTCAGCACCGAACAGAACACTGGACAGCACAGAACATACGGGTCTTTGTTTTTAGAAGCACTAGTTACAGGAAAGTTGATCTTGTAATGAAATCGTGTAAACAATGAACGAACAGTCTTACGCAGTAATGTGTGATCCGGTGTTAGCATTCAGAACATGCTTTAAGAATGACTCTCAGCTACTACCACATCTAAATGTATTTTAGTGTATGTAAAATTCTGTGGCAGCCATCTTTTATTGGTCTGGCTCTTCATTTTTGACTTGTGTTTGTACAGCCAACAATAATTTCCTGAGAGTTTCACCTACATTTTCCAGTGATTTGTGGATTTATGCTAAAAGACGGACACTGTTGAGACCAACAGTTAGTGCTGAAATTCATTCATAATAAGAACAATAATACATTTTTATTTAAAAAGCATCTTTCAGGTGTAGAATATATGAAGTTAATAGAGGAAGAAGGATGACACTTGCTCCTCACTACACTTATTTACTTATTTTGCGCTCGTTAAAGTGGGGTACCAGCTGGTCAATTTATTGACCAGCAACAACAACTTAATTAATATAGTCACCCTTTAATAATCAGGACTCAGTCAGTGAAGTAGAATCTGTTAATTACAGGGAGTTTTATACCATAACATAAAAATTCATCCAAAGAAGGAGACCAAAATTGTCTTTGAAGTTTTATTACAAAAGTAATTAATCAAACTAAACAAAATCAAAACAACAAATGAAAATTGATAATAATTCGTAGAATAACTTGTTTGAAGTGTATTAAAGTAATTACTAAAACAATAATGAACAATCTAAATAATAAATAAGCAATCAAGGATTTTTTTTTTTAATCTAAAGCAAAATTAACTCTTTGATCAGGAATTATTTAGGTTTTTATACACACACTAATTTAGACAAAGTTAACTATTTAATAGTTGCTTCAGATTTTGGTTGAGAGAAGTTATTTAAAGTGACCAGATCAAGTCCGTTATCATCACTGCAAGTCAGGAAATGATTGATCACGCTGCAGCAGCTAAAATGAAATAGCCAGACCCAGCGTTGCACCAAGTCACCAGGTTTCTGCTCCTTACCGGGTCAGTTTGACGGCACAAGGTCACTCGTCTTTCTGGGGTTCTGCTGGTGGATCAGACCAGGAACACCACGAGGAGAGGACCAGCCAGGAACTGCCCAAGGTAGCTGAGGTCACTGTGACAGATTCAGGGCTCGGTAAGGAGGAGAGGAGGAGAAGGTGTGCGGACCATCGGCAACCTTCAGCAGGCTTACTCAACACAGTACAGCTAAACACAAAGAAACGTTCAATACAGAAACAATTGGACTTTATTTGTAACAGAAGACATTTCACTCCTCATCCGAGGAGCTTTCTCAATTCAAAGAGCAGAGAGTGAGGTGTTCAGGTTATAAGGCTGAGATAAAATACATATACACATGTTGATTGACAATTCACACCTCACACCTCAACAGTAGGGGTTTCTTAAGGTCTTTGTTACTCTTAATTCACAGATGAGGCCCCTCAGTTCCCATCAGGTGTGAAAACTGGCTGGGAGTCGGTCTTAAAGTTGCATTATAGGTTTTTGAAAGTGGAAAGCCGAGGCCGCCTCCTCTGTGAAGAGGCGGTTTTTCTCTTTTAACATAAATTGCTTCCTTCACTCTCCTCTCGCTACAAATAAAGTCTAGTTGTTTTTGTATTGAACGTTTTTTAAATTTATCATGTTCTGGATGACTGAGAATCTTCACCAGTATACAGCTAAACAACAACATCCAGCAGAAAATATGTGTAATGATAAGAGTAAAAAAATAGAATAAAATCAAACATTAAAATAGAAAGTAAACCTGCCTAAATTAGGATGGGCTGATCTAAAGAGGTGGGTTTTAAGACCAGTTTGGAACATGTTCAGTGCCCCATGGTGGTGAGGCAGGCAGAAGGTATAGAGAGGTGGAGGAGGAGGAGATGAAGATATGCAGGAGGAGATGAAGATATGCAGGAGGTCAGATGGGCAAGATTGTGGATGGCTTTCAAAGTGTAGAGAAGAATTTTGAAGATGAGGCAGGATTTAACCAGGAGCCAGTGGAGCTGCTGCAGGACGGGAGTGACGTGATTATAGGAGGGGGTTTGGGTGACACGGGCAGCAGAGCTCTGGATCATCTGTAACTTATGAAGGGATTTGTGGAGAGGCCACATAGAAGGGAATTATAATAATAGATAATAATCATCCAAAAGTAGTTTGTAAAATGAAAACGGAGAATCATCACTGGGTCAATTCTCTGTCTAATTTATGATATAATATAATAATATAAATGAACTTGTCCCTCTCTGTTTATGTTTGAACACAGTTTGTTAGTTTAATTACTTCTTCAGCTCTATGCAGAAAACAATCAGTGATCCAAGGTTTTGTGTCTTCACAGGGGATTTGTTCAGTCAGCTTATGAGGGATGATCCCTCCACCATCAAAGGAGCAGAGATATTAATGCTGGGAGAGATGCTGACATTACCACAAAACTTTGGGTAATCACCTTCTTTTTCTTGTGCCACTTTATATTTTTATCACACAAGCAGTTTTTGTGTAAAACCCTTTTCTTTTTGCATTCGGCAGAAATATTTTTCTTGGTGAGACTTTCTCCAGTTATATAAGTGTGCATAACGACAGCAACCAGGTTGTAAAAGACATTCTTGTGAAGGTATCGTTAAACAGAAACTGACAGAACGAATGCAGTTTTAACATCATTTGTGATTCTTGATTATTTTTGATGTATTGGCTGATTGTTTTTACAGGCTGATCTCCAGACGAGCTCTCAGAGGCTCAATCTCTCAGCATCAAACTCTGCAGTGGCTGAGCTCAAGCCTGAGCGCTGCATTGATGATGTGATACATCACGAGGTCAAAGAAATTGGAACACACATGTGAGTACAGATTTATCGCCCCCAATAAAAGAAAGGTTGGCAATGTAGGTTTTGCCTTTGTGTGTGTGTGTGTGTGCATCAACTCAACATATTTTAATGAAACTCTCATAAAGAAACTTTTGGATGCACTTCTGAACTGATTATCTTTCGGCATCAACCTGATTCAAGATGGCGGCTGCAGCTAATCAGCTTTAGCCAACACAAACATAACTCTAACTCAGTCTGTTCTACATTTATTGAGATAAATTTGGATGTGGCAGTAGCCGTGTCATAGTGAGACACGTTTTAAGGCCTCTGCATGCTCCATCCAAAGTGGCGAAATCAGCTTTCATTCACGTCATTCTTTGTTTGTTTAGTGGGTCAACCATTGAGGTGGGGGAGAGGGTGGACTCCAGAAACCATCTTAGCACCATCAAACTGGTTGACCCACTATGCAGGGGTTCTTTTAAGACTGAGCTGGCTGTGGCTCCTCTGACTGATGAAGTGTTTTGGATGAAAGATGAAGCGTTTCAACACAAAGAAACCGTCCAGAGGACCTGACTGAACTTTTGTTGGATTTTTTTACCAACATGAACATGAACTCTGATCTAGAAAAGGAACTTGCTGAAACTATATTAACTTGTGGCGGCTGTGGCTGAGTGGTTAGAGCAGTTGTCCTCCAATGCGAGAGTTGGGGGTTAGATTCCACCAGCAGTCACATGCCTAAGTGTCCCTGGGCAAGACACTGAACCCATAATGCCTCCGATGTGTGTCCCATGAATGTGATAAAGCACTGATCAGTCTTTGTAGAGATCTAGTAGAGTGCTGTATGAATGGATAAATGAGGGCACAGATTGTAGTGTCAAGCACTTTGAGTGTCTTGTTCAGATAGAAAAGCGCTGTATAAGTACAGTCCATTTGTAAAAGATAAGGATCGAATTAACTAATACAATGTCAGAGAACGTTTCTTAGTGACAAAATGAGCATTCGTCCTTTTAATACATTTTTTTCTCATGTCTAGGATCTTTTTTTATTCAATTCAGTTTATTTATATAGCACCAAATTACAACAAAGTTGTCTCAGGGCACTTTACAGGAACATTCACATACATAAAAGCCAATTAGTAAAGTTCTCTATCTAAGGAATCCATCAGACAAGTTGAATCTTGGCTTCGTTGCAGTCTCACATCCTGAGCAAGCACAGTGGTAACAGTGGAAAGGAAAAACTCTCTTTTTAAAAGGAAGAAACCTCCAGCAGAACCAGGCTCAGGACAAGCGGCCATCTGCTTTGACCGGCTGGTTTGAAAGGACAGGAAGGAGAGACAGACGAACACAGAATGGTAGGTCCAGGTATAGGTCCAGGTGTATCTGAAAGACAAAAAAAAAAAAAAAAAACACATGTTAAGGATATAAAAAATAATTACAAATACAAAACAGGTTGAGCAGAGTAAGTAAAGACAGTAGCAGTGAAACGTGGGGTCAGTTTGTCCTCCAGCAGTCTAAGCCTATAGCAGCATAACTAAGGGACAGCTCAGGAAACCCAAGCTGACCCAAACTATAGGATTTATCAAAAAGGAAAGTCTTAAGCCAAGTTTTAAAACTGGATAATGTGTCAGCCTCATGGACAGAGATTGGAAGTTGGTTCCACAAGAGAGGAGCCTGATAACTGAAAGATCTGCCTCCCATTCTGTTTTTGTAAATTCTAGGAACCACAAGTAAACCTGCAGTCTGAGAGCGAAGCGCTCCGTTAGGAAAATATGGAACAATAAGATCTGTAATATAAGCTGGAGCCAGGCTGTCGAGAGCTTTGTAGGTTAGAAGTAAGATTTTGAATTTTATTCTGGATTTGACAGGGAGCCAATGGAGAGAAGCTAAAACTGGAGAAATATGATCTCTCCTACTAACTCCAGTTAAGACTCTGGCAGCAGCATTTTGGATCAACTGGTGATGTTTTAAATAAGTATTAGGACACCCAGATAATAAATCATTGCAATAGTCCAGTCTAGATGTGACAAATGCATGGATCAGTTTTTCTGCATCATTTTTAGATAAGATGTTTCTAATTTTAGTGATGTTACGCAGGTGGAAGAAGGCAGTTCTTGTAATGTTTTTAATGTGGGGGATAAAAGACATGTCCTGATCAAAAATAACACCAAGATTTTTAACATTAGAGTTGGAGGACATATTAATGCCATCTAAGGAGGGAGAAAGACTGAAAAATGCATTCCTAAGGTGCTCGGGTCCAAAAACCAAAACCTCAGTTTTGTCTGTGTTCAACAGGAGAAAATTAAGGGTCATCCAGGTTTTTATGTCTTTCAGACATGCTTGTAGTTTAAGTAGCTGATTGGATTCATTGGGTTTAATGGACAAATATAATTGTGTGTCATCAGCATAACAATAAAAATTTATCCCATGCGGTTTAATAATTTTACCTAACGGAAGCATATATAAAGTATTGGCCCAAGCACTGAGCCCTGAGGAACTCCATGACTAACGTTGGTGTATGAAGAAGTTTTATTATTTACATTTACAAACTGGAATCTATCAGATAAATTCAAAAAGCGTTCAATACAAAAACAACTGGACTTTATTTGTAACAGAAGACGTTTCGCTCCTA
>NC_056515.1:13979434-14009160 GCF_014905685.2 Nematolebias whitei
TATCAATCAATCAATCAATTTTATTTATAAAGCACCCTTCATACTAAAAGCAGCTCAAAGTGCTGTACAGAATTATAAACAATAAACCCACAAAATAAATGCAAACAGCACACACAAAATAAAATTGTATGGAAAATGTATAGACTGAACAGAAATGAACCAGTTCAGGAAATACAGTTAAAAAGATGGGTCTTGAGCCTGCTCTTAAAAACAACATTTTCTGCGGCCCTCAGGTTCTCCGGCAGACTATTCCACAGACGGGGGCCATAGTACTGGAAAGAGGCCTCACCGTAAGTGTGAGTTCTGACTATTGGAACTTTTAGTAGTCCAGTGCCAGAGGACCTTAGTGTCCGCGGGGGTTCATAGGGTAATAGCAGCTCTGCAAGATAAGATGGTGCGAGACCATTGAGACATTTAAAAATCATTAAAAGAATCTTAAAATCAACACTGAGACGCACAGGGAGCCAATGCAATGATTTTAAAACAGGTGTAATAAGAGCTTGCCTTCTGGTCTTGGTTAACACACGAGCAGCAGAGTTTTGTAAAAGCTGAAGGCTGGATAAATTTTTCTTAGGGAGACCAGAAAGCAGTGCATTACAGTAGTCTAAACGGCTAGATATAAAAGCGTGCATCAAAGTCTCAGTATTAGTAAAAGAGAGAAGAGGGCGGACTCTGGCTATATTTTTTAGATGATAAAATCCTGTTTTGACTATATGTTTGATATGTGGAATAAAAGTAAGCTCAGAGTCAAAAAGAATGCCCAGGCTTATTACTTTTTTGGAAGGTTTTAAAGACAGAGATTGTAATTTCTGAATTGTATTTTCTTTTTGAACCTCCGGTCCAATGATTAAAACTTCTGTTTTGTCCTGGTTTAGCTGGAGAAAGTTCTGTGCCATCCAGGACTTTATGTCTGAAATGCAATTAAAAAGTGCAGTGATTGGCCGGGGGTCATCATGAGATAATGAGATGTATAGCTGTGTGTCATCAGCATAACTGTGGAAACTTATCCCATGGCTCCTGATGACTCCACCAAGCGGCAACATGTACAAATTAAAAAGTAGGGGGCCTAAAATAGAGCCTTGGGGGACGCCATAGTTGGCTTCATGGATCTGCGAGGTGCATGTATCCATACTTACCATAAAGGTTCTATCTGTGAGATAGGAGTTGAACCACAGAAGAACAGTACCAGAAAGACCGACCAGGTGTTTTAATCTATTTAGAAGAATTTGATGATCTACTGTATCAAAGGCTGCAGTCAGATCCAATAGAACAAGAACTGAGAGCTTGTGTGAATCCAGATTACACCTTAAATCATTCACAATTTTTAATAGGGCTGTCTCTGTACTGTGGTTCGTCCTAAAACCAGATTAATACTTTTCTAAAATACCAGCATCATTTAAAAAGTTATATATATACATACATATATATATATACATACATATATATACATATATATACATATATATATACATATATATATATATACATATATATATATATATATATATATATATATATATATATATATATGTACAGTGTTTCCTCTAGTTAACTTGCCATAGCAGGGTGCTCATCTCATCCACGATTTTTGTTGATGGGGGGACGGACACTTGTCTGAGCGCAGCTTGTACAAAACTGCTGTCTGAGTGCGGGCAGGGGGTGTTTAGCATGAGGGAAGAGGCAACGTGAGTGCTGCCTTTAGCTTATTAGCTAGAGAACCTGTATTTCTCGCTGCTAGCTTAGTGCTATGTCATTGCCGGGAGGGCAGGTGGGGGGGCAAGTTTGGTTTGGTATGCGGGGTGCTCAATTCTGTTGACGGGGTGGGGCACCCCGCTTGTATCATGGTAGGGGAAACATTGATGTATATAACAAAGTCCATGCTCAATAATCCATGTATACAATCCAACATTTTTCAGTCAGGTCATCTGAACAGTTTCTTTTTTTTTTTTGTGCTGAAACGTTTCGCCTTCGGTCTGGAAGGCTTCATCAGTCAAGGAAACACAACAAAACTAATTCTTCCCCCCAACATCTCACTCCAAAGTGGAACAAACCAGTTCTCCTTGTGATAAGATGGTTTCTTTGGTACGCCCCCTCCTCCATTGCTGCCCCCCCCCTCTCTCTCTCTTCAGCCCCCCTCTCCCCCTATCTCTCTCCCTCCCACTCTCTCTTTCTCCCACTCTCTCTCTCTATCTCTCTCTCTCTCTCTCTCTCTCTCTATATATATATATATATATATATATATATATATACATGTAAAATACTAAAATAAACTACTACTTGTACTACTATTCCTACTTCACGGTTTTTCACTTATCACGGAGGGCTGAGAATGGAAACCCTAGTGATAAATGAGGGACTACAGTATATAAATGACTTCAAGGAATGAAAGCCTTTAGTTTCCACATGGATTTGTCTTTTTATTCTCACACAAGTGTGAAACCAAACTCCTCTTATATTTCTATACGTTCAGCACAAACATGACAACCTCTTTTTTTCTTGTTTTAAAACTTGGCTTCTTCTCTTCCAACTTCCAGCTTAGTTTGTGCAGTCAGTTACACCTCTCAGTACGGGGAGAAGCTCTATTTTCGCAAGTTCTTCAAATTCCAGGTGAGATATTGATTGTTCTCATTAGAATAGTTGAGTGGGGACTTGGAGATTCTTTGAGAGGTCTGAAGAAATGCCTCCAAGCTACAACAGTGCAAATACAATTACCGTGTTTTTTTGCCCTATAAGTTGCGTTTTTTTGCATAATTTGCATGCCCTAAGACTTATACGCCGAAGCGATGTATTTATGGATTTTTTTCTCATATTTATGAACCAATTTTTGGCTGAGATATGATCGTTTTCATTCATTCTGACTGAAAATATTGAACACTCCCATTTTCAGCCGCGTAGTATGGCATGCCGTTGTGTCATGTAATAGGTAAAAGTGGCTATTAATGACACAATCATCTTGCCATAGCCTTCCACCTTCGTCCAGCTCGCCTTGAGCAACCGTCAAATCAGCTTCATTTCGCTGCGCTGTCCCGGCAAAATGAAGCTGATTTGACGGTTGAAGTGCATTTATTAAGGAAAAGTTCAACTGAGACACACCATTACTGTAATGTCGAGCAAACAAATAATTGTTTGAGGTGCTTATCTTTTTAAATTTCGAAGGAATGCACAGCGTTCCTCTTTCTGATGTCCTCCCCATCTGCGCACTCCCGTAGCACCGAGGCAGATAATACTTTTGAAATGCAGCTGATTTGACCGTCAAAGTGCATTTATTAAGTAAAAGTTAAACTGAGACACACATTTGCTATAATGTCGAGCAAACAAATAATTGTTTTAAGTGTTAATCTTGTTAAATTCTTGTTAAAGTCCTCCTGTGCACGCTCCCGCGACCGCCATTTGGCAGCCAATCAATTTTTGGCACAACACCGGCCCACATTTCCAGGTGGTCAGCGGTGACACGTAACAAATGCGTCTGCGGTGACACATAATAGATGCAACGTATTTGGCGAAGCAATGTATTTTTGTTTTTTCCACTTTATTAGACATATTTGGACTGATGCGACTTATAGGGCGGAGCCACGTTTAGGGCAGAATATACGGTACCCATGCTTGTGTGATTTGGTTTCTTACAGTCATCTGGAGAGAACTGAAGTGTAATTTTTAGTTTGATTTTTTAAATAATTATTATTTTTCTTAGTAGAAGTGTTTTTAATTCAGCTGAGTGGAAAAACAGTGTGATAAAACTCCAGCGTTTAGTTTTCAATGTATTTTAAATCAGGTTTTAAAGCCACTGGATGTGAAGACAAAGTTCTACAATGCAGAGGTAAAAACACACAAATATTATTATTTTAAGAGTAAACCTAACGTGCTTCAGTTTATGTTTCATGTCATGTATGGGAACATTTCCATTAGATTAGACCTCATCTAAAATCTCTTGTTTCTCCAGTTACAAATTTGTCTGTTTCTGTTGTTTGGAAAATGTAAAAGCTGGAAAACAAGATTTTTTTTTAAGTAGAGGCAATTATCAGTAGCTTTTTACCTTTTATTTCTTATTTTTATGTAGTAGCTTATTTGTATTTGACTGCAAACATTCATTGTCATCAACTTTTGCATGTAACTTCATTTGTTCATTGAGTCTTGTATTTTATTTTCTCCA
Source organism: Nematolebias whitei (assembly GCF_014905685.2). NCBI lineage: Eukaryota > Metazoa > Chordata > Actinopteri > Cyprinodontiformes > Rivulidae > Nematolebias > Nematolebias whitei. The sequence continues at coordinate 13,983,585 of NC_056515.1, forward strand.
TTAGAGTGACCTGAGTTCTGTGGTAATTCCTTTTTCTGTTCTCGTGGCTGATTGTTAGCTGCTGCTTCACCTGTTTCTGCTACACCACGCTGGCTTCTGAACTCAAAGAAAGGTGCAGAATTAAATAATGGAAGGATACGTCTGAATGTTTTCAACCTCTTTAAAGATGAACAAATTGAACATCCATTGATTTGCCCTTTCTTTGTTTTCATGCTTTCTTGCAAAATCACATACAGGGTGGGGTTGCACCTGACGTCTGTGTTGTCAAATTGTGGTGGGTGGGACCATATTGATTATGTTAAATCTTAATCTAAAAAATTCAAATAATATTGTTCGAATGCCACTAAGGATGATTTTACTTTAATCTCATTTTTAGTTTTTGTAATTTGAAGTTGAATGTTTGATGGAACAAACCAAGTCTTATTAATAATGATTAAGAAAATAAAATACCGTCTTGTTCTAGTCATTTGACTCATACTCGGTCTAATGTGGCTGAAATATTTATTATTTCTAATACGTTTGGCTTTGCATGGAGCAGAAATGCTAAACTTTGATTACACAGACATTCTAATTGGGTTCACGTGTCATAAGTTTCAGACAATAACTAATCTCTGCTTTTTCCTGTTTGAATTTCTTGGTGAGGCAGAGGTTGCACAGATGATCTCAGTAAAAAAAAAATAATTGGCAGAGTTGTTCTCCTAATGCGTCAACTAAAAGCTTACTTAAACAGTAAAACAACAATCATGTCAAGGCAAATCATCCATCGTTCGCTTGTTCCCGAGTCGGGTCGTGGGGGCAGCAGCTTGAGCAGGGATGCTCAGACGTTTCTTTCTTCCAGCTCTTCTGGGAGGAGTTAGTCGTTCTCAGGCAGACCGAGGCAAATGGCACTTTGCCACTGTCTCTACCCTCATCGGTTCTGCACCAGACTGCACCAGTTAAGGGCCTGCCCAATGCTGGTACCCACCCCCACTCAGACCAGTTTATGGAACTATTTTGTTCAAAGCGAGCTGGAAGGCGCTACAAGAAATGATCAAATTTACTGCAAGATATTGGAGATGACGGTGCAGCATGGCTACACCCGGACCTTTAAGCACTGCTGAGACAAGCTAAACAATTTAAAGTCAGATTACAGTGATGATGCCCGCCCACTTTTCAATAATGATCCCATCCACAGAGCGGGGAAACAAGTCACAGTGGCAATTCATCTACACCTGAGAAAAACCGATCAGAGAACCGAGAGCCGACGCAAATTGTACTTATCTATGGCAAAGCAGCTAAAGTCTCTCCAGTGTGTCCTGGGTCTTCCCTGGCTCCTCTCCCAGTTGGACATGCCTGGAAAACCTCTCTAGGAAAGCGTCCAGGTGGCATTCTTAACAGATGCCTGAACCACCTCAGCTGGCTCCTCTCGATGTGGAGGAGGAACAATTCTACTCTTGAGTTTCTTCTGGATAACTGAACCTCGTCCTGTCTGTAAAGGAAAGTCCAGCCATCCTGTGAAGAAAATTCATTTAGACCACCTGTATCCGTGATCTTGTTCTTTGCTCACTACCCCAAGGTTTGTGACCATAGATGATGGTAGGAACATTGACGGACAGGTAAACAACACGGAGCTTCCCCTTGCAGCTCAGTTCCCTCTTCACCACAACAGACCGGCACAGAGTCCACAATACTGCGAAAGCTGCACGGCTCTGTCTGTCATTCTAACAATCCATTCTTCCCTCACTCATGAACAAAACCCAGAGATACTTGAACTCCTCCACTTGAGCCAGAACCTCACCCCCTACCCAGAGGAGGCGATCCATCCTTTTCTGACTGACCATGGCCTCAGATTTGGAGGAGCTGATCTCATCCCAGTTGCTTCTGGTACTCATGTATAATATTTTGTGCAGACCAGAAAAGTGTGTGATTCATACAAGATGTTGTTCTGCACAAGAGAATATCCAGTGCAATTTAGGTATTCTGTTCAGAAAGTCACATAAGACATCTATGTGAGCTATATTTTGATCTTAAGTTAGATTAGAACATTCTTGTCAGTGTCTATATAACCAACAATTTTCTTTGAATTTTTGGAAGGCTTAATTAATATTTAGAGTTTTCAGAAAGATGGATATATATTCTTCTGAAGCCATTGTTGGAGAACATGAGGTTAAGAACATGTGGCTCACCTAACAAAAGAATTATCTGTTGTGCACAAGATAGTTTCTTGTGTGCACAAGAAAACTAACCGTGAGTACCAGATATTTATGTAGTACCAGATATTATGTGTCGAGGAGAATAATAATAATAATAATGTGTTATGTGTTGTCATCATTGTATGTTCCCATACAATGGCGAAATTGGCTCTCTGCATTTAACCCATCCACCACCAGGTGGAGCAGTGGGCAGCTATGGAAAGCGCCTGGGGAGCAACTGGGGATAAGGTGTCCTGCTCAGAGACACCACGAGATGTGCAATGACCAATTTAGCACTCCAGATAGATTCTCATGGTCACAAGAGACCTCATTTAAACATTTTTGTATACCAAAAACCCCACATCAGTTGCAACGTCTTCTGGATAAATAATGAAAATTAAAAAAAAATAACTGATTTAAGTATCCTTTTATCTATTTTCTTCTCTTTATCTGTGGTCACATCATGGGGACAATAGATCCAGGAGGGAAAACCAGACATCCCTCTCCCCAGCAGCACTCTCCAGATAGGTCTGGGTCAGATAGGATAAAAGATCCCTCCAGCTTGTTCTGGGTCAGCCCCAGGGTCTCCTCCCAGTGGGATATGCCTGGAAAACCACCAGAGGGGACAGAGCTCCTCACCTTCCTCAGAGTCTAGCCTCCCTAAGAAGGAAGCTTATTTCAGTGGCTTCATCCAGAATGTCATTATTTTGATCATAATCCATACCTCATGACAAATGTGGTCTAGTAAACTGGGAGTTTCACCTTTCAGCTGTGTTTTATTCTTCACAAGTAATCAGAGCAACACTCATTACTGTGGACAAAGACCCATCAATCCATCCCTCGCTCCGTCATACCATCAGATGTGCGGAAAAAAAATGCCCAAATACTTAAAGTCTGCCTCACCCCCAACACAGAGGGAGCCGTCCACCATTTTCCAGTTGAGAACCAGGTGCTCAGACTCTGAATTAGGTATTTAATTGGAAATACAAAAACAGTTATGTGACGTTTTGGAGAACATTTTAAAGAACCTAGTTAATAAATTAAATTATTGAGCTCATTGTTAATGTGCAGCTTCTCCTTCATTTGGCAGCACACTTATACTAACATGTGGCCAAAGGTACACTGAGCCGACCTGGTAGAGTTTAATTCATGTAATGGTAAATAATATTTGATAAATATTCACTGAAAGGCCCTCACATCACCTGATGAACAGCTCAAAGGATTGGTTCACATTTGTTTTTACCTTCTTACAGTTTGAACACTGATATAATCTTATGGAGAGAGGCAAATAACTTTAGAACAATCTTATAGATATCAAAAATCTGACAGAAGAAGTGGGAGCAAGCAAAACGGTGCACATCTGCAAAACAGGCATGAAGTTAAGATCAGTTTGAGAGAGAGAGAAAAAGAACTTGTATTTTGTTGTTATTGTTTACATTTTAGTAGACATTTTCACCTCTTTTTAGTTTGTCTTTCAGACTAAATTTCTAGAAAAAAAAAATAGTTTGTCCTTACTCTGCTGAAGCTCCATCAGGTCCAGTAAAACAGTTTTTCTCTACGTGTGGACTGTGCTCCCTGCTCTACAGGGAAGTATTCTCTGACCATCACAACCAGTGAAAGCAGGTGGAAAATTACAGTAACCACAAAATACACAGCTTTAGGAACAGTTTGCAAAATGTGAACTTCTCCTTTGATGCAGTAACATTTTGCACAAACTTCAGTAGCTAAGGACGATGCTCAGTTCACCTGTCAGAATTGTGTATTTGCTTATAATGGTAAATGAGAAGAGTTTATGTAACGCATCGCCTCTGTGTTAGACAGATGAAGTGTTTCTGGAAGCTCAGATCCAGAACATCACCACCTCACCCATGTTCATGGAGAAAGTGTCTCTAGAACCTTCCATGATGTACAATGTTACAGAACTCAACAGTGTCACTTGTGAGAATCAGAGGTAAAGGCATTTTTCCACGTGTTGAATTAAAAAAACAAAAACTGTATTTAAACTTGATGCTAATTTGGAACTTGTCACTTGGCAGAGAGTCTACGTTTGGTAAAATGTCCTACCTGCAGCCTATGGACACACGGCAGTATTTGTATTGCCTGAAACCAAAGCCGGAGTATGCAGAGAAGGCCGGTGTCATTAAAGGAGTGACGGTAATCGGGAAGCTCGACATTGTTTGGAAGACCAACCTCGGGGAGAGAGGGAGGCTGCAGACCAGTCAGCTGCAGAGAATGGTACCATTGACACTTTTCTGCTGTTTATTTATTTATCTTTATCGACTGCTGCCGAAGCACTAGAGGCAAAGGATACAATTTGTGCCTCTGTGTGTGTGTGTGTGTGTGCGTGTGTGCGTGCGTGTGTGTTTACCGTATTTTTCGCCCGATAAGTCGCCGTTTTCTTTCATGCCTTGCGACTTATACGCTGAAGTGACGCATGTATGGATTTTTTTCTCATATTCATAAACTAATTTTTGACTGAGATATGACCGTTTCCATTCATTCCGACTGAAAATATTGAACACAACCATTTTCAGCTGCTAGATGGCACTCGAGCAGTTTGGCATGCTGCTGTGTCATGTAATAGGTAAAAGTGGCTATTAATGACACAGTCTGCCTGCCATAGCCTGCCACCTTTGTCCAGCTCTGAGACACACCTTTACTATAATTTTGAGCAAACAAATAATTGTTTTTAAGTGTTAATCTTGTTGAAGTCCTCCCGTGCACGCTCCTGCGTCCACCATTTGGCAGCCAATTGATTTTTGGCACAACACTGGCCCACAATTCCAGATTGTCAGTGGTGACATGTAACAAACGCGACGCATCAGCGGTGACACATAATAGATGCGACATATTTATGGATTTTTCCACTTTATTAGACAAATATGGACTGATGCAACTTATAGGACAGTGCGATGTGTATTAAATGTACATTAACAACTGATTTTCCTTTGCAGTCAATTTAATTAAAGATGGCAGCTAGCATTAAAAGAATACAAGTCAGTTTTAAGCATATTGAGCTAGACTTTGATGTTTTAGTAGCTGAGAGTCACCTCTTGCTGTTGCACGACATCGCATGAGTTTGTGCATTACTGTACATTATTTTCAGGGGTTGATCAAAATCACTTTAACGCTCAATCTCTTTTCAGTGTTAAACAGTCGGAGGTAACACCTGACATGAAAGGCGGCAGGTGATGTGCGCTACTTTAAGGAAAGCTAGACTTTCAATTCAAAATGTTTTTGTGTTCTTTAGGCTCCAGGATATGGAGACATTCGGCTGTCTTTGGAGATAATCCCTGACACTGTAAACCTTGAAGAACCGTTCGACATCATCTGTAAAATTACCAACTGCAGGTGGAAATCCCCCTAAAGATACTGTACCTCCCACATGAGTAACCTGACTGGACACTCTAACCACCAGCTTCTCTGTAAATTTCATGTTGTAGTGAAAGAACCATGGACCTGCTTCTGGAGATGTGCAACACGAGCTCAGTCCACTGGTTGGGGATATCAGGACGACAGCTGGGGAAACTTACTCCTGGTTCCTCCCTCTTGCTGCCCCTCACAGTCTTCTCCTCAGTCCAGGGTCTGCAGGTAAGCTCCAAACTTGCGTACCGTAATTTATGGACTATTGAGTGCACTTTAATATAAGCCACGCCCACTAAAAAAAACTAAACTGTACATATATAGACCACACTTGTTTTCTAAGCTGCGGGTATCGACGTTGGAACAGGAGATATTTACACAGAAATATTTTTTTAACTTTTAATCAAATAATTTTATTTTATTTTTCTGAACAGTGCCTGTAACACGGCTGGTTAAAACATAAATTAAAATACAGTAGCCTACCAGGAAGTCATGGATTGCTATCTTCATCTTCCTCCTGCGCTCCATGTCCTTGAGCTTGTGTTGTCCTCTTCATCGCGCAGCAGCTTTTCAAAACCCGTTGGTGGAGGATTTTTTGGCACTGCTCCTCTCAGGATCCACTGGCAGACTGGAGCAAAAGTTGCTTTTTGCATGCGTCCAGTTTTGGTAAATGATTTCTTGTTGCCAGTTATCCAAGCCTCCCACCGAGCTCCGAGTGCCACATTAATGCATGATTCACACTTATTTTGAGTAGCTGCAAATACTTTGTTGTGCCCGCAGGGAGTGGGGGGGTTGGGATTCCCCTCCCTGTTTCATTGGTCCAGTGTGACCTGGTAGATAATTCCATTGGTCAGATTATTATTTTTTTTTTACTTTATTTATACAGGTAGTCTCATTGAGTCACGTGGACCCATCCCCCCAAGAGAGACATGTATTGGGTATCTGTGAGTGCCCGGGTGTGACGAGGCTAAATGCCAAAGTCAAAGTTTCTTTATTTGTCATCCAACATGTGGTACATGTGGTGGAATGAAATTATGTACACAGGGTCCCAGTTACATCCAACAAAAGTATTAAAATATAAAAGAAAAACAGTAATAAGATCTAAGATATGAACTCAGAAAAACATCAGCTAGAAATACACTAAGCACTAACAGCATAAAAACAATACGCCGAACAGCAGCACGAACATGAGTCTGTGAGAAATGTTTTGGCGGGATGAAGCTTGTTAGCTTGTCAAAAACAAAAAAAACAAAATCCATAAATTAGCTGCAGCATTGTATAAACTGCGGTGTTCAAATATGTGAAAAAAGTTGCGACTTATAGTCCAGAAATTACGGTAATCACAATTTTCTATTTTTCCTCACTTGTGCTTACATTCTTCTTCTCTTGCTTCAGAGTATTTCTGGACTGAGACTCACAGACACATTTCTGAAGAGGACCTACGAATATGACGACATCGCACAAGTGTGTGTGGTCTGCCCGTTTATGAGTAATGAGTGCTAGAAGTTTAAATAACTTTTTGTTGTTGCATTTCAGAAATGATTGGACCAACTTTGGAATTTTGCACTTGATATTTCACTTTTTTTTTCTTTTTTTTTTGCAACTTCTGAGGCGATGATACAGAATTTTAAAATAAATTGTGAATAATACAAATCAGATTTGTTGAAAATAATCATGTAAATGTGTGAATAAATACTCTGTAAAGTTTGATTTTTGACTTATTTTTACTAACATGCTGTGTTTTGGTGTGTGAACCTCAAGAATACAGAATGCCCTGCAAATTTTCTATCATTTTACTGAATTAATGTCACTATTTTGTTTTGTCTCAATATAATATGCACAGACGCTCAAAGCAGCTGAGTAGTAACTAGAAGCTTAAATCATGAAATGGTAAATGGACTGTACTTATACAGCACCTTTCTATCTTATTTCAAGATACTCAAAGCACTTTACAACAATCTGTGCCTCATTTACCCATTCATACAGCTCTATACTAGATCTATACAAAGCTAATTGAACAAATCATTCTAAAGAGACTAATCAGAGCTTTAGATCACATTCATACACTGATGGGACACACATCAGAGGCTATGAGGGGTTCAGTGTCTTGCCCAGGGACACTTCAGCATGCGACTGCTGGTGGATTCGAACCCCCAACTCTCGCATTGGAGGATGACTGCTCTAACCAATCAGCCACAGCCGCCCATGAATAGCTAAATTTAGGGAAATATTCATCCATCCATTATCTTTTACCCACTTCTTCCATTTTGGGTCACGGGGGTCGCCGGTGCCCATGTCCAGCAATCACTGTGCGAGGGGCGGGGTACACCCTGGACGGGTCGCAAGTCCATCACAGGGACACATAGAGACAAACGAGACAAACAACCATTCACTCTCTCATTCACACCTAGGGACAATTTAGAGTTACCAATCAGACTAACATGCATGTTTTTGGACCGTGGGAGGAAACTGGAGTACCCGGAGAAAACCCACGCATGCACGGAGAGAACATGCAAACTCCACCCAGAAAGACCCCGGAAAAGATAACTTAGTTAAATAAATCCTAAAATGAGCTAAAGAATTGCTAAAGCTAAAAATGGTAAAACAAGCTAAAAATAGTTAAACATGGTAAAACTAAAAATTGCAAATTGGCAATTCAGAATCCAGAAATTACAAAATAATTAAAAACAAGGTTTTGAAGTACAGTAGTCCCTCGCTACTTGGCGGTTTGCTCAACCGTGGTTTTTCCAAATAAAATTGGGCATGACACACAATTGGCTGATTGCTGGATGAGCCACACGATCAGCATTCATTTTTATTTAAAATAAGTTATTTTAAATAATTTAGCACCTGCTGCACCTGCCAGCCCTTAGCTGCAGAAGTTTCCTCCTGCAGTGTGTCACGATCTCTGTGGCCGAGAGCGCTGGCCGGAGGCAGAGCTGAAATCATGACATTCTGTGCCAAGGGTCTGCAACCTTTACGATCCAAAGAGCCATTTCTGCCCCTTCGCTCACTAAATTAAAATGTCCAGAGCCACAAAACTTACCCCAGCTATGATCATCTACTGGTGGCTCGTTGACCACTTTTCAGGCCAGTAGGAGTGACATAAAACTAAAAATATTTAATGATTTTAAGCATCCATTGATATTTTTACATTTCAAGACAAAAGAAAAAACAGGATGATTGTAAAGAAAGATTTATTTTTATAGTTTGTACCAATTAAAAAGATAATTTTAACAATGGTGGCACAAATTTCAGTTTACAAAGCCAATATAAGTTTTATTCATTCAAGGCAGTCAAATTTGTTCATAATGTTATTATTGGTAAGCCTGAGAGTTACCGGATCCAAGCAGTTACCAGAACGCACCCTTTCAAAATAAGAGAGTTCCCAGATCCTGTTCCGTAAGGATCCATCTCAAATTAAGCCCTGTCGCACAGTGATAGCTGAATTTGGGCACTAGTGACCCGAACAGGAAGAAGTGGGTAAAAGATAATGAGTGGATGGAAATTTAAACAATGAAATGCAGGTCTAGTGTTTTTTTTGTTTGTTTTTATTGTGTAAAAATTAAGTATTCTACTTGAAAGAAATAAAGCATAAAGTTAAATTATGTTTTACTCCTTGTATTAGTACTAGTATTCACAAATTTGCAAATACATGAAACTCAAAACTGGCAGTGGCTTGTCCACTTTGGTCAAAGCTTGAAAGAGCCGCTGCAGAGGAACCAAAGAGCCACATGTGGCTCCAGAGCCGCAGGTTGTAGACCCTTGTTCTGTGCTTTTTTAGAGCGTTTAGAAACATTGTTTAGAATATTGCAAGAGTGTGGGAAGGTTTAAAACGCCTTAATATACATCTATATAAATACTAGAATAAACTACAACTTGTACTACTAAAAAAAGTCCATGCTCAATAATCCAGGTATACAATCCAACAATTTGTATACCTGGATTATTGAGCATGGATTGTTTTTGGTTTTGAACCAGTTTGACATGACTGTCGACGAGGAAGAGGGCTGGCACAAGAGGAGGGGGCGTGCCAAAGACACCATCTTAGCACCAACATAACTGGTTTGTTCCACTTTGGAGTAAGCTGTTGGGGGAAGAATCAGTTTTGTGTTGTGTGTTTCCTTGACTGATGAAGCCTTCTGGATGGAAGGTGAAACGTTTCAGCAAAAAAAGAAACTGTCCAGATGACCTGACTGAAAATTGTTGGATTTGTTCTACTATTCTACTTGGCGGTTTTTCCACTTATAGTGGGGGTGGGGGGGTATGGATCCCCCGCGATAAACGAGGGACTATTGTATATGAAGAATTCTCAATCTGCAGTGAATTATTTGAGAAAATATTTTATGTAAAGCTCGATTTAAAAAATGTCAAAAGTTACAAGAAATCAAGTAATTGCATAAAATTTCTATCATGCTGGAGGTTTGAAATATAAATGTGTAAAAGAGCAAAGTCTGGAGAAAGTATAGAAGAAAGTGGAAAACACAATGTATATTTTAGTTTACAGTGCAGAACACTGACCTGTACATGAACATTCATGGAGGGCAGCACGGTGGCGCAGTTCGTAGAGCTGCTGCCTCTCAGCATGCGTGGGTTTTCTCCAGGTACTCCAGTTTCCTCCCACAGACCAAAAACATGCATGTTAGACTGATTGGTAACTCTAAATTGTCCCTAGGTGTGAGTGAGAGAGTGAATGGTTGTTTGTCTCTGTGTCCCTGTGATGGACTGAAGACCTGTCCAGTTTGTCCCCCACCTCTCACACAGTGACTGCTGGATATGGGCACCAGTGACCCCCACAACCCAAAAAATTAAGAAACGGGTAAAGATAATGGATGGATGGATTTGTAAATGAATGTAGTCTGCTTTTAAAAAATTACACAACATTCCAACTTTGTCAATATTGTTGATTGTGACAATAAGGGTTGAAAAAGTTATGAAATGATTTTTCGTAGTTTCATTTTTTCCCACAAAAACCTGACATGCATGGTTGGTAGACTTTTTATGAATACTACTTTTATTCAGTCTTGTATATATGCATTTAATCCCTTAACCACAGAAAGAAAGAAAAAAGTTACTTCAGCTCTAAATCAGACTGATCTTATCTGTCATGTTATTTAAAGACAAAAATCATGACAGTATTTTTATTTTTAAAACATTTATTATTGTTTTAGACAATATGCTGCCTTAGTATACATATTTGATTCCATAAAGCGTCTGATCTCAAATACCTGATTTAAGAGCATGCAAACAATATGAATAATCACCAATAAAATGATTTAAAGGGGTGGGGCATCCAACATCATATTGTCTTCATTCAAAGTTGAACTATTATGCATTGAAAATGAAAATGTGAGTCCTGTGTGTTCCAGGACTAAACCAGTTTTTTTTTTCGAAAGCAAATACAGTGAATTCTGACTACAAAAATAATATTAATCATCAATATAAACAAATATACCTGATGATCTGTGTACAAACAAAAAAAGCTGAACTGTTTCCTGCACTGCAGCTGAAGTACATTCCTTTCTGAGTCTGTATCGTGACTAAAACGTGAGGATTCTCAGCTCAGAGCATGAAGAGAGGAGAAGGTTTGAACAGAATAAAACATCTGGAGGAGACGTTCACTCGTGGTCTGTCAGAGGGCTGAAGGACGCCTTGGCTTGTTTTTAATGATCAGGTGTTTGAGAGATGTTTTCTTAGTCTTTCAGTCTCCATAAAGTGCCTTCAACCTCATCCTTGTCTCTTCATTCCAGCTCTGCCAAAGATTAGATTTGAAGAAATAGGTGTAGAGATTGTTATCGTGCCATGTGGTGACTCTGCCTTCAGAAAAAAAATGTGTTGGAGATAAAAAATTTGGAATGTTAATCCAGCAGATTTGTGCAAGATGAACCACTTTCATTTTAGATGTTTTTTAATTACCCAAACAGATCATGAGTGCTCCTCAGCACTGCCGCTGAAAGAGCGGCTCCGGATGTGGTTCCTCAGCTGCTCGATGAGCTCCGGGTTCTGCTGCTGGATTTGTTGAGCAAACTGTTGGCCCCTGATCACATGACAAGACACACATTGTTGTTTTTTTAGATGAGTAAATAAAAGCAACAAAACCACCTACTGCTGAGGATATACATGTAATATGAACACCGTTTTTTATTATTATTATTATTATTATTAAAGTTTGGTATTTTTAGGTCAGCTGTTCTCAAACTTTTGGGGTTCAGGGACCCCTCATAACCCTCATGTTTATTAAATAATTTTCTTCAGTTTGTCTCTGTAATGCAGTGGAAATATTTGTGTAACAAATACTTTAAGACCTAACAACAAAGTCCATGCTCAATAATCCAGGTATACAATCCAACATTTTTCAGTCAGGTCATCTGGACAGTTTCTTTTTTTTTTTGTGCTGAAACGTTTCACCTTCGGTCCAGAAGGCTTCATCAGTCAAGGAAACACACAAAAAAACTTATTATTCCCTCAACAGCTTACTCCAAAGTGGAACAAACCAGTTCTGCTTGTGATAAGATGGTGTCTTTCGTACACCCCCTCCTCCATTGCCGGCCCTCTTGCTTGACCTGTTTTTTTAAGAGTGTTAATATAATTTTTATACTTTTAAACATGGGGTATTTTTCATTCAAGACACACTTAACAAAATTTTTAATTTCAACTTCAAAAATTACAGTTTTGAGTATCAAAAAACATTTTAAAACTTTACCTATTCACATAAAGAACAAATGTATCGTCACTTCTTCAGACTATCACAGAAAACTCTTTACATCAAACTGAACAGAATCAGAACAGCAGTAGTTATATCAAATAACAGGGATTCATCTGTAAACAGATCGATGCCAGAACACAAACAGTGGGCGGGAGGAGGGAGGGGTGTCTGGGGGTCCTCCCCCAGAAATTTTTGAATAAAGTACGTAGATGTGATTTCCTGGTGTATTTAAACGGGTTGCTTGTTAAAAAATATATATATATATTTTTTTTGTTGTTGTCATTTTGTTTTTGTTTGTTTTTGCAGACCCCCAAAGCACGAGTTTGCGGACCCTATATTAAGAACCACTGACTTAAATGCAAATCACCCACCAACTTTCCTGCCAGAGTTTTACATCTTACGACACGATAGTCCTCTGTGTGGAGCAGAGAGCTGCTATCTAGGGTGCCCGGATGAGCAGGTGGTGGGGGTTAAAGGCCTTGCTCAAGGGCCCAGAGTGGGGCGAATGAGGGTGGATGCAGGTGTGGGTGCTTCACCTTTCCCACCCACATTTTGATGTTGTCCGTACCGAGAGTTGAACCAGCAATCTTCCCATCACAGGCCCACCTTCTTAAACCTCTGCACCACCACTGCCCTAGACTACTAATATTTATTATCATTTATTAGTGTTTACACATTTACAACAATTCTATTTATTTCAAGATGGCTGCTACAGCTCATCAGCATTAACAAATACAAAAAGGGCTAGAACTTGTTGGGTTTTACAGCTAACAGCTGGTGTGGCAGCAGCTGAGAGTCATTCACAACATATCATCCAAGAGCTCACTATATGGCAGGATGTTGTGCATAACAGTGATTTTAAGATTTGACCAACTTGAATATCATGAAAAGTAATCAGTCAAGGAATGCTAGGCCTTAATTCACTGGAAGTGAGGTTATAACAGTGGGGAACCCCCAGGGTCTTCTATGCCTTCAGAGAAGGCCTAAGAATTCAGCACATATGAAATGTTACATTTGAATTTGTATTTTTTTATATATTTTAAATAAAATATATATTTTCAATGTAGTTTTTCTTGATTTAAATTTTTTTTTCTCTTATTTCCTGTCAACTACTTTGCAGATGAGCAAAAACCTGTTTTTAAATGGTCTCCAGTCAAAAACATGTTTGAAGGAGCTCTCGTTGTGTAGGACTTCCCTGTCAAGAGAGAAGGCCTTAGCTCAGTCAGAGACTCTGCAGGAGGAGTTTGTTTAATACAGGAAAATTTACAATTCACAATGAGGTACGACTAATGTTGAGCCGGTGTGACCAAAACACATTGCACAGAGCCTTCGGGAATCCCCTGCAGACATTTTTGACCACGTGAAGATTTGTCATGTAAATTTAAAAATTCACATTGAAATTGTAGTTGCTCTAAAAATGTAAGTTTAAAATTTATATTTAGGTTTACATCAAATATAATAACTGGGTAATCCAGTTTTCTCTCTCTAAATTGTCTCTAGGTGTGAGTGAAAGAGTGAATTGTTGTTTGTCTTGTTCGTCTCTACGTGTCCCTGTGATGGACTGGAGACCTGTCCAGGTGTCCAATGTCTCTCACACAGTGATGTATGGATATGGGCACCAGTGAGTGACCTCACAACCCAAAAAGGAAGAAGCAGGTAAAGATGGATGAAGGCCTAGCTCTTTTAGTCATAGTTTATCATTAGGTTGTAATAAACCAGTACCATAGTCTGGTTTTGTCTGTAATAAACACCGTTTCAGCCTCTTTGTCAAATTCACTACAACAAGCCCATCAGCTTTATAAACTGTGTTTTTGCTGCAAGTCAAGTCAACTTTATTTATAAAGCCCATTTAAAACAGCAGCTGTTACAATAAAAATCAACGGGAGCAATTTAATGATTTTTTTTAAACTGAAAATTAATTACAAGCATCAAAAGAAAAAGATAAAAACGCAGAACAATAAAATACTAAATCAAGTCACACTGTGTTAAAAGCCAGAGAAAACGGGTATATTGTTTAGAGATTTAAGCCCTGTTTACACAACAACGATCCAGTGAAAACAGATTTTTTTCCTCCATCTCTATTAACACATTTACATGGAAACATTCCAATTACAATCTGTTTACACAGCAACGTAGACGAGGAAAAGGTGTAATTCCCTCGCCACGCCACTAGTTGGTGCTATGTTCTTTGGCATCCAGTAGTGCCTCCTAGCCGTGTTTCTTCTTTGCATACATCCATTAAGTAACAAAGTGGAGCTGTATGATGTCTGTCATTCGATGATTTAAGTAAAGAGGTAGAAAATGAGCACTGTGTTGGAGAGCCGTAGTTAGATTTATCAGAGTCAGAAGCACAAACAATACTCTGGTATCCGCCATTGTCGATAGTTTCTTCTGTGGATTGTATGAAGCTGTTATGTTTTATGTCATACTGCGCATGAAACAAGGATTCCCCGACAGAAAATATGTATTTTTTTCTGTTTACACGACAGCGGACACCGGAAAGTTTCTGAACCATTGCACTCTGGAACCTGTTCTCAAATTGTGCCGTTGTCAGAGAAAACATTTGCTATTGTTGTGTTAATGAACAGTACAAACACAAGGAAACACTTCCATTTTCACCAGGAATCGTTTTCGTGTAAACAGGGCCTTAAAAGCAGGGCGTGAAGTGGCCTGTCTAATGTTGATGGGCATGTTCCAAAGTTTAGGGCCCACGACCCGATCTCCTCTGAACTTCAACCAAAAGCAGCTGGTCAGATGATCTCAGCACCCGAGAAGGAACTTATGGTTGAAGTAGGTCAGAGGGGTATGAGAGTGCCATTAATGCACTTAAAGGTCAACAGGAGAATTTTAAAATCAATTCCGACACGCACAAAGAGCCAGTGAAGGGAGGACAGAACTGGTGACAAGTGAGATAAAATGTTACAAGAGAAAATACAGCTCTGTTTCGAGTCAGTGTTAAAATAATGTTCTTTATAGATTATTGGAAGAGTTATTGCTTATTTGCATTTTTGCTAGGAGTTAGATGAGTGGATCAATATTAACAGCATATTTTGGAAAAAAACTTTACGCCAAGTGACGTATAAAACAAGTATCTATAAATAAGAAAAACTTTATGAAATAAAGAAGCGTGTAGACTAAACATTGTTTTGTTTTTCTGAGCCACGATCACTTACGCTTCAATTAAGCTGGAAATGTCGGACATTCCTCCTACTCCTGCTGCAGGACCTCCGACTGCGTTTGACATCATTCCTGACATCCTGAGCATACATAAACACAGTGATCACAGAAATCCTCCTAAAACTACAACCTCAAGTCCCAAAAAGTTAGGATGTGTTGAAAGATGGAAATAAAACAAAATGCAATAATGTGCAAAACTCATAAACTTGTAGTGTAGTCACAATGGAACATAGCCAACATATTAAATGTTTAATTTTATGGCAGCAATACATCCAAACAAACATTTGGACAGAATCGCACTTAACACTGTGAAATGTCTCGTCTTCTTTAACAACAGTTTGTAAACAACTGGGAACTGAGGAGACCAGTTAATGGAGTTTATGAAGGGAAATGTCTCATTCTTGTCTGACAGAGGATTCCAATCATTCAACAGTCCTGGATCTTTTCTGGGAGGATGGGAATATTTTCAAATGCATCAAAGTTCATGCTCAAATATCCAGGTACAAATCCAACAAAGTTCAGTCAGGTCATCTGGACGGTTTCTCTTTTTGTTGAGATATTTCGCCCGTCATCCAAAGGACTTCATCAGTCCGAGGAGCCAATAACAAACTGAGTCCCACAAGCAGCACACTCGCATAGTGGACCAACTAGTTTGCTGGTGATAAGATGGTTTCTGTGGCCCACCCTCTCCCCCATCAACTCCTCTGATGTCAAAGTTGAACTGTGATGCTTTGAACCTCTTTGGCTATGGCTGCCTCAGAGGAGTCAAAGAGGGAGAGGGTGGGCCCCAGAAACCATCTTATCACCAAAAAACTGGCTGGTCCACTATGGGAGTGTGTTTGTGGGACTCAGTTTGTTGTGGCTCCTCGGACTGATGAAGTCCTTTGGATGAAGGACGAAACATCTCTCAACAAAAAAAGAAACCGTCCAGATGACCTGACTGAACATTGTTGGATTTTCTCATGCACTTTTCTCTGACTGGTGAACCTTTGCCCATCTTTACCTACGAGACATCCAGCCTCCCCAAAATGCTCTTTTTATACCTAGTCCTCTTTTTGCTAATGAACTTAATTGCAAATTGCTCCAGCGGTTACTTTCACAGCCTTTTATAGCTTCGTCCTAACTTTGTTTAAGACGTGTTGCTGCCATCAAATTCAGAAATAACTTTTTAAAGGTTGTACAATGTCTCTCACTTTCAACATTTGATATGTTTACTATGTTTACAGTTTTTTCGCTGTTCCAATTGTTTTGTGATTCAGATTCCACTCACAGCTGTTGGACCTGTTGGTTCTGCATCACGCTTGCAGCCTGTAAACAGAAATCAAGATGAAATCTACTCTCTCCCTGAAACAACATAAAAGCACAATTTATCACTGATCACGGTGGCAGTGTTATGAGGAAACATGACCCATAATTCTTTGCTGTGAGCTATGAGTGCAGGAACACAACCATCAGATTCACGTCTCGTCGCGGCTGCAGTGCAACTCTTGCGTGTTAGCAGAAGTGTTCTTGTTGACCCTGATGCTCCCAAGTGCAGTGTTTGACAAGTCGGGTCATTTTGATGGTTGATAGTTCATCGTGGGATGATGATGGGACACCTACCATGCTGATGAAGGCAGGGTTGTTGATTAAACTCGCCATGTCAAATCCAAGTCCAGCTGCCATCTGTGGGATGTATAAACAAGAATAGAACCTTCTGGCTGGAAAAGTATGTGAGCAAAAAGTTCATGAAATGACATGAACGAAGAGATTCAAAATGAATCCCGTTTGAACTCACAGGGCTGGACGCTTCTTTGTGTTTCTGCTCTGCAATCTTCAGGTTGGATTTGTACGTGTCATTCTCAGGATCCAGCACCAGAGCCTTCTTAAAGTAGGAAATGGCTTCGGGATACTTGTTCATAGCTGTCAAAGCTAAACTGGAACCACAAAAACAAATATATTCAGACGAATCTTCTAGCAAAAGTTGAATAAATGTGTGTAAAGGTAGATGAAATTCACCCCATCCTCCCATACGCTTTACTGTACGTTGAGTCGATCTTAATGGCTCGTTCACAGTCACTAGTCGCCTCAGTATAATTCCCCAGTTTGCTGTGAGCTGCAGCTCTGCAACAAGTTTAATCAAAACTTGACATTAAAGTTGACCTGCCAGTGTATATTTATATGACATTATCCACCAAAACACCAGCTCAGCTCTTCCTTTACTTTCTGTGGCAGTGTAAAGATGTGCAAGTATCAACGGAAAAATAAAATTAAGGCTGAATAAGGTCACGTTCTAAACACCTGTTGCAGTAATACACAGCGTTTCTGAGGTCCAGATCAATGGCCTTTGTGTAACACTCGACTGCACATCTGTAGTTCTCCTCCTTCATGTGGTTGTTCCCTGAAAAATAAAAGTCTGGTTGTTTGCACAGTTTAAATCCCAGGACAGGTTTAATAAAACACAAGCAAAATCAGTTTAATATTTCTTTCTTCATCTTTCAGAGCACTTTTACTACATACATCCAGACGAACAAGAAACTAGGCACACATGAGACATCTTCCCTGGCCTCCATTTAAATAAGAACAACGATGCAATTGTGTCTTGCATGTCTTGTTTCATTTCTCTGTACAATCAAAAATGTTGTCTAGATGCAAGAATTTTTTTAATTTAATGAAATGTGAGTCAGAGCTGCTTCTAAAGACAAAAACCTTGATGACCCTTAATTTTCTGCATTTAAACTCAAACAAGACTGAAGTTTTGGGTTTTGGATCTGAGCACTTTAAGAATGATTTTTTCAGTCTTTCTCCCTTAGATGCATTAATCTGTCCTCCAGCTCTAATGTCAAAAATCTTGGTGTTATTTTTGATCAGGACATGTCTTTTATCCCCCACATTAAAAACGTTACTAGAACTGCCTTCTTCCACCTGCGTAATATCACTAAAATTAGAAACATCTGATCTAAAAATGATGCAGAAAAATTGGTCCATGCATTTGTCATGTCTAGACTGGACTATTGCAATGGTTTATTATCTGGGTGTCCAAATACGTCTTTAAAACGTCTTCAGTTGATCCAAAATGCTGCTGCCAGAGTTTTAACCGGAGTTAGTAGGAGAGATCATCTTTCTCCAGTTTTAGCTTCTCTCCATTGGCTCCCTGTCAAATCCAGAATAGAATTCAAAATCTTACTTCTAACCTACAAAGCTCTCAACAACCTAGCTCCATCTTATATTGCAGATCTTATTGTTCCTTGTTTTCCTAACAGAGCACTTCGCTCTCAGGCTGCAGGTTTACTTGTAAATAGTAAATGGTAAATGGACTGTACTTATATAGCACCTTTCTATCTTATTAAGATACTCAAAGCGCTTTACACTACAATCTGTGCCTCATTTACCCATTCATACAGCACTCTAGAGCTCTACAAAGCTAATTGAACAAATCATTCAAAAGAGACTAATCAGTGATTTATCACATTCATACACTGATGGGACACACATCGGAGGCAATGAGGGGTTCAGTGTCTTGCCCAGGGACACTTCGGCATGTGACTGCTGTGGGGTTCGAACCCCCAACTCTTGCATTGGAGGACGACTGCTCTAACCACTCAGCCACAGCCGCCCACTTGTGGTTCCTAGAGTTTCCAAAAGCAGAATGGGAGGCAGATCTTTCAGTTATCAGGCTCCTCTCTTGTGGAACCAACTTCCAGTTTCTGTCTGTGAGGCTGACACATTGTCCAGTTTCAAGATTAAGATTAAGTATTTGGGATTTCAGGGATTTTTTTTAGATTTTGGGATATTTGGGATTAAACATCTTGTTGTAGGGGAACACCACCTCAGAAGAGTTTTAAACTAAAAACCTAACTAAAACCAAAATTAGACTAATTAAACTACAAAGTTCAAATAAACCTTACTCTTCTTAAAATGGAAAAAAATTCAAAAACATAAGATTAGAAATCTTTAAATTAAATTTTACTTTCAAAAGAAATAGGTATGGTAAAACACCTTAAACCTAATAATACACTGTAAAACAAAATTAAAATTTCTTTGACCACTAGATCAAGCTAAAAAAGCAAAACAATTAACGATCGAAATGATAACAACCCACAAGTGGGGGAAAGCTACTTCTGGTCGTCGTCGGGATCGTTCTTGTTTATGCTCACACTCAGCTGATCAACGTGTAAAGTTTGTTTTAAAATTCATTCAACACTCACCACCTGAGTGATCCATTTTAGTAAACAAAAATTGTTAAACAAAATGAACTAAGCTTCCTAAATTTTTGTTTACTTATTTTTACACCAAATTTCTTAGGGCATCCTTTATTTTTCTTTAACATTTAATCATTAGCCACACCTTTTTGTCAACGTACCCGTATACAAAAGTAGAGGCATTAGATTATTTTAGTCTCATTCAAAAACACTTTGAACAATTTATTTTGTCATTTAAAGTTGACATTAGATCTGCATGCATACAGATTTATCTTTAGGATTCCACTACATGAACAAAGCACTTAAGACACTTTGATGGTCACCAGAAATCACCAGATGGGTACCATCCTACGCCAACATCCTGTGGAGAGGGTCCCATCCTTCCTCCAGATGACATCACTGCATCATCCAAGTGGTCCAATCCTTCATACAGATGACATCACTGCATCTCCTGACGATCCAACCCATCGTTCCAGAGAGTGACATCACCATGCCTTCCAAGGACCCCTTGGCCTTCACATGGAATACCCTTGAGTTTCCTTTCCCTTTCTGTGGAATTATTGCTTTGAACTCAAATGGAATACCTTTGCCTTTCCTGTTTCACGTTGTGGAATTAACCCTTTGAACACCTGGGAATTACCTAGAACATTGATCCTTTCCCTACCTGGAATTATTCCTTCTGACTTCATATGGGATAACTTTAATTTTGTTTTCCTTCCATGGAATTATAGACTTTGACTTTTGGGAACCTACTACAACATTCTTGGAACCTTCCTGAGGTGTGGACGACGAGTTTTCGATTCACAACCATGGGGGTTGAAAATCGAAAAGTGGGAGAATATGTAGGGGAACACCACCTCAGAAACAGTTCACCACCTCAGAAAAGAACATCTCATCTCAGAAAACAGTTCGCCTCATCTCAAACAAACATCATTCATGTGTTTTGTGTTTGAAACTGTTTAAACTAAGATGCATCTATTCCCTTGGGAACAAACCTTGTAAAGCCTTACAGGGGTTCAACTCAGCTCACTAACTTCTTAGTTGACACTAATGAAAGTGTAATAAAAAAACTGTCACTGTGTTAACTTCACTGCCAATATGAACTCATTTCCCATGAAACGGTCAGATCGTTTAATGAGTTTTGGTTCAACTGACCTCGAAGTTGAAACATCTGCTGAACTTTAACTTTTATCAAAAAGGAGTATTACTCCCAGGATGGGTTCCCATGAAGATAACACATTTTAAAGAACCCTTTGTTTAATGACATTTACTTTTCAGGGGAATGAACAGTGACACTTTTTGGAGAAACATTGCCTGCTATTAACCCCAAAATGTAATTTTCTGTTTTATTTTCAGACCTGAATGTTTATTTATGAAAATGTGTGTTTTAAGTATTCTCTCTTTAAGATAATCATTTGTCTTATTTGTCTATTTTGAAAGAGTAACTTTTAAAGGCAGACAGAGAAAATGGACTTTAGATTTTATAAAAACCTGACAGGAGTTAGAACCATCCCTCTTCCGAGAGGTGGACTAAAGTCAATCTGAAAGACACATACAGTTAAGTTAAGTTTCACTTCTTCTAAAATCACTTCTACTTCTCAACTTCTGCTACACGCTTCTGGAGCTCAGAACTGAAGAAACCCAAGTTTCTGCATGGAAGAGAAGCATCCTTTCTGCACAGAGACGGAAAAAAGATACAGAAGAAACGAAGCAGAACAGAACCTGACCAAGCCAGAACCATTACACCGCAGAGTGGTAAATCCCAGCTGACTTCAGAGCCAGTGGCCTGACCTTCGTCCCTCCAACCGATGATAGGTGACTTTTGAGGGAAAAAATCAGCCTTTTAGTCACCGGAGCATCTCAGGCCTTGCTGGTATCATTTTAAGCAGCTGTGGAACATTGTGACATCTCGTTCTGGTGAGAGAGACTCTTCAAGGCACTTTCTGGTGATCATACATCACAATAATCTCAGACAAATTACAGCTCACTTTAGACAATTTTAACTACTCCACAAACAGAACCAGTCCAAAATCTGCCTTTTTAAGTTTCATTGATTTGAATAACCAACTAGACCTTTGATGCAAAGCTATTTTGTTATTCAGTTAACTTTTGTCATTCATAATCTTCATCAGATATATCACAGATTATTATTTTTGTAGTAAAATACATAAAATCAACAAAATTTGTGATTATTTTGGCATATCTGTGTGTAT
Organism: Nematolebias whitei; assembly: GCF_014905685.2. NCBI lineage: Eukaryota > Metazoa > Chordata > Actinopteri > Cyprinodontiformes > Rivulidae > Nematolebias > Nematolebias whitei. The sequence continues at coordinate 14,005,396 of NC_056515.1, forward strand.
TAACTGATTTGATGCCCTTTAAACACGAGAAAATAATTCACGTTTCAGTTTACATTTAATTTGGGGATAGAGACTGATTTTTCCTCTAAAAAGAGGTGGTGCCCACACACACACAACGAGGTTATTTGCATAATAAATGCATATCTTATGAGCTTAACTCATAACTGGTAATTTACAATATATATCCAGCCCCATTATCCCTCTACATTGTTGATAAATCCTATTGTTGGGTTCAGCTTGAGTATCCTGAGTTTATCCCTTTGTTATACTTCTATTTTTTTTTTTCTTAAAAGGTCCTGGAACGAGGTGCACACTTTCTCTTCCCTCTCCCTGTTCTCCTCCTGCCTTTTTTTTTTTTTTTTTTTTGCTCTGTCTGTGTATCGGAGCAGCTCCTATTTTTACACATCTGAAAACTACTGTTTTCGATCTGACCAAATGGACTTTTGACGCAATGACAAAATCTTTTCAACAAAGCGACAGGGTCCTGGAGAACCCTCATCTGCTCGGACAACACGCATGCAGCTGGATATATCTCTGGATGTGATGTGTCTACCTCTGCTGTTGATCGAGGACGCCGAAATTGCATATAATTGGATTTATGATAACAGGTTACCTGTTTTTGAATAGCCTGGATCCTGGTTTATCAACAGACAAAGAAGACAGCTGCACTAATCTGGCCTGGTCAGACTGCTGCCTATGTGAAGGTTTGGTTCATGCTTTGAGGACTCAAAATCAGCTGATTAACGAGCTAAACCATAAGACAGAAGTGATTTGAATCGCAGGAGGCCACCTGCAGCTTTGGGACTCATCAGCATAAAACAACCTTGAAGAGGCTCGTAAGCACAGACCAGTAGAATGCAGCCTAATCTGGTCATTTCAGATCTTGGAAGTATCAGTACAGACTCAAGGCTGACAAGAAAAAATAGTCCGCCTGTAAAAATCAACAATTGTGGCTTATCTGAATCGGACTCCATGGTTGGGCTCGAAACAGGCCAACATCAGTTTCTCCTGGGAAATGTGTAAACTAAGGAAAAGCTTTGTCTATTGCAACAACAACTTATCAGAACTGTGCCAGCTGACCATCATCTTATCAGGACATATGGACTATCTGCTAGTGCTTCATGGACCACCTCCTAGCCAAATGCATATGTAACATGTTCATAAATGTGCTTGTTGGCAGAATTTTTTGATGTCTTAAATCATGTCCCGTTAGGAAAAGGTGTGAAGAAATCTATTTTTGTAATGCCTCTATCCTCTCTCCTCATGACTTTGTCCTTTTTTCTATCTAAAAAAAGTATTCTGAAAAGGATAAGAAGCCCGTGCTTATAGCAGCAGCTACGTGCACTCCACCCATCTATCGGACGACTGTACGGACATATTCTCGTATCTCAGTACAATAATAATAAAGCTTATTCTGATTCTATAGGCATAGACTACTAGAGGACAAACTGACCATATTTCATCTCTCTGCTGCTTTCTTTACGTACTCTACTCTATCTGTCTGTATTTGTAATTATTTATATCCATAACATGCTTTTTGTCCAACAAAGTTAAATCAGGTCCTCTGGACGGTTTCATTTTTTGTTGAAACTTTAGTGGCTTACTCACATAATGGGCCAACCAGTTTGTTGGTGATAAGATGGTTTCTTGAGTCCACCCTCTCCCCCATCGACTCCTCTGAGGCAGCCATAGCCAAAGTGGTTCAAAACATCAACATTCATGCTCAATAATCCAGGTAAAAAAATCGAATTTTTTACCTGGATTATTGAGCATTAACTTTGATGTGGGGTTTTTTTGTGTGTGTGTGTGTGTGTCTTTCTTCCAATAGAAAGTTCACCTGGACCTGTCATTCTGTTTATGTTTCTCCTTCCTGTCCTCTCAAACCCAGCTGGTCAAAGCAGATGGCTGCTCAGATCCTGAGCCTGGTTCTGTTGGAGGTTTCTTCTTGTTAAAAGGGAGTTTTTCCTTTCTACTGTTGTCTTTGTGCTTGGTCAAGATGGGAGACTGCGACAAAATGAAGAGAAACAATCTGCTGGCTTCCTTTGATAGAAAATGTTTACTTTGTGTGAATGTATGTATGTGAATATTTCTGTTCAGTACCCTGAGACGACTTCCGTTGTGACTTGGCGCTTTATAAGTACATTGAATTGATCTGAATAAAATAAAATAGTAGGGCATAAAAATGTGTTTGTCACATATGCACCAAAAAAAGTGTGTGTGAAGCTGCAGTTGAAATTGAACTACCTGAAATGGGGGGGCACAGGCCAGAAGAGCACCGCTGAGACATTTCCAACTTTACACTTGTGTTTAATTACATACATGTAAACGCAGAGGCACTCAAAAGCTTGTTAGAACATAAGACACTTGAATAAATATTGGTTAGCTGATGTCAAGAAACAAGGTGTTACTCAACAGAGGAGATTTTCAGCTGTGGTGTAGGAGCATTAGATACATCTGTAAAATGAGGCAGTCCCCATCCGTCTGATTATATCTAGGTCATGGAACAATGGACTAAATCTTCACATTTGCAGAGTTAAAAGGAGATCATGGGAATTAATCATCACACATGTGTTTTGTAGTTTTGGAAAAGGCTCGTGATCATGTTCCTTGAGAGATTTTGTGAGGTGTACTGCAGGAATTAGCGATGCGAGTGTCACTTTAAGGACTACCCAGTGTCTGTAGAACAAAAGAAAGAGCTGCGTCCACGTTCTTAGCTAAAGTCAAGCTTCTTCCCTTTGTGGGAAACTACAACTTTGAACATAATTTCTGTAAGTGCTTCTCTCACCCAAACAAATGCAAGACATTGGTTAAAAAAAAAAGCTTTTTCTATTTATGTTCCTATACATCCAGAGGAAACACAAACAGTCCTGCAAACAGAAATGCTATAAACGGTTTCTGAACGTTACCTTCATTTTTAAGTTGTTCTGCTTGTTCAGTGTCCACGGGAGAAGGAGACGTCTCTGGTAGAGGGACGTTGTCATTCTGAGGGGAAAAATGCTCTTGAAATAAATTGACAGATATTAAATGAACTGACCATCAATTAAATGGTCATTTACACAGTGTACTGTGTAAATGACCTTAGTAAAAGTACAAAGTACACCGTCTACATGACCATAATAAATGTACACAGTATACTATGAACGACCTTAGTAAAAATACACAGTATAAAGTTCTCTAATGAAGCGCTGAAGTTTTAGCCTGCATGATCAAGACCAACGTCATTCTGAAGGAAGAGAGAGGTTTTAACAACTTTTCTGTAGTCTTTATATCATTTCTGTGTTTTCAGTTGAGGGGTTGTCAGATATATTTGAGAAAATTATAGCACAGAAAGTGGTGAGCTAGGGTGAGCAGCTTGGTCAACCAGGAGGGACTCAGAGTAGAGCCGCTGCTTCTCCCTGTCAGGAGGAGACAGTTGTGGCGGCTCGGGCATCTGGTTAGGACGCCTCCTGGACGCCTCCCTGGTGAGGTGTTCTGGGCACGTCCCACCAGGAGGAGATCCAGAGGAAGACCCAGGACAAGCTCGAGGGACTATGTTTCTCGGCTGACCTGGGAACCCCTCGAGATCCCCCCGGAGGAGCTGGCCCAAGTGGCTGAGGAGAGGGAAGTCTGGGCCTAGTCCCTACTTAGGCTGCTACCCCCGCAACCCAAGCCTGGATAAGCAGAAGAAGATGGATGGATGGATGGATGGATGGATGGATGGATGGATGGATGGATGGATGGATGGATGGATGGATGGATGGATGGATGGATGGATGGATGGATGAA